>NC_041380.1:172699999-172779302 GCF_002162155.2 Triticum dicoccoides
TAGAGGGAGCTAGGAGAGTCCAAATGAGGTGCGCTTTTCAGCCACGCGATCGTGATCGAACCGCCGAGAGGATGGAGGGAGTTTGGATGGGTTATTGGGCCACTTTGGAGGGGAGTTGGGCTGCAATACACACGATGCCTTTACGGTTCCCCGGTTAACCGTTGGAGTATCAGACGGACTCCAAATGACACGAAACTTGACAGGCGGTCTACCAGTGGTCTACCGAGGCCGCTTGGCAAATCTCGGCCCATTCCGAGAATGTTTAACACCCGCTCACGAAAAGAGACAAAAAGAGGGCGCCGGAGGACATAGGAGTGTCAGATCTCGAAATGGACAACGGGGAAAATGCTCGGATGCATGAGACGAACATGTATGCAAATGCGTTGCACATGATGACATGATATGAAATGCATGAAATGAAAAAAATGCAAAACAAAGACAAAACCCAACCACGAGGAAAACTCACAAGACATCTCCAGAAAAGGCAAGAGTCGGAGCTACAAATATGGAAAGTTGTATCCGGGGCGTTACAACACTCCCCCACTACGAGAGGATCACGTCCCGAGATCTAGGATGGCACCGGAGGGGAAATGAAGAGCAAGATAAGAGGTAAAACTAAGTTTCTTCTTTGGCAAACGAGTGAAACCAATGAACCTTGAGATGTTGAACAAATTAAAACAAAGAATGCAACAGAGATGAACGAAGTTGAAAGCACTCCGTTAGGAAAGAGGAACAAGGAAGAACAAATTCGGGTAGCACTCCGGTTGAAAAGAGATGCAAGACTCGATAAGATGAGAAGGGCTTGAGCATAGGGCACAACACTCCGGTTAAATGGATAAGCATGAAAAGAACACGATCCTCACAACTCGAGATGATGAGAGAAAAGAGCACCATCACAATGCCTCTGTAAGAAGAAAGAATAGAATGAAATGAACGGACGGCAACAAGATCATGAGAGAGCATGCTTACAACAAATGCTAGAACAGAGTTGTTGGATTATCAAGAACGAAAGTATAAGCTTGATGCGGGCTTATGGAAGACATCTCAAAATTATGAGGTGACAACCTGCCACTCACGGGGAAAAGATCTGATTGAGAGCTAGAAAATATAGAAAGCTTCTTCCACCGAGGTGATAAGAAAACTTGGATCATAGGTAAACACCACAAGGAGCAATATTCCCAATGGAAGGCTTTAGGTGAAATCTATACCAAGATACTCCAACGCAGAGATTGATGGATTGAGAAGAGCTCACGCTCGAAGAAATTTATGGGTTTAACTATCTCATTCTTGACAACTTGCGAATCATGAAACATGAAAGAAATTGTCAAGAATGACATAACATCATCTCAAAAGATAAGATAGGAAGAACTGCACTTCGGATTGCAAGATTAAGAATGTTTGAACTCCTCAAAACAAGACATGTGTTAAACACCATGTTTATTTCAGAGTATATCTTGGCGGATCATAGCTTTGAGAGAAAACTTGAAGAACAATTGAAGAATGAAAAGAATCCTTGACGAACCACCATGTTGAACCTCCGTGAAGAACTCTGGTAATAAAAGAATGATCAAACGAAAGGAAAGAGAAGTTGAAAACATAGGGTGAATCCTTGCAATGATGAGATGGATCTTCACGACGAGATAAAGCGGAAAACTTGAAACTCTGGAAAAGAAAGATGAACAAAAGAAATCAAGAATTTTGATGAACCTCCGGAATAAGGAATTGAATCATTTGGATGAGACAAGAATAAGAATTACATTATTCCTATCCTTCATCAATTTAAATTGATGACAAGCAATGGATTGGACATACTACTTATACTCGTAGAAAGGATTAAGATAGATATGGCACAAACTTGAGAAGGTCTTCAATAAGCCGTCGGTAGGATTGGAAAGAACAAATGAACTAATATGATAACGAAGGAAGAGAAATCTTGAATGAACCACCGTAAGGATTGAAAATGAAAGTGGAAAAGGCACAAATCACTGGGAAGAATTAAAATTGAAATAAGATACTTGAGGGAAAATAGATACACGAGAACGAAGAGATCACGAGCTGAATAGAGAATACTTTAGCGATGCACCGGTAAGATTTGGAGAACGAGAGCTGAAAGCTGGAATGAATAATTTTGAGATGATGGCCTTCTAAGAATAAAACTGAAAGACTCCTTAATTGCTCCGGATGGGTAAAAAGAATTCTCACAATCGAAAATAATTATGAGAGGATGGCATAATGTTAGAACCACGAATCTCTGAGAGAACGAACCAAGATTTGAGAGAAACTCTTCTTCGGTCTTCAAATGTTGGGAATGATGATGATATACACCACCATGAGTTGTTGAGATACTCCAGGATGAATATTAGAAAGGTTGAACCGACGATGAAAAGAATTTGAAAGCTCTTGGAGAAATACATATGACTGATGACAATTCATTCTTACGTCAAACTTTGAAAGATTTGAGAATAGCTCCAGTAAAATTAGAAGAGTCAGGTAAGATCCTGGAAAAAAAGACCTATGGGTTAGGGCCCACTCAAAAGAAACATAGTTGAATGATTTAAACAAGAGAATGCACCTGTTGAATTAAAAGGCTTGAATGAGATAACATCCTCGAAAGAGCTTGAACGAAAGCAGAGTGGAAACACGAATCCTGAAGATATCTTCAGCACTCTGGAACAAATGAATAGTGAGAGGAGAATGATAAAGAAGTGCACGCGCATGAGAAAACATTTGAAATAAGGAAAGAGATATGATCAACACTGAAAACTTGACTTGAATCCACCGGAGAAGATAAAAGGAATGGAGAATGATGAACTTAAGCTCCGTTAGTATCTTCAAGAGACCCACCGGGTAAGAATATTGATGGAAAAGAATGGAGATACTTCATATCAATAAGATGGATACTTGATTAAGAAATCTTAGTACTCGAAGAAAAAGGGTGGGAGGGCAGGAAAACAAAAGCATCTTGGGCAGATGGAACAAACACCGTTGAGAAGAACTGAAACTGGATCTTGTGGATGTTGAAAAATGATCGGATCCACTTGAAGAGAAACATGCCAGTTGAAAAGGATTGACATGAGTATCTCGATGATCGAAAAGGATTAACAATCCCATAGAAATAGGAGAACACCATTTAGAAGGAGAGATGGAATCAACATTTGACTTCGAAGCAACTCAAATACCACAACTAAAAACAAAACAAAGGATTAGCTTGCAAAATAAGTCGGAACAAACATATGATAGATCCTAAATTGTATCATGTGTCTGTTGGAAAGATATTCTAGGAGCTACTTGAATTCCCACTTATAAACTCCCGAAACATTCCGATTATGCAATCAGGTGTTGGGGATACAGGGGAAGCATGATATCTCACCTAAAATTAACAAATCCTACATCCAGTTGTATCCATCCTTCAACACATAACCAAGAAACCCTCGGAAATCATTTACCTCAACCTTCGAAAAGCATCTGTTATACGAGTTATGGCAATACTCCCGAACTCCCGCCCCAGTACTGGGTGGCGTCGAGGTTATCTCACCAACAACTGCATAAAGGAGATTTTCGATGTTGGCGAACTCACGTATTCAGGAACTGCAACGATAAAATTGTGATGACAACACCTCGGAGCTCAACTCCCCGGGACACTGCCACAACCCCTTAATGTCAGGAGGCACCAAGAACAATGTTCTCATCACAAAACCATCGGAACGATTCCAAGATACCCGCGTGATCCTAATTTTTTTCGTGAAATTTGTGGAGAGAATAGTCAAAACACTACGTCAGGAGGCAACACCAGTGCGACAAAGGGACTAAGGAGTAAAAACAATCCTACTCTCCGATATATATAATCCTATAAGACTCAAAACATTTCTCTAGACTCAACAACACCAACGATTCGATCAAGGAGGGGGCTCCGAAGTCGGGGAAGGCTCTGAGTACCAACTTGTAACACCCAACCCATGATGCGACTATATCTCCCACGTGTCGGAGCATGACTTAGAGGCATAACCGCATAGTAGGCAAGTCGCAAGAGGGGTAATCCTTACACATCCCATGTACTGAATAAGAAGGGATAAAGAGTTGGCTTACAATCGCCACTTCACACAATACATAAGTATAGCATTACATCATCCAGATACAATCAAGGTCCGACTACGGAACCAAATAAAGAAAGACAACCCCTAATGCAAAAGATCCCCAATCGCCCCGACTGGGCTCCACTACTGATCAACTCGAAACGAAACAACACAACGAACACGATCTTCACCGAGCTCCCATTGAGCTAGGTTGCTTCACCTGCACTGGTATCAACGACACGTGCAAACTGGTTTTGGAAGTAATCTGTGAGTCACGGGGACTCACCAATCTCACACCCGCGATATCAAGACTATTTAAGCTTATGGGTAGGAAAGGTGGTGAGGACGAGCTGCAGGAAGCACTAGCATATATGGTGGCTAACTTACGCAGATGAGAGCGAGAAGAGAAGCAAAGCATGGTCGTGAACTAGAAGTGATCAAGAAGTGATCCTGAAACTACTTACATCAAACATAACACAAGAACCGTGTTCACTTCCCGGACTCCGCCGGAAAGAGACCATCTCGGCTACACACGCGGTTGATGCATTTTAATTAAGTTAAGTGTCAAGTTCTCTACAACCGGACATTAACAAATTCACATCTGCCCATAACCGCGGGCACGGCTTTCGAAAGTTCAAAACCCTGCAGGGGTGTCCCAACTTAGCCCAACACAAGCTCTCAAGATCAACGAAGGATCCCTTCTCGCAGGAAGACCCGATCAGACTCAAAATCCCGGTTACAAGACATTTCGACAATGGTAAAACAAGACCAACAAAGCCACCCGATGTGCCGACATCCTGATAGGAGCTGCACATATCTCATTCTCAGGGCAACACCGGATTGTCCTACATTCTGGTAGGCCATCCCAGAGTTGCCCCTGGTGGCCACCGGCGGCTGACAGGTTCGGACCAACACTTAGACAAGCACTGGCCCGGGGGGGTTAAAATAAATATGACCCAAGGGAAAAGGCTAGGTGGAAAATGGTAAAACCAAGGTTGGACCTTGCTGGAGGAGTTTTATTCAAGGCGAACTATCAAGGGGTTCCCATTATAACCCAACCGCGTAAGGAACACAAAATCAAGGAACATAACACCGGCATGACGGAATCTAGGGCGGGAAGAGTGGAACAAAACACCAGTCATAAGGCCGATCCTTCCACCCTTTACCAACTATATAGGTGCATTAAAGTAAACAAGATATAATAATGATATCCCAACAATAATCATGTTCCAATAAGGAACAAACTCCATCTTCACCTGCAACTAGCAACGCTATAAGAGGGGCTGAGCAAAGCTGTAACATAGCCAAACAACGGTTTGCTAGGAAGGGTGGGTTAGAGGCTGACATGGAAAATGGGAGGCATGATATATCAAGTGGTAGGTATCACAGCATAGCAATAGAGCAAGCAACTAGCAAGCAAAGATAGAAGTGATTTCGAGGGTATGGTCATCTTGCCTGCAAAGTTCTCCGAGTTGACGAAAGCCTGATCCTTGTAAGCATACTCAACGGGTTCCTCAATCATGAACTCTCCTCCCAGCTCTACCCAAGGCAAGAACACAAGCAAAGGAAACCACAATCAACCACGGTGCAATGCGCAAGCAACATGATGCAAAACATGGCTTGATTTGCGGGACGTGCTATGCAATGCATATGCGTGCTTCAAAAGGAAAAGATTGAACCAGAGCTCTACTTGGCAAACCAAGAGTGCCGCTGGAAGGATGAGTTGATTTCGGTCGAAATCGATATAAAGATCACCGGAAACGGATGCACGGTTTGCAAATGGCAAGTAAAACAAGAATGGCACCATTCTGCGATTAACAGCACGATGCCATCTAAAATGCAACAAGAAACTAAGCTACTACACTCTAACATAGCAACAAGTCACATGTCAATGATCTACTCAAGATTCTTGACAAAATATGAACACTGAGCTATGGCTAAATCACACAATAGCAGGTTCAAACAAGCATGGCAAAAGTGCAAAAGATATCAGCTTCACAGACTTAGTGAAGATACTAAAATGCTAGGAATTAACATCCGGAAGCAATGTTTAGAGCAAGATAACAACATGCTACAGGAACATATCATAGAAAATCAAGGCATGGCATGAATCTACTCAAAGCATATAACAAAAGTCCCTTACTGACCATAATCCAAAAAGGATCAGAAGATAAGATGGCACCCATGTAAGCATAGCAAGTTTCGTTAACAGATTCAGACTTAGCAGAAAATTGTTCATGGCATAAACAGAATTATGAAGGCATGTTTGCGAGCTCGATGCACTCAACACAAGGCATTGCATGACAAGCTAAGCATACTACCAGCAAGAAGACATGATCAAGAAGCTAAACAAAGCAAGAACAAACTCAAAGCATGCATGGATCAACCACAACAACCTTGGCAAAATTGATTAACACGTAAACAATCTGCCAGGAACATTTTATAGCAAATCATATGTAAAGGGTATTCAATGTTCATTTCGTTTTTGAATGTACAATATACTCCCTCCTATCCTTTCTAGTTTACATATAAGTTTTATGTATAGTCAAAGTATCTCTACTTTGATAAAAAGTATCAACATTCAACAACACCCAATCAATATTGTTAGATTCGTACGTACTCCTAGATTTCTACTCAAGATAGTTTCCAAATTTTTTTCAACCACGTGAATGTGCTTGTTCTCGCGCATGCTCTTCCTACTAGGATTTCACCATGTATAGCTAGTCCAATAGTAACTTTGTTTAAGCCCCCTATCCAATAGTACTAGTGGAGTACTGACAACATCTATACTAGAGTATGCAGTGCTCATAGTTGTACTCCCTCCTTCCATTTATATAGGGCCTATGTGGAGGAGAGAGATGTGAAACAGTAAGGGGAGTGAGCTCTCATGCAAGAGCCTAGCTATATACGCATTCCTAGTTAAATACGTACAATAAATATGAAGAAAGAGATGGAGAGGAGATGGAAAAAAGTACTAATACAATAGCCAACCTTATATTTTTTTCTGCAGGAAATAGCCAACCTTATAGCCCACACCACTGTATGAGTGCATATAATGGATGATGGCTATAGATGACATGGCAGTTCCTTATAGCCATTGACTGGCTATATTATTAACCATGCTCTAATGCGTTTTTCAAAACCGCATTTGACTATTGACAAGATTAATAGTACATGAGATCCATAATGTGAAAATTATATGATTGAAAGCTCCTTTAACATACGTATCCCTGCCTTACCCTCTCTTTCGGTCACTTACTGGCGGACCCCGTGCTTGCTAGGCCCCGCATGTTAGTTACTCAATGGGTTCGGCCACGTCAGGGGATCCTCATTCGTAGTATACTCCCTCTATTTTTATTTGCTACGCATAAAATGACGCGGGAGGGGGAGGGGGAGGGATGTCGGTTTGTTCTCAACTATGGTCCCACAAGCGAGCAAAAATGCAAGATGAAGCGCGTTCAATCCGGTGAGCGGCGTGGAGGGTCCAGCGTGCCGGGCTGCAACGCGAACGCGACAAGAGCGACGTACGGTCAAAACCGATTGACCGGTCATCACCGGAACCACTATTCACACTAGAACCTTCGCTGCTCGGCCTACGCCAGCCACTTCCCTAAAACCACACCTAATCTCCAGCCCCTTCCCCCACCTTTCGATCCCCTAGCCCGCATCAAGCGTTCCCTAGTTCACCGGAAAGCCATGGTGCGCCGCAAGATCACGTACTTCAAGATGCTAACGCCAGAGCGCCGTGCAGAAATCGCGGCGGCGGTTGGTGCCAGAGACCTCCCTTCCCAAGCTCGATTTGCGGTGGGCCAATCCCCGAGTTCTTTGGAGCCAAGCTACAAGGAGGAGGAAGCCGATCCAATGTTCAAGGCAGAGGTCGCGGCGCAGAAGGCCCCCGATGGGTATGAGACGATGGACGTCGACTTTGTGCCGGCGTCCGAGTCCCCCATGGTGCAGGCGGACCAGCGGTTCAACCTGGCGATACTAAAGGAGGACCGGAAGGCAGAGGCTCAACTCAACGCGGAACACGCGCATGCCTCTGCCATCGAGGCTCTCCTGCAGGCGGAACCGGATGTCGTGGATGTGAACCGGGCGGCGGAGGCTGAACTTGAGGCGGAGCACGCGGATGCCGCTGCCGTCGAGGCCCTCCTGTAGGCGGAACCAGACGTCTTGTACTTGAACTGGGCGGCAGAGGCTCGACTCGACGCGGAGCGCACGGATGCCGTTGCCATCGAGGTCCTCCTGCAGGCGGAACTGGACGTCCTCGACTTGAACCGAGCAGTGCTCTCATCCGTGTAGAGTGCCTGCACGCTCCGCGTGAACGAGTAGCTGGAGGCCGAGGACAACCACGGTGCAGAGACACACGTCGGCAGCTATGGCTGGTTCACGCCGGCAGCCAAAGACGACGAGGTCGTCTCGTTCTGCGAGCAGTGATAGTTTTTCTTTATGTTGTTGTTTTTATGGATCTTTTGTTATGTAGTAAAAACATATATTGTTATGCAAGTCGCCTGACTTGG
Source organism: Triticum dicoccoides (assembly GCF_002162155.2). Classification (NCBI taxonomy): domain Eukaryota; kingdom Viridiplantae; phylum Streptophyta; class Magnoliopsida; order Poales; family Poaceae; genus Triticum; species Triticum dicoccoides. The sequence goes on from NC_041380.1 coordinate 172,708,590, forward strand.
GCCAGTCTACCATTTCAGGCGGTTGGATGAATATCCTACGTCTCCTAACCCTTCTTCCTCACCTCTTCTTCTTCTTCCCCAACAGACAACCACACGGGCCGTACGGATACTCCCCAACATGCGGTTGGATAAACAAACTCTATGAACGAAAATTATGTGTCAGCGGTAGGATGGGTGAGTTTGGTTTGTTCACATGCGATAGCACATGTCAGTGAGGGTGCGTTCCCTTGGTTGGTTTAGCGGCGTGGAGGAGCGACTGTGCATGTGATGGTGTGGTGCGACCGCGGCATGCAGGAGCGACTGTGTGAGGGTGCGGTGTGACCACGATAGCCGTGCGCAAGTGTACCTCCTTTTCATTTTGAAAACTTTAGGCAAGCTTGGCAAAAATGTGTGGCGAAGTATGGCAATGCAAGGCCTAGACCCAAACAGGATAAGTACGTAGTACTACGTACTAGGAGTGCTGGTGTTAAAAAAGAAAGGCAGGGTTTTCCTTCGCGGGATTAATCAATACAAATCCTCGTTTCACATGTCAATTAATGCGTATTTTTTCTCCAAAGCCCAAAGAACTAACCATCTCACTCCTCATCTCTTGATTAATGCAGCATCATGCAAACCAACTGACGGTGTCCTGGACTAGGGGGTACTCAACACGTCATCTCCCGATCTGTTAGATTGGGCCGAGGACCCCCATGGCCGTATACTCATGGGCCAGTTCGGACAACTGCCGCATACATGGAAGATTCCACAAGACTTGATGATCACGACAAGGACTCCTCCCCACCGGCGTATTCGCCTAGGACTCTTGTTATCCTAGGCCCTTGGTGCATTATATAAACCGAGGCTAGGCTAGTCGATAGATAACATATACAACAATCATACCATAGGCTAGCTTCTAGGGTTTAGCCTCTCCGATCTCATGGTAGATCAAACTCTTTTAATACTCATATCATCAATATCAATCAAGCAGGACGTAGGGTATTACCTCCATCAAGAGGGTCCGGACCTGAGTAAACATCGTGTCCCCTGCCTCCTATTACCATCGATCCTAGACACACAGTTCGGAACCCCCTACCCGAGATCCGCCGGTTTTGACACCGACATTGGTGCTTCTATTGAGAGTTCCGTTGTGCGATTGGCAAAAGGATCAATGGCTCGCCCGCAGGTCAACTGTGACGCCGACATCTTCGTCGCCGGCTCGACTCGTCACCTTGGCTCGACCGAGGATCGTGCTCCATATCCGATCGTCATGTTCGGACGTCGGCCTTCTTTAACATCAACTCCGATCTCTATCATGATCATAGAGGAATCATCCATGGAGCTCGAGGGCTCAAAGTCAACATTGCCCTCGGGCGGTCGTGCTGTTTTTATGGACAACAAACTTGTATTCACCGTTGCCACCTCCTTGAGCGTCGATTTGACGACTGCGTCGATGGAATAGTGCAGAATTACGTCTACAACAGCCGTGCAAAATTTCGTCGAGTTCCGATGGAGGAATCTCCGACAATATACGATATACTGGAGCCCTGTCAAATCTGGACGAGTTTAGGGCGTGGTCTCCAGATCCCAGCTCGGAGATCCTTTGGAAGATCCAACCGTCCATCTACTGCGGAATTCCCATATCTACCACTCCTCCAAATTTCAGCTCCATCCGATGATTCAAACTCCGGTAACCTTCCGATGAGTGGACCAATTTTCGGATCCGTTTTCTGCGCGAATACGGAACCGACCCGAATTCATGTTTCTTTATGAACGTGATATTGGACAATCTTTTTAGAGGAATTCTCTTCTAGGGTATTGTGCGTTGTTTTTAAACACGTGCCCGTAAATTTTTAAGCCTCCCCTGAGGTCATCTTCATCATTATGCTGGTGTCAAACTAGTCCGGGAATATTGCTCCAAGGCTGCCGACCTGCGCTAGACACGTCGTCACTTTGTTGAGCCGAGCTCAACTTCTTTGGATCACCATCTCGGCAAGCCGAACAAAAGTCCGGCATCGTGAAGGATAAATCATCACCAACATCGCCGCCCCATGGATTACACAGAGCGGGCATACCGGCATCGCCGCATGGTCACTTCATCAAGCTGGCATCGACCACGTCACGACCTGCATCGGCAGGGCCGCACTATTGCTTCTTCAAGCTAGTGTCCATCATGCCGACCTACTTCGACTCATCGGCTGACATCAAGGCTTCGACATCTCGGTTGGACCGGGGGCTTCGCCATCTCTTCATCAACCTACTCCGGAGACTTCGGCGTCACTAGCCGACCAGCTCCGTCACGTTAGCTTGTCCGAGGGCTTTGCCTCGGCGAGCCAACCTTTGCCAGCATCGCCATACCGTCGCTTTATCGCCCATCAGGCAATGGGTGTGCGGATCGAGTCTCAATTTTCGGAATCACCTTTCTTCGGATTGGTACAACAAATAAACCATGTGCTATTAATCCTAGTATTTTTTGCTTGTTCGGGTTCATTTTTCCCAAGAAATTATTACTTTGGTTTGTTCACAATATGTACATAGGTCTATCAAATGATGGCCGCATTAACGATGGTCGCATGGTGGTTCGGTCAGTTTCCGTACATGGTCCGGCGAACGCCGCATCCGGAACTCGGACCGACCTATGAATTCAGACTTTGCCACGCCTTTACCGCATCACGCCGACGCCCTGGATGGACATTGAATTCGGCGCCAGGCCATATTTATTTTATTACTCACTTTGCATAAATTATTAATTATGCAACAATTTTTTTATTATCATTACTATTATCTCCGGTTGGCACTATTTTTTATGCACAGGAAAATGATCCGGGTTGGACAGTATCGTCAACTCGGCGTACTGACATACCACGTCACCTCGGCTGGACGGGGGGCTTCGTCAACACTTCATTACCCCATGCCGGGGACTTCGGCATCACTCTGCCGACCTACATTGACCGTGCTATGTCACCACTTCAGAGTGCCGAGCCCTTTTCTCCGCCACCTCTAGACCGGCTTGGGAGATGGAACCTTGTCCCGCATCAAGCTCGGACTGCGTCATCAATACCGAACACATTAACCAGCTAAATTGCCTTCATGCTCAAAGTTTTAAATTTTTAACTTGTGTTCGGTTCGACCAAACATTATACTTTTTTGGAAAAAGTTTCTTGTAAAAAATTTCCTTGTCCAAACTTTGCTTGTGATGCACAAATTCAAATACCCCGTTTATTTGGGGGCTTCCTTTATGAAGCTTTTCCTCTTGCATATGATTATACTTGTACGACTTCGTTCCTTGTTCGTGTATTATGCCACAATATGCACCATATTGACTTAAGAAATTTGCAAGTTGGGTTACCTGGCTCCTGTGCTTACCCCTACGTTCCCGATTGTTCGGTTAGGGAGTAAAGGGAGCACCTCTGCGATTGTCACGGCCGGGTCCTCCGAGCTCTGACCTCAGACTGGGTGAAGCCGAAAGCTAGCGCTCTTATTGTTTTCAATCATGGTCGGCACACAACGGAACTCATGAGTACAAAAAATCTATTGCACAAGTCTCATAGTAATAATGAGCACCGAACAAAGGTATCGGTGGAGGTACTATTTTCTTCGAAGATGCTTCTTACACTTCATCTGTAATATAGCATAAGTTCGCTGAGCGCGCTTTGTCTGTTACAGCCTTATGGCCTGGTTGCCTAGTTATCGGAAACACTGTCGATATTCTCGACAGGTGAAGTACATAACACCTTTCGGTCCTTGACCGAAGAGGGAGAAGTCGACGGTCGATTAAGACGTGTTTAAAGTTCGGGTGAACAAAGATATGATATTAGTACTTTGGTACATACAATCATTATACATAAATTTCTTTTACCCGGTCACTTGGGGGCTCTTAAATTTATATGAGCCGTTTTATAGTAAGTGTTCTTCTTCTTAGTTGTTGCAAAGTTTTTATTACTATTATTATTCATCACTCCTTTTTTCGAAACGAGTGTGTGGTCACTAGCCGGGGAGCCTAATTTCTCTCTTAAAGCTGCTAGAGTTTAGTTTGCTAAACTGGCCTAATGAGAAGTACTCCGCCTTCGGGATAGGAGGTTGAAGCCGTAGGCTGATCTGCTTGAAGTCTTGAGATAGGATGTGTCATGTTAAAGCACGACAGAAGCACTCTTTTTTTTCTAAGACCAATTTTTGGATTGGCACCAAACACTTGATCTTGTTCGGACGTCAAGTATTTAATGACGTTTTTTGGTTTTCCAAGCTTATGACACTTTTAAACTATTTGTGTGTTTTCAGCACAATTCTCGCAGTGCAACGCTGGACACCTTTAGAGATTCGGCAAAAACATTCTCGGATATTGCTATATATGCATCGGTTTCGAATTGTGTCGTCGGTCAATAGTTGGGTTGCCCGGCTCCTGCACTTGCTTCCTACGTTCCACTTTGTTCGGCTAGGCGTGCAAAGGGAGAACCACTCCGATTGTGCTTCGAGCTCACATGGTTAAGCACCTCAGTGGAGAAAGCCGAAAACTTACTGTCACAAGAAGTGTAAACTGGTCAGCAATCCGATGACTGTGTTAAATGACGGGCCATTCATAACAATGGCCGAAGTGTTTACGGCTTGACCTCGACTGTCGCCGAAAACTACCGGGGGCTATTAACTAGCCTCCCAAACTGAATCCTCGATATTTTTCTCTTACATTAGAGCTGAGGTTTCATGATCATGCTTAGCATGACAACCCAAAGAAAGGAACCGATAGCGGGACTATTTTCTTTGGAAGACATTTCTTATGTTAAACAGTAATATAACATATCTCTCTGCGTACCTTTGTTTATAAAACCGTATGGCCAGATTGCCTTGTTTGTCGTAAATCTTTGCCGTCATAAAGGCTTTATAAAGTAGGACAAACACTCCTCGGCTACTGGCCGAGGAGGTGGAAGCCGATGGTTAGTCAACAAAGTTTTGTACAATGCGGATCCGAGCATTAATGACGTAAAGTACTTGGATACATAGAGTCATTACACATAATTTGTGATTTTACTATGGATGTTGATCCTTAATTCGGCCACCCGTGCCCGCCTTAAGACTCAGGGGCTACTAGGCTTCGGGCTTATTATTTACAAATATTAAAGGGGCACATCGATCCCCTGATCTGGTGTTGCCACCCGACTAGTGTCTCGGGGGCTACTGCATTGCCTATTCAATGCAGAAAATTTTAAGCGCAATACAGTTTTCGACGAGATTTTGATCCTCAGGTTGGTCGGCCGCACCCAACCTGAGTCTTGAGGACTGAGCATGCCGCTTTTTGTGTCCCGAAGTATTCTGCCGAGCTAGGACTTGTTCCTCAGGCCGATTTTGCAAATCAACCTGAGTCTCAGCGGCTACTGTGATCAACGGTCTTATGTCATCCTTCAGGTGCATCTCGGGTTTTAGACCAATACACACCTTGAGGGCTACTAGCTATATATCTCGGCAGAGAATAAATTGCACCAATAAAAAATATTGACAAAAAATTGGCCCACAGTCGGGGTGGTGCACCACCTCGGAAGCAGTCCGGCATAAAGCTCGGGTGCTAGTTGCTGGCTCCATAGAGGGCATTTCCAGCATTAAGCTTGGCTAAACTCCTTCAACTTCTTTGGACCAAGATGATCTATGACATCTTGGATATAGTACGGCGTTGGAGCTTGGACACAGTCTAGCGTTGGAGCTTGGACACAGTCCGACGTTGGAGCTCAGATACATTTCGGTGTTGGAGCTCAGAAGCAGTCCGGCATTGGTGCTCGGCTGCAAAAGATACCTCGAATGCAGTACGGCGTTAGAGCTTGGACGCAAGAGGACACTGCCTCCCGGGAACAACTTCAAACCCGAGGTGTGGCATAAAAATAATAGGGCATTGATAAAGGCCAGAAACTTAGAGGGGCTCCTCGGATACTCGACATGTAAACTCGTCGAATGCATTTCGACGATCCTCAAGAACGAAGATGAGAAGATTTGTTGAACCAGTTTTCAAGACCGACAACCGAAGATGAAGAACAGTTCAGAAGAATCGAGGAACGTCCCCAACTTGAAGACTGGTTCAGGGGACTACTGACGGTGTCCTGGACTAGGGGGTACTCAACACGTCATCTCCCGATCTGTTAGATTGGGCCAAGGACCCCCATGGCTGTATACTCATGGGCCAGTTCAGACAGCTGCCGCATACATGAAAGATTCCACAAGACTTGGTGATCAAGACAAGGACTCCTCCCCATCGGCGTATTCGGCTAGGACTCTTATTATCCTAGGCCCTTAGTGCATTATATAAACCGAGGCTATGCTAGTCGATAGATAACATATACAACAATCATACCATAGGCTAGCTTCTAGGGTTTAGCCTCTCCGATCTCATGGTAGATTGAACTCTTGTAATACTCATATCATCAATATCAATCAAGCAAGACGTAGGGTATTACCTCCAGCAAGAAGGCCCAAACCTGGGTAAACATTGTGTCCCCTACCTCCTGTTACCATCGATCCTAGACACATAGTTCGGGACCCCCTACCCGAGATCCGCCGGTTTTGACACCGACACCAACCTTCTCACTTCCGCATGCATGTAGGGGACATTAATGTCCTTGGTTGCTAGTACGAGGCAAACCCCATCAATTTTGCCTCGATTATTGTTAGTGGCCTTTTGCAAATTGTAATTTTGATATACTGGCCTTGCGTACAAAAAAATGGAGGTAGTAACTATATTTGACTTCCTTTCCCATTGCGGTGACATCGACGCTATCTCAAATGTTGTGGTTTGGCGAAGTGCGTTCGACGGAGAACACCATTGAGGGAGACCATGATAAGTCATTCGCAAGTGCTGCCTGCAAGCCGAGACAACCGCCTTATTTGCATCCAGGAAGTCCGTTGAACCAAAGGACGCGTAAATGTACTAGTACTACTCGAACACAATAGCATCGTCCGTCCAGCTTAGTGCGGTGAGATGGTTTCTCGAAGAAGACGATGAAGAAGCGGAGTCAGCGAAGAGTGAAATGATGGTTGCTTCATCCGTGCTTCGTGATTTGACGCCTCACTGCTTTGTGATTTGTGATAGAAGGGACAGGGGAGTAGACTCTGTCCTCTATACTGTACATGCATCCAAGCACGGGAGAAAGAGGAGAGACGTAGCATTTTTCTATTCCTTCAATCAATCAATCAATTAGGGAGCTTCGGTTCCATCCTTTTGGCTTTGGCAACACCGTCCACAATGGTTCCCACGATGCCAAAAGCAATTTTCACATTTGGCTACACATAGAATCAAGATTAGTAAAAGGAGGTGATTTTGCTGCGCGGATGGCAGAGGAGGTTTCTTATTTTAAGGGGATGTTGTCCTGGTGGTTTGCTAACATGCGATCCCATGTGTCAGTGCTTTACCAAGCAGATCCGCTTCCCACATGAGGCAGAACAACGGCAGAAGCAACATGTGGTTAACTTGAAGAAGATGAGGGAGATGCGGATTTAGCAACGAGTGAAATGATGGTTGCTTCGTCCCTCCAACTTATTTTTTTAGCATTATTACTTCGTCCCTCCAACTTAACTGCGGGAAAGGTGCAGCTTTATGATTTGACGCCTCATTGCTCATTACTACGCCGGCGCCATGATTGGGTGCTTCACCCCGGCTTGTCTGCACTGTATTCCGGTATGGCATGTGGAACCGGTAGCTTAATACCCCACATGTCGGAGAAAGGGTCTAGAAGATTTATGAAAGCAAGCGCTCCACTCTTACGGCGGAGGAGTACACGACACGACAGGCCAGTGAACTCTCACTTGTGCTGTATATAGTACTATAGTTTTGCTGTTTCGCACGATCCATCGATACAAACCCGATTAAACAGGAAAGGGCGCCATTCTTTCCGCGTGGTATATGATACTGGCCAGACATTTCAAAGGAAATTTTAATGTATGCAAACTGGATAATTAAGTAACAATATGATATGTAGTAAAACTAAAAACACATATGATTTATTGTGTTAGAGTGTAGTAGTTGTGTTGTATTGTATAGTTGCTAAATGTAACATGCGAGAACGTGTAGATATGTAGTTTTGGAGGGCCTGCAGAGAGAAAACCATAATACGTTCACAAAACTTCAGAATAAGTTGATTATGGCCACTATATACATTTTGCGGTGATTATACGGTCACTTGCTCATGGTTCATCATCGGATTGCACTCTGTTGACCGGCCAAATAGTCTGCGTGGCACCATGTTGACTAGTTAAATTGACCGTGTTCCTTGTGGGTCCCACCTGTCAGTTCACATAGGTAAAAGATCAGATAAACACAAATTTACCCAGGCGCGACAACACTCCACCCCGTGCGCAGGAATCACCTGGTTGTGTATGTGTCTGTTAGGGCCTGATGTGTGTGCATGCACATGTAGGTTGAGCACTTGAGCGTGAGAGTGTGTGTTGGTCGTGTGGTGTACTGGTGTGTGCATGCATGCGTGCGTGTGTGCGTGTGAGTGTTGCATGCGTACGTGGCTGCGTGTGTACGTGTGAGTGTTGCGTGCGTGCATGGGAGCATGTGTTCGTGTGAGTGTTGCGTGCATGCAGTTTGTGTGCATGCGTGCGTGTGCATGTATAATCACCACACCAGCTCATGTGTGCTAAAACAGACGGCTCAGCATACCAATCAAGGCCACCTCGTCCATTGTGCCCGCGGTCATGACTTCGAATCACCGTCCAACATTTTTTTGTCGTTTGTTTTCATTCTTACTAGCAAGATGCCCATGCGTTGTACGTACCATCAATATGCATTTGTATGACTAGTTTATCTTGTGAGAGAAAAGGATGAACGGGGGAAGGCCTTATTTGCAAATGTGGAGAGGTGTGTGAGTGCCTTTTCGCAAAATTGTCATAGTTTCTTTCCTATTCATCAGATATAAATTGAACGGCCTATATTGCAGGATGGCAGGCACACCATCATCACCAACTCTGTTTTTTATAAGAGTGTATTTTATCCCTACTCTTATAAAAAGCTAGTCGGTGATGATCGTGTGCCTCCCATCCTGCAATATAGGCTGTCTGATCTATATCTGACGGATAGGAAGGAAACTATGGCAATTTCGAAAAAAGATACCCACACCCCTCTCCACACTTGCAAATAAGGCCATCCCTTGTTCATCCTTTTCTCCCACAAGAGAAACTACGCATACAAATGCATCTTGATGTTTCGTACAACGCATGGGCATCTTGCTAGTATTTTATAAGAGTGTAGATGTAGAGTAGATACAAGCCGATAGGTGGGCCCAATGGTAGTGAGATAATGTGATGCAACACTAGAGGTGCCACATGGAGCGTTTAACTGGTCAACTAGTCGTGTCTTGAGAAAATATAGAGTTGTACGGTGAGCCCATGATTGTATAATAACCACAAAAAGTAAATCGTGACCGTAATGAGTGGATTCTGAAGTCCAATGTACGTATTGTGCTTTCGCTTCAAATACAATGATCGTCACCGTATATATCGCGAGAGAAAGATGAAACATGCATGAATGTGCTGGGGGGCTTACTTTTAGAGGACCTGGAGATAGTTTGTGTGCGTACGTGAAAGGGGCGTAGAGGGGGAGGGGTATGCAATGGAGAGAGAGATGCTCTTCGTTTCTCTTTATTATGAATAACTTTATATATAGTATAAAAATATACAAATTCACAGTGTGGAATAAATATCATTGTGGGCACCATGCAATGCAAGCGTTCATACTCCTCCATATAACTTTGTAATGTTGTATATATGTAGAAATTCTAAAACATTTTTTGGCCACACTTTATTCAAAAGGAATGTTGTATGCGAAATAAACGTGAAGAGAGGGCTTTTTAGATCAATGGGGTACGTGATGTAACATGTGTGAATGTGTAGTTGATGCATTTGGCAGGGCCTAGAGAGGTATGTGTGTGTATTATGTATTCGAGAGAGGCATGGATAGAGGGGCCGACAGGGGGGCGTGGGAGAGATAGCACGAGAAATGAGAGTGGTCTAGAGAGAGAGACGAATATGACATCACGGCAAGAGATTCCCTTGAGTGTGTATATGCAAGGGGGGAGTGGATAGAGGCAACATGAGAATATATTTTTTGTGTGTGGTGTCTGTGTTGGTATGTGTGGGTGTGAGAAGATAACGAGACGTGGGGGCAGAGGGTGTGTCACCGCGTGAGGTCCGGTGGGTCGAGGTGAGGACCTTTGTTCAGTTTCGTCCTGTGCCACATTGGTCGGCCTGTGACGCATTGAGGGAGACCCATGGATGACTAGTCATACAAGACAAAGATAACATAATTGTGAAGGACTCTATGTCGATTGACGAAGTCGGGTAGGATTTGTAACCCTAGGTTCTCGGACTAAGGTAACCCCTTTATCTCTGATATTACTAGTCATACAACCTAACTTTAAAGGGCATCCTACAGAATGCTCTGCTAGAATCACACTCGTCGATTAGGAAGAGAGGTGTGAGACAATGCGTGAGAGACAGGCCTAAGGATAATGTGCGTATAGGAGACACGTAGGCAGGTCTATGTATATAGAAAGGGTCGATGGGGATTGTGCGTGTGTATGCTTGCGAGAGGAAGAGTGCTTGTGATAATGGTTAGTGAAAACAGTCGTAAATGGTTACGAGAGGGAGGGAGGGTTATATCGAGAGCATGTATGTGAGAAAGACACCTCGGGAGAGATTGTGTGAGCATGTCTGAGAGACCACCGATGGAGAGTGAAATTACATGTACAAGACTATTGTACACATTGATTAAAGATATAAATTGTATCCAAATATTAGGATGGGATCATGATATTTGCAACTCGCGTAAGGAGCAGTCATTGATGCATCAGACATCTAGATTCTATCGAATTTGAGCATGTCTATGTTATTATTCGACACAATTGATCCACATAGTTAGTTTTTTGAACTCCAGACAATGCATCGCTTTAGCAATCGAATATAAACGTGAGTATAGTTCATGTTGTGTGTGTAAAGCACATTATACATACGAAAGTTACACAATGAACATTATAAATAGCTACATATGAACGAGCATACATTTGAATTCAACTTAAGGTGGTTTTAAAAAATCGAATTCAACATGAAGTCCATTCAATTATTTGAATTTGATATCATGGCATTTGTAATCATACCTAAATTATGGGGGCACCAATATTTTCTCTGATTTTGTACATAATAGCACATGTAGTCGTGTACAAAATAATCGTAGTTATAGGATTTTCAAGTGTCAAAATTTAAAAAGGAAGCGGATAATTTAATGAGGTTTTCGAACATACAAGGTCAAATTTAACGTTGTCTATTTAGGTCAATCCTCAAAGTTCAAGAGTACTCTAAACGTGAATGGTTGTGTTTTGAAATTTTGAACGAAGCGCTAAAAGAGCCTCTACTCGCCCGAAACCGCGTGAGACCAATGTTTGATAGTATAAGGAAATTACTTTTCTAATAACTCCGACCCATCAAACCTACCTACCCGATGTCCAAAGGTGTAAACCGGGGTAGGTTTGTAGCTTCATCTAGACGCCACACAACCGCCTCCAAAAAACATTCATACACAATAGCCGCCTGAGCACACATGCGCGTAGCCGAAATCGCTCCTGCCCACTATTTGGGACAGCTGGGATTACCATCCTACCCCGACCCGCTGTAGGTCCGAAATTTAAGAGGGGGGCAAAGTTTGTACTTTCCCCAAATTTCAAACAAGAGCGTCCCATCTTCTGCTCAGAAAAGGAAAAAACAAGCACGTCCTAGACTGAAACATGGTTCTCCCCCCTCCCCCCTGCCCACCCATCCGATTCCCCATTCGTACTCCGTGGCCGCAAAAACAACCTCTCCACCAGCCGCGAAACCCCGGCGTCCTCCGTCCGCGACCCCATTCCACCCATCAACCGCCGCCCTTCTCCATCATGCCGGAGCCGATACCTCGACGTCGTCTTCCAACGCAACCTCAACCGCAACACCCTCCACGGTTAGTAGTTGAAGTCGAGGCCGAGCCGTCCATACCCGAGCCAGTTCAAGCACGCCGTCCTGCGCCTCACCGCTACTGCTCCAACTTTTCCACCCCCCACCGCACTAAAGCTTTTCCTGCTACACCGTCCTTCGCCGCCTCAGATCTGCTTCCTCTCCACCGACATACGACCAGGGCAACACAGTCAACAATTTGGCCATGGGTTCATCCAAGCCTCCACCCTCTAGAACATCGGTTTCCCCAGCAAAAAGAAGAAGATCGGCGCGACATGTGGAGGCGACCACACCAGCAAGCAAAAATGGTACTCCTCTTCCCTTATTATTCCCACAGAAGACACTAGTTGACCGCTTCTTCTTGATACCAAATGTTCCTAGTAACTCGCGATGCACAAGGTTTCTCCTCATATACTATTTCACCTTAGCTAGAGGTTCGTCGCCCCCTGAATTTCAATTCCTGGTCTGTTGATTCCTAATTAACGGAAGCATTCCCCTGCATAACAGGCACTAGTCCGCCTATTACATCGGGGAAGCAGCGCCTCGGTGTTTATCTTAGGGGCATGTGGGGCCTAGAGCTACTGGCGCCCGATCTTGAGGTAGGATAGGATTAAATGGATGGCCTGGGGGCGCTGGCAACCACGGTGGTGGTGTGAGGTCGAGGGGAGGGCGGGGCAGCGGAGGCAGGGGTCTGGGCCTGTGGTCATTGGCGGTTCGAGAAAGATCGTCAACAGTGACTGGCGGGAGGTGGACGAAGGCCATCTGCCCGTTCCTTATAGATCGGACGATTCATTAAAAAAATCGACTGACCTATTTATTTTCAGTCGACTATTATCTTGATATGACCACATGTGGTGCTGTGCTGGAGGAGTACCTGCATTTCCTGTGCTCATATATTACAAAATCATATGGAGTAGAATGTAATTTTGTTTGCCATGCAATGTTGTAGAGCTATCATATGTCTCCTGTCATTTATTTTTCAGCCACCTGGTATCTGCTACTGTTATAGTGCACTAGTTCTACACACACTTCACCCATACTCTCACTATTGTGTTTTTATGCAAGGGTATTTCAGAGTCTGCCTCGAGAGAAGCAGGAAATAAAAGAGAGAAGTTGCTCCAGCTTGCTACGCGGGTAAGCACGACACGTTACAATGCTATAAAGGGTGCAGTGTCAGCAGATGGAGACAGTAAACGTAGCTCTGGAGTTGATGACCTCACTTGCAATGAACCACCATCCGAGGTGCTTGCTTTAACTTCGCCGTGTCATATGTGGTTGCATGTTCCATATGGTGTCTAGCTTGTATTCGAAAGGCCGAAGTCGGTCTTTATTAAGATAAGGAAAGATATTTTTTACATGAACCACCATCTCGTGAGAAACAGAAGACAAATAGCTAGTCAGGGCATTGGGCGAGCCAGTGACAAGCCCAACGAAGAGAGGCATCACCTGGAAGCCAACCAAAAAGCCGTGATGGTGGCGAAGCAGCCCGCATCCCACCAAGCTCTCAGGTCCTAGATGATTATGCTCACCACTCCAACCGGATGTCTAGCTTGTATTGCTTCCAATTTGGTTAAATTGCATCTGCTTAGCTTACACATTATACCTTTGCATATGACAAGCCTTTCTGTTTTTGGTACATACTAGTACATCTATGTATTAACCATGTTCTTACATCAAACTAATGTTCTTGTGTATCCCTCGCCAATCAATTTATGATGAGGTAGTCAGGCAAGTGGATTACTCCTCATTTAAAGAATGTAGCGTCAACCTCCCGATATGATTGTCAAGAAACAGCAAGGCTAGATGAAGTTGGTGAACGTAGCTCTATAGCTGATTACCGCATTTCCCGTACACTAGCATCGCAGGTGCTTTCTCTAACTTGGCATCGTGATATATGGTGGCATGTTGCTCATACGGGCCGAAAGATGTCATGGGCCATACATGGGCCAGAAGTTAAAATGGGCTGGAATTATATTCAACGCTACCGGGCCTAATCCGTATAGGCCGTAAACGGACCCCAGGTTAGCGGGCTGTAAATGGGCTATATGCGAACAGGTCGTTAACAGGCTTGTCGTGGGCCGGCCCGCCACCTTTTGACCAAGTCAAACGGGTCGGCCTTTTCACAGGAATGTGAGTCTGTTGGGCTGTGCCATGTGTTGACGTATCATAGGAGCTTTGTGTCCAATTAGTGGATGACATCTGTCCCAACGGTGAGCCGACACGTGTTTCCTCCAGCCAATGATGATTTTACACATGGAAAATCCCCATTGGTCGGGTTGTTAACCGGTTATCGGATCCAAAACCAGACCCAATAGCTTAACGGCGTTCCGTTACGGTGGATGCCACGTGTCGTTCACCCTTCACGAAAGCACTTCTGTGACGCGCGATTTGTCGTCATGGATGTGGACACTTCCATGATGATAATTTTGGTAATGTCATGGAACACTTCTATGACAACACAGGTATGACTATCTTGATTCTGTCATAAATTTGTCATGGATGTACATGCATGACAGAAAACGTGACCTACTGTGACAAACACATATCATCACGGAAGTGTATTTTTTTTGTAGTGCTTCACGCCGGCTGCCCTGCGCGTCAGCAGTCGCGCGCGCGGAGGCACCTCCGCCTCCAAGACGATGGGATCCCCTCCCCTCTCTAGGACCGGATGGTCAACACCAGCCCCTCCAATTGGCGCCCGGCCCTCTAGTGACACTGGCTTCGGAGATTGCGGACCGGTGGACTCCGGAGCTCGGCTACGGGATGCCTCCTCCTCCTGTGTCTAGGCAGCGGGTCCGCCTGCTCCTTGGCCGCCGCTTCGGCTCGCGCATTGGTCGCCGCGTCAACCTCCGTTCGTGCCGCCTCCGCCTTCTCCCGGGCCGCAGTCTCCTGGTCCTCTTGCGCCTCCCATCCCTTCTTCTCCGTTGCCTCTCGAAGGGCCGTGAGCGGGTCCACACGACGACGGCCTGCAGAGCTGTCTGCCGCCCCAATCACAAAGCCGGATGGGGCTAGTGATACTGAGAGCGGAGCTCCATGCACCGAAGAAAAAAGAAATAAGAAGATTGCAAGAAAAGAAGACAAGCAAACGCAAAACAAAACGCGAGAAAGATCAGGACGCTTACGCAGACACCAACGGTCGCTGCTTAGGGCCCTTCTGGAAGAGGGCCGCTTTTGCAGCCTGTTGCCGCTTGGTCACGGCGGCTGAGGTCTTGATCTTCTTGGGCCAACTGCAGAACAACCCGGCGTCGGCCCGACACTTTGGCGTGCCGGCTGCTGCAGTCGGCGCAGCCGAGGAGCCGACGTCTGTCCCGTCGGTGCCAAGGGTGCGGCGCGGCTGGTCATCCTCCTTGTCGTCGTCCGACCACTCCCCGAGGCTGCCTCCTGCGGCGTCCTCCTCCTCCATGGCGGCCGCCCCCAGCTCAGGGTCGTCCAGTCGCTCTCCTCCCGGTCCACCAGGTACTGATGGCCTGGGGCCAGCGTGTCGTCTGCCATCTCGCCCGGGAAGCGCTGCATTGCGGTCGGATGGTTAGGCAGCAAGAAGAAATCCGCACAAACAAAAAGAAGAGAACCAGAAGACTTAGCGCAGGCGGCGGGTTAGCACAGCTATATGGCTCCTTGAAGAACCGCCAGTCCATCTCTGAGAGCTTGCAGTCGGAGAAGAAGTTCAACAGCCGGACCACCTCCACGTCCGCAGCACTTTGGTGCACATCCGGCATGGGTCCCGACGCCCGCTCATCTTGTTTTTTATGTGGGGCCAGGCTTGGAGAGGCAGCACCGGGCGCTCCACGACGGCCAGCATATCCGAGGCCCTCCGACTCCGTCATCTCCTGGAGCCGGGCGAGAGTGGTGGAGGAGGCGGCCGGTAGATTCTTCGGACGGAACTTCTAGTTGGTGCAGGGCTCAGCAGGCGGGCCGGCTGCATAAGCCGGCAGGTTGACGTAGTCCCGCGTCGAGTGGATGTTCTTGACGTAGAAGTATGATTTTTGCCACAGCTTGGCCGACCGCAGCATGGCGAGCAACGGGAAGCAGACCCCGGAGCCCGAACGTCGCACCGCGACGCAGGCCCCCCACTGGGCCGCCTCATCTTTGGCGTCGGTGCTGAGCTTGAGGAAGAAAAGCTACCCCCACAACTCGAGCATGGGGAGCACGCCAAGATACCCCTCGCAGAGGCTGACGTAGGCGGAGAGCAGCATCACCGAGTTCGGTGTGAGATGGTGGGGCTGCACTCCGGCTGAGGAACAAGTAGAGGAACCCGCTCGCCGACAGGCCAAAGCCACGGAGGAAGTGCGACCGGAAGACGACGCGCTCGCCATTCGCCAGCGCCGGCGAGATCTCCACCTCGGGAGGAACACACACCTTCACGCGCGACACGCAGGGAAGCCGTCGCGTCTGGTGGAGGAACCCCAGATGGTCGTCATGGACGTTGGAGCCGTCCCAGTCGCCAGAGCTGCCGCTGTGTGCCATGGGCTTGGGTGTTTGGTGGCGGTGCGAGGTGGCTGCGCGAGGACGAAGCTGCGGAGATGCGGAGAAGTCTGGCGACGGCAGGCGGTGGCTATGCTCCGGCGGCAAGAGAGGCCACGGCGGCAGCAAGAGATATGAAGAAGAGGAAGAGGATCAAGGGCGAGGAGGGGCGCGCATGCGTTCTGCCGCACCCTCCTCCCCCTACTTATAGGCCCGCGGCGACGGAGCCGAGGGGGCAAGCGTGGGGTACGTGGGATTAACTGCACCCACACCCCCACACAACCCCGCGAATCCCATGCCTTTATGACGCATGGTTAATGAGCCCTGCAAGGGCAACCGTTTGCCTCGGCCGCAGCAGATCCACGCGCGCGCCGAGGCCCTATAGTGGCGGGCCCACGCCTACGATGACGCCCCATCACGCGCGTGGGCTGGGAGGCCGGCGTGGTCTGCGGGTGACGCAGGGCCAGCGAGCAATGGGCAGCAAGACTATCACCCGGCTGGCGCACCACCCGGCCTCTAGACGTTTCAAATTCACCAGTAGTCCGACCGCTCCTTGTCTTGCTCCTAACAGTCGGCATCTCTAAAAGACGGACGAGGCAAGAGTACCAGACCACTAGGAGTAGGAAGCTTCTGAGGCTCCTCGATTTCGGCCGTGGTGCCTCATCAGCTTCGGGGACTACTGTCGGAGTAAATAACCACGGGTAACCTCATCAGCCCCCCATGGTATTTCAAGACATCGGGGCCGGGTGTGCCCCTCACACCTCACAGGTGGAAGACTGTCTCTTTGGGCCGTTTGGGCCGACTCGCGGCTGCCCGAAGATGGCGCGCCCCCAACAGACGCCCCCCATGGGGCTGGCATCTAGCAAGCGGCCCTGTACCACTGAGGGAGTCCTAGACTAAGGGGTCCTTGGGCGTCCGACCTATTAGACATGGGCCGGACTGATGGGCCATGAAGATACAAAGACTGAAGACTTTACCAGTGTCTGGGCGGGACTCTTCTTGGCATGGAAGGCAAGCATGGCATCCGAATATGAAGATTCCTTTCTCTGTAATCGACCTTATGTAACCCTAGATCCCTCCGGTGTCTATATAAACCGGAGGGATCAGTGCGTAGATACCATCCTCATAATCATAGTCAGGCATGCTAGACTTTTAGGGTTTAGCCATTACGATCTCGTGGTAGATCAACTCTTATAATACTCATATTCATCAAGATTAATCGAGCAGTAAGTAGGGTATTACCTCCATAGAGAGGGCCCGAACCTTGGTAAACATTGTGTCCCCTGTCTCATGTTACCATCGACCTTAGACGCATAGTTCGGGACCCCCTACTCGAGATCCGCCGGGTTTGACACCGACATTGGTGCTTTCATTGAGAGTTCCACTGTGCCGTCATCAGAAGGATTGATGGCTCCTTCAATCATCTAGCGGCCTTCAAACACAGCATACGGGACTAGTGGCTCGCCCGCCACACCGGTCAAGAAAAACCAAAATCCATGTTAGCCCTTACCGCTCTGATGGACCGCTTTTGCGTGGGAGAAGACAGCTGGCTCTCTCGTAGAAGAAACGCCGCCAATGATCCGGGCACTTCCAAAGTTCGAAATGGCAATGGCAAACCTCGACACAGCAAACACAAACGTCGCAACGATAATGAAAGAACACGCGACACAACGGTCAACGCCAGATTCAGCGGACCCAAACCCGGTCAACGGAAAAAGCCATTCAAGGCAAACAGAGATGAACCATCCAATTTAGACAAGATATTGGATCGACGCTGTCAGATTCATGGCAACCCCGATAAACTAGCTAATCACACCAACAGAGGTTGTTGGGTCTTTAAGCAGGGTGGCAAGCTCAACGCCAAACACAAGGGGAAAAGGCTGCCTAGTGATAGCGATGACGAAGAGACTCACCAACCAAATACTGGGGGTCAGAACCAATTTCCCCCTGAGGTAAAAATAGTGAACATAATATACGTGACACACGCCGCTATAGAGGAGCATGAGATGCACCCCCTCCAGACTGAGGATCATACTACGTTCCCTCCAGCCGGAGTACAAATCGGTCTTACTAAACCACATACCTTGTCGGCCATTAAGCCGCCGGTCTCTATTCAGCAGGACCGGCCAACTATGGAGCTGGACTAGCAGTTCGGCTTCCGCCACCCGCCTCATACACCCGCGAAATCTATACCGCACATACATAACTACGCACTTAAAATACCATGGGTATCAGCGGAGGCACAATACGGATGGGCCTACATGTACTCCCATAACCTCCTTCTTTTCTTTTCTAACCACTCTTTCTTTTTCATTATCCTTTACCACAGGTGACTCCCAGGCTGGTCATCTCACTGACTCTATCGGAGTTCCAGTTTGTACATTCATCTAAAAGCTACTCCCTTTAAGGAGCCCCTTCATCGAGGAAAGGCGGCGCAGACGTGCGACAGGAGGTCCAAAACAACGTTTTGTAGACCGCGCTCTCTATTTTGCGAGCTTGTAAAGTGCCTTCTACCTCAGCCATCGACCCTTGGCATGTCAAATAGCCGGGGTCGTGGCGTTATTATATACAAAACAACGATTGGCATATCACTCAAGTTCTAGTGAATATTATCAGTATCCAGTATTCACTTTTCTCTAAAAAACTGCATTTTGCTCCTTGTGTTATTTCACACGCCCCAACATAACTCGCCAGGGGCTCAATATGGGAACAAAATAAATTGCCAACAAGTCCGAACAGCTTTATAGCATACTTCGGCGTCGCGAGTTTGGCCTTATATGCATCAGCTCCGAATCATGTCTTGGGTCAATAGTTGGGTTGCCCGGCTCCTGTGCTTGCAATCTTACGTTCTGCTCTATCGGCTAAGGTAGTAAAGGGAGAACTACTATGATTTTTTTCTGGTTCATCTGGTCAAACACCTCAGTAGAGAAAGTCGAAAACTGACTGTCATGATGCGGCGAGAGCTGGTCAACCACTCGACGACTTATCAAAATCTTTCGCAATTCCCCCCATATTATACGAAGGACCTTTCTTCAGGTCATACATGTACATGCACCACATTGGGATAACCGCATACATACAAGGGTTTATATCATAGACCAACCATAAAACTCCTATGGCTAAGTGAAAGTGTTAATGCCCTATAGTCCGATTGCCTCGTTCATCGCAATGACACCTCCTTCACGGACCAAGACGTTGGGTTAAGAGTGATCAAGTGCTTCTCCGAACACCCCCATATTTTCTACGAGGGGGCTGAAGCCGACGACTGGAAAACTTTCAGATTATACAAAAATGGCCGCACAGGAGGAACCAAAAGCTTTTAAGCAAATATCATAATATTATCTTTTACAATTTCAATACATTTCATTCGAATATCATATCTTTCGATCACTGACCCTCTATCAAGCGGGCACCCACTAAGACGTCCTCAAAATAATGGTCCTTACCCTTGAGGGGACTCCTCGCTGCAATGTCGATGGCCTTCATCTTCGCCCAGTATGTGTTGACATGGGCAAAGGCCATCCGTGCACCTTCAATGCACATTGAACACTTAATGGCGTCGATACGCGACACCGCATCCACAAGCCATTGCACCAAACCGAAGTAACTACTCGGAATGGGCTTAGTAGGCCACACCCGGACTATGACGTCCTTCATGGCAGAACCGGATATCCTATGGAGCTCGGACCACTGGGCCATCTACTCATTTAGTAACAGCGGAGGCTTTGATGCGCCGAACTGTGACCAAAAAAGTTTCTCCATGGCACACCCTTCTTGCGCTTGGTAAAATTGCGCCGCATTGGAGGCGCTCTTCGGCAGGTCCAAGAATGTGTCCGGAGAGCTCCACATTTGATTAAGCGGGGAATACTTCGGATTACCGAACTTCGTCTGTAATAAGAAAGGCTTACCAGCCGCTATCTCCCCAGCTTCCCGGATCTCTTCCCGAGCCGCTCTGGACTGAGATCGTGTTTCGCCTCTTGCAAGGCCTTGTCGAGATCGACCGCTTTGGCTTGGTTATTGCTCTTGAGGAATTCGCACTGGATAGTGGTTTCCTCTAGCTTGCGCGCCATGATAGAAATTCTCTCCTCACACTGGCGTCGAGCGGCATGTTCAGTTTTTAACTCATCAGCTGCCTTATTGGTAGCCGAATTACTCATCGGGGCTTGCTCCTTGGCAAGGACAAGCTCAGCCCGAAGGGCCTCCACCGCACCAGCACCATCTGCAGTTATGCATGTCTCAGTATACAATTCTAGCTTCGTGCTCATGTTATCATACATATGTATACTGACTGCCCCAAAAACATACCTTGCGCCTCGTCAAGCCGCCTATTGATAAGCATGATTTCATCATCCGCCTCATTCATCTTTCGCTGTAGATCTGCAACCTCTGCGGATCGGGAAGTAGCAGGGGAGGTAGCAGCTTGTGTTCCAAGTAGTCAGATTGTTTCCTGGATATATCTTTTTGATCCTCTCATTGCCTCCCTTGGGAAGCCAATCAGAGTCTCAGGGGCTACTATCAATACACAGGAGTATTTTGTGAATAAACCACAATCGAGAGCATTATAGTACAAACCTCGAAGCCTCTTAGCAGGCTCATGAAGGCCTCATTCAATCTGCTTTTCGCGAACAGGACCTTCTCAACCACCGTACCCATCAAGGTACGATGGTCCTCGGAGACAGATGCCTATTGCAGCATGTTTGTTAATATATCCGGTGCTTCTGGATCTCTAGAAGCTGTTGTAGCAGCACGGCCTCCCTTCGAAGGGATCCATTCATTCGTCCCTAGAGTTGTCTCTGACTGTAAGCCAGACAGTCCGGGGCCTTTATTGTTGCCCCTCAGACCCTGGGCTACTGAAGTATCACCTTCGGTTAGTGTTTTCATCATCCCTCGCACCACTTGTTGATTAGGAGAGACCCTCCGGGATGACACCTCGAAGTCGTACGCCCTATTGGGCGAGGAGACCGGTGGGGGCGTCTCGCTTTCCATCATCTCTAGGAGAAAATCCCCCGAGGAAGAGTATTGTTGAAGAAAACTATGTGCCGAGCTGCAAAAACATATACAGTAGATGTTACCCTGGTCACAAGAGAGGAACGGGACATGTTTAAAACACCCCTGTTCACTTACGATTTCGGCTTGCCCTCGCCGGGGGACTGCGCGATGACGTCGTCCTCCAAGCCCGAGACGCCCGACAGGGCATCTTTCCTCACTTAGGAGCCTTTTCCTCCCAATCTTTCGACACAACCCTTTTCTTACCATGGGGAGAAGGAATGTTGGCTTCTCCTTTCCTCTCGTCTTTGAGCGCTGGGATTTTGATCTCCCCGGACACAACATCTAATATATCTTCGGAGTGGACGTCATCTTCGGTCCTCCCTCCCTCTGTCTGGTCCTCCTTCACAGGCATCTAGTACGGTGCCGGGGCCAACATCCTTGTTAATACGGGATCCGCTTAGTCTTCGGGAAGGGGGGCCGAACACCTAATTTGCTCCGCTTTCTTTATCCAGCCCTGAAGAGGATAGTATTATCAGTATCGCATTACAGCATACATTGCTAAAAATTGTTCAAAAGTCAAGAGCTTACCAAGGTATCCTGATGGTTGCGGTCGAGGCCGATGTCCTCAGTGGTGTCCGGCCACTGTTTTCGTTTCCTAAAAAAGAGCTTCCACATTCCTGTGTATGTAGTACCGAAGAAGTATTGGAGGGTCTGTGGTCCTTCTGGATTAAACTCCCACATACGGAGAGGCCATTGCTGGCACGGCAGAATCCGGCGGACCAGCATTACTTGGACCACGTTGATAAGGCCGACGTCCTTCTCTAGGAGGCTCCGGATGCGGTTCTGTAGAGTCTGCACTTCGTCAATTGATCCCAGTCCAGCCCCTTATTAATCCATGATGCAAGCTGTAATGGAGAGCCAGACCGAAATGTAGGTATGGCTGCTCACTTGGTACCGCGGGGTTCAGTGATGTACAACCACTCCCGCTGTAGCACCTTCACACTCCACGTGTTCCCCATCGACTACCTTCGGCTTCACACTAAAGGTCTTGAGCCATAAGCCGAAGTGTGTGGGGAATAAGGAGAAAGGCCTCGCACATGATAATGAACGTCGAGATGTGGAGGAAAGAATTTTGGGCTAGATCATGAAAATCTAGTCTGTAGTAAAACATGAGCCCCCGGAGGAAGGGATGAAGAGTGAATCCTAGCCCTTGCTGGAAGTGGGAGATGAATACAACCCTCTCGCCGGATCTAGGAGTAGGAATAACCTGTCCTCGAGCAGGAAGCCTGTTGGGGATCTCCGCGGTCAGGTATCTGGCCACACGAAGCTTCACAATACCCTCCTCTGTAACAGAGGAGGCCACCGATCGGCCCTGTGGGCTAGGTCCGGACATGATTGGGCAGCTTGAAGCAATGAAGTAGAACCTCGGGTGCTACAACTCGAAGTTGGAAGGGCTAAGGAAAGGGTTGGCGCAAAATAAGATGGCCCTTGGCCCATTTATAAAGGCAACGGATATCGAATGCCTCCTCCTAAACGTGAAAACCTGCCTATTCCTAAGGAACCATACCAATGGAGCGGTTGGGTTACCCACGCTCGTATTGATGATAATCCCGCGATCAGGGGACACGATCTCTACTTTGACAAGACGTGCCAATAAAACCGCACCTCGAAACTTGGAATGGCAGGACAAGAAACGGTTTGAAATAATGACCGGGAAAACGTGATGTCACATTACAAAAAGTTGTCAGCAGATTGGACTCATGATATATTATACTCTCTGCGATTGTTTGTGGTACTTGTGTTGCAGATCCGGACACGTTCATCCGAAGACTATCTCGGAGTATTCGAAAAGGGGAACCTACCTTGCAACGCCGAAGACAATCTACACGCTGGACACATCGTCATTGAAGCCTGGTTCAGGGGCTACTGAGGGAGTCCTGGACTAAGGGGTCCTCGGGCGTCCGACCTATTAGACATGGGCCGGACTGATGAGTCGTG
The DNA here is from genome assembly GCF_002162155.2 of Triticum dicoccoides. Lineage (NCBI taxonomy): Eukaryota > Viridiplantae > Streptophyta > Magnoliopsida > Poales > Poaceae > Triticum > Triticum dicoccoides. The sequence continues at coordinate 172,731,969 of NC_041380.1, forward strand.
AAGGTACAAAGACTGAAGACTTTACCCATGTCCGGATGGGACTCTCCTTGGCGTGGAAGGCAAGCTTGGCGTCCGAATATGAAGATTCCTTTCTCTGTAACCGACCTTATGTAACCCTGGATCCCTCCAGTGTCTATATAAACCGGAGGGATCGGTCCGTAGATACCATCCTCATAATCATAGTCAGACAGGCTAGACTTTTAGGGTTTAGCCATTACGATCTCGCAGTAGGTCAACTCTTGTAATAATCATATTCATCAAGATCAATTAATCAGGAAGTGGGGTATTACCTCCATAGAGAGGGCCCGAACCTGGGTAAACATTGTGTCCCCCGTCTCTTGTTACCATCGACAATAGACGCACAGTTCGGGACACCCTATCCGAGATCCGCCAGTTTTGACACCGATAACCACCTCAAAGTTTTCACCCATTCATTGCAATGAGATGGGGTGGCTACAATACAACCTGCCGCCCGCAAATCTTGGGCTGAGTATGGCCACAGTATGGGCGTACCAAGCGGACACCCCTCACCCGGCGGCGCACTGTTGCCACACAGCCCGTGACATCACCTACGACATAGGGAGCCATGCTCCCATTATGGCCGGTCAGTACTGCCTGCAGGCGGCGGGCCCTACCTGTCCGCGAGGCACCATAAGGCGGCAAACCCCAAGCAGGCGACCCTCCTCCCCCTCAAAGTCCGCGCACCATTAATCAGATGAGATGGGGGGTGGCTATAGTGAGCGTCCGCTAGGCGGCGGGACTGTAGCCACGCTCACCTCGACAAAGCCTCCGTCATCAGGAGCACAACCACAGTATAAAGAGTCGACATGGCCCGCAGGTGGCAGGCTGATACGTCAATTTTGCATCATGTTCTCTTACTGTTATTTATAATGTTTTTATCTGTAATAATGCTTTTTTGAGTAATTCTAATGCCGTTTCTCTCATAATTTGTGAGGAACACACCAAGAGGGAGAATTCCGGCAACTGGAAATATGGACCTAGAAAAGCTACATCAGGATACCTATTCTACACAACTCCACATGGGCTGAAACTTTACGAAGATTTTTATGGATTATTTAAGAAATATTGGAGTCAATAAACACCAGAGGGGGCCACTAGGTGGGCACAACTCACCTGGGCGCGCCAGGCCCCCCTGGCGTGCCGTGGTGGGTTGTGGACTCCTTGGCCCACCTCTGGTGCCCATCTTCTGGTATATAAGTGGTTTTAACCTAGAAAAAATAGGAGGAGGACCTTCGGGACGAAGCGCCTCCGCCTCGAGGCAGAACTTGGGTAGGAGCACTTTTTTCCTCCGGCGGAGCGATTCTGCCGGGGAAACTTCCCTCCCGGAGGGGGAAATCATCATCGTCATCTTCAACAACAACTCTCCCATCTTGGGGAGGGCAATCTCCATCAACTTCTTCACCAGCACCATCTCATCTCAAACCCTAGTTCATCTCTTGTATTCAATCTTGTTACCGGAACTTTAGATTGTTGCTAGGGGGTGACTAGTAGTGTTGATTACATCTTGTAGTTGATTAGTATATGGTTTGTTTGGTGGAAGATTATATGTTAAGATCCAATATGGTATTTAATACCCCTCTGATCTTGAGCATGATTATTATGTTTGAGTAGTTACTTTTGTTCTTGAGGTCATGAGAGAAATCATGTTGCAAGTAAACATGTGAATTTGATATGTGTTCGATATTTTAATAATATGCATGTTGTGAATCCCTTACTGGTGTCATGTGAATGTCGACTACATGACACTTCACCACATTTGGGCCTAAGGGAATGCATTGTGGAGTAGTAATGCTTTTTCGAGTAATTCTATTATGCATCATGTTTTCTTACTGTTATTTATAATGTCCATTTACGTCCATTTTGCATCATGTTTTCTTACTGTTATTTATAATGTTTTATCCATAATAATGCTTTTTGGAGTAATTCTAATGCCTTTTCTCTCATAATTTGCAAGGAACACCAAGAGGGAGAATTCCGGCAGCTGGAAATCTCAACCTGGAAAAAGCTACGCCAGGCCAACTATTCTGTACAACTCGAAATGAGCTGAAACTTTACGGAGATTTTTTATGGATTACTTAAGAAATATTGGAACCAATAAACACCAGAGGGGGGCCACCGGGTGGGCACAACCCACCTATGCGCCTGGCCCCCCTAGCTCACCCTGGTGGGTTGTGGCCTCCTCGGCCCACTTTCGATGCCCATCTTCTGGTATATAAGTCACTTTTGACCTATAAAAAAAGAGGAGGACTTTCGCGATGAAGCACCGCCGCCTCAAGGCGGAAATTGGGCAGGACGACTTTTGCCTTCCAGCGGAGCAATTCTGCCGGGGGAACTTCCCTCCCGGAGGGGGAAATCATCATCATCATCATCACCAATAAACCATCTTGGGGAGGGCAATATCCATCAACATCTTCACCAGCACCATCTCATCTCAAACCCTAGTTTATCTCTTGTATTCAATCTTGTTACCGGAACTATAGATTGTTGCTTGGGGGTGACTAGTAGTGTTGATTACATCTTGTAGTTGATTACTACAAGATCCATTATGCATATTAGTAACCCTCTGATCATGAGCATGTTTGTTTGTTGTGAGTAGTTACCTTCGTTCTTGAGGTCACGGGATAAATCATGCTGCAAGTAATCATGTGAATTTGATATGTGTTCGATATTTTGATAGTATGTATGTTGTGATTCCCATAGTGGTGTCATGTGAATGTCGACTACATGACACTTCACCATATTTGGGCCTAAGGGAATGCATTGTGGAGTAGTAAATAGATGGTGGGTTGCGAGAGTGATAGAAACTTAAACCCCAGTTTATGCACTATTCCGTAAGGGACCGATTGGATCCTAGAGTTTAATGCTATGGTTAGAATTTATTCTTAATACTTTTCTCGTAGTTGCGGATGCTTGCGGGAGGCTTAATCATAAGTAGGAGGTTTGTTCAAGTAAGAACAACAACTAAGCACCGGTCCACCCATATATTAAATTATCAAAGTAGCGAACACAAATCAAACCAATATGATGAAAGTGACTAGATGAAATTCCCGTGTACGCTCAAGAATGCTTTGCTCATTATAAGAAGCCGTTTTGGCCTGTCGTTTGCCTCAAAAGGATTGGGCTACCTTGCTGTATATCTGTTACAATTATTGTTACTTGCTACAAATTACCTTGCCATCAAACTACTCGCTACTTACAATTTCAGCACTTGCAGTCACTTCCTTTTGCTCCTCGTTGGGTTCGACGCTCTTACTTATCAAAAAGAGCGACAATTGATCCCCTATACTTGTGGGTCATCACGGACCCTCCTGTCGACCGAGATCATTGCAGTCGGCAGGACCCATGAAGCGACGGGCCCCAGCAGCCGATAGAGAAGCCGGCGCCGAGAGACACTGACGGCCGGGTCCTGTACCCAGCCAGATTACCATTGTACCGCCAGGGGGTAGGCCTATCTTAACCCCCCAGTATTCTCCATGCAAGGGGTTTAGAACCTTTGCTATCCTACACCCACCATAGAAGGAGGAGTTAGGGCCGGCCTTTCTCTTCTTCCTCCTCTAGCCGAAATAGCTCAAGGAGCAATATTGTATCTAGTCTATTGACGATAGTCATCATGAAGAGACCCCGCAGAGCAGGACTAGGGGTGTTATCTCCATGGAGAGCCCCGAACCTGGGTAAGATTCACAGGCGTATGTGATGACCCACAAGTATAGGGGATCGCAACAGCTTTCGAGGGTAGAGTATTCAACCCAAATTTCTTGATTCGACACAAGGGGAGCCAAAAGAATATTCTCAAGTATTAGCAGCTGAGTTGTCAATTCAACCACACCTGGAAACTTAGTATCTGCAGCAAAGTGTTTAGTAGCAAAGTAATATGATAGTGGTGGTAGCATCAACAAAAGTAAAGACAGCAAAAGTAATGTTTTTGTTATTTTATAGTGATTGTAACAGTAGCAGCGGGAAAGTAAATAAGCGTAAACCAATATATGGAAAACTCGTAGGCACCGGATCAGTGATGGATAATTATGCCGGATGGGGTTCATCATGCATCAGTCATAACATAGGGTGACACAGAACTAGCTCCAATTCATCAATGTAATGTAGGCATGTATTCCGTATATAGTCATACGTGCTTATGGAAAAGAACTTGCATGACATCTTTTTTCCTACCCTCCCGTGGTAGCGGGGTCCTATTGGAAACTTAGGGATATTAAGGCCTCCTTTTAATAGAGAACCGGAACAAAGCATTAGCACATAGTGAATACATAAACTCCTCAAACTATGGTCATCACCTGGAGTGGTCCCGATTATTGTCACTTCGTGGTTGCCCGATCATAACACATAGTAGGTGAGTATAGACTTGCAAGATAGGATCAAGAACTCACATATATTCATGAAAACATAATAGGTTTAGATCTGAAATCATGGCACTCGGGCCCTAGTGACAAGCATTAAGCATAGCAAAGTCATAGCAACATCAATCTCAGAACATAGTGGATACTAGGGATCAAACCCTAACAAAACTAACTCGATTACATGATAAATCTCATCCAACCCATCACCGTCCAGCAAGCCTACGATGGAATTACTCATGCATGGTGGTGAGCATCATGAAATTGGTGATGGAGGATGGTTGATGATGACGACGGTGACGAATCCCCCTCTCTGGAGCCTCGAACAGACTCCAGATCAGCCCTCCCGAGAGGTTTTAGGTCTTGGCGGCGGCTCCGTATCATAAAACGCAATGATTTCTTCTCCCTTATTTTTTTCTCTCCGAAAGCGAATATATAGAGTTGGAGTTGGCGTCGGAGGGTCAGGAGGGCCACGAGGTAGGGGGGCGCGCCCTAGGGGGGGGCGCCCCCCACCCTCGTGAGAAGGGTGTGGGTCCCCTGGTCTTCATCTTTGGCGAGGTTTTTTATTGTTTTTCTAAGATGTTCGTTGGAGTTTCAGGTCATTCTGAGAATATTTGTTTTCTGCACATAAAACAACACCATGGAAATTCTCCTAAAAACAGCGTCAGTCTGGGTTAGTTCCATTCAAATCATACAAGTTAGAGTCCAAAACAAGGGCAAAAGTGTTTGGAAAAGTAGATACGATGGAGATGTATCATCTCCCCCAAGCTTAAACCCTTGCTTGTCCTCAAGCAATTCAGTTGACAAACTGAAAGGAAGAAAGAAAAACTTTTACAAACTTTGTTTGCTCTTGTTGTTGTAACTATGTCAAGCCAGCATTCAAGTTTTCAGCATAGATCATAACTAACCACATTTGCAATAATTCTCAGGTCTCATAATTACTCATATCAATAGCATAATCAACTAGCAAGTCATAATAATAAATCTCGGATGACAACACTTTCTCAAAACAATCATAATATGATATAATAAGATGGTATCTCGCTAGCCCTTTCTGAGACCACAAAACATAAATGCAGAGCACCTTTAAAGATCAAGGACTGACTAGACATTGTAATTCATGGTAAAAGAGATCCAATCATAGTCACACCCAACATAGATTAATAGTGATGAATGCAAATGACAACCGTGCTCTCCAGCTAGTGCTTTTTAATAAGAGGGTGATGACTCAACATAAAAGTAAATGGATAGGCCCTTCGCAGAGGGAAGCAGGGATTTTTAGAGGTGCCAGAGCTCGGTTTTGCAATAGAGATAAATAGTATTTTGAGCGGTATACTTCCATTGTCAACGTAAGAACTAAGAGATGGCTATATCTTCCATGCTACACACATTATAGGCGGTTCCCAAACAGAATGGTAAAGTTTATACTCCCCCTCCACCAACAAACATCAATCCATGGCTTGCTCGAAACAACGAGTGCCTCCAACTAACATCAGGTCCCAGGGGGAGTTTTTTTTGCAATTAATTTTGATTTAGTTTGCATAAAGCATGGGACTGGGCATCTCGGTGACAAGCCATTTTCTCGTGAGTGAGGAGCAGAGTCCACTCCTCTTGAGAATAACCCACCTAACAGGGAAGATAAGGACAACCTTGGTTGATACATGAGCTATTCGAGCATACAAAATAGAATGTTTATTTGAAGGTTTAGAGTTTAGCACATACAAATTTACTTGGAACGGTAGGTAGATACCGCATATAGGAAGGTATAGTGGACTCATCTGGAATAACTTTGGGGTTTAAGGGATTGGATGCACAAGCACTATTCCCGCTTAGTACAGGTGAAGGCTAGCAAAAGACGGAGAAGCGACCAACTAGAGAGCGACAACAGCCATGTACATGCATTAAAATTAATAAACATTGAATGCAAGCATGAGTAGGATATAATCCACCATGAACATAAATATCATGAAGGCTATGTTGATTTGTTTCAACTACATGCGTGAACATGTGCCAAGTCAAGTCACTTAAATCATTCAGAGGAGGATACCACCCCATCATACCACATCATAACCATCTCAATAGCATGTTGGCACACAATGTAAATCATTATAACTCATACCTAATCAAGCATGGCACAAGCAACTACGATCTCTAGTTGTCATTGCAAACATGTTTATTCATAATAAGCTGAATCAAGAATGAGGGACTCATCATATTTACAAAAACAAAAGAGGTCGAGTTCATACCAGCTTCTCTCATCCCAGTCAGTCCATCATATATCATCATAATTGCCTTTCACTTGCACGACCAAACGATGTGAATAATAATAAGAGTGTATGTGCATTGAACTAAGCTGGAGAAGACAAGGCAATATGGGCTCTTGGTTAAATCAACAATAATGCATATAAGAGCCACTTCAACAAGTTAATTATGGTCTTCTCCTACTGACCCCCAAAGAAAAGAAAAGGAACAAAACTATTTACACGGGAGAGCTCCCAATAAGCAAAAGAAGAACAGGAAGTATTTTTGGGTTTTCTTTTTAATTACTACTACAAGCATGGAAGCTAAATTAATTAAAATCTACAACTATTTTTTTTTTGTTTTTCTTAAGGTTTAACAAACACACAAGAAGAAAGCAGGTAAAAGAAAATAAACTAGCATGGATAATACAGTGAAAAAGTATGAGCACCGACATCTAGCAATGAGTGTGTGTGAACATAAATGTAATGTCAGTGAGAAATACGTACTCCCCCAAGCTTAGGCTTTTGGCCTAAGTTGGTTTATGGCCACGACTGGCCTGGCGGATATCCATAATAATAGTTGTTGGGGTCGTACTGTGATGAGGAAGAATAGGTGGGATCATACTGATGTGCAACGGTTATCGCCTGCTGAGCTGCAGCATGGAGTCGAGCTGCCTCCGCTCTCCTCTCATACTCTTTTGCCTCCTCTCTGGTAATAACATATCTCCTTTTTGTCTGTGAATCAAAGAAGGCAGGAGCAGGGAGAGTAATACAGGAAACACGTTGTTTATCAAAAATTAAACCATATAAGAGAGGTGATTCAGGCCTCTCGACAAACTGGTGCGAAGCCATAGAGTTATAATCTAAATATGCAGGAGGCAACTCTGTATCACCCTCACAAATGTCTATTTCAAGAAAATGAGCTAAGCGGGTTGCATAAATTCCACCAAAGAAATCTCCATTATGTCTATTATGATGCAACCTACGAGCTACAATGGCTCCTATATGATAAGATTGGTCTCCTAACACAGCACTCCTCAGAATGCTAAGATCAGGGACACACATGTGACATGCTTCATCCTTAGCATTTATGCATCTACCGATGAAAAGAGCAAAATAATGTATAGCAGGAAAGTGAATGCTCCCTATGGTAGCCTGCGTTATATCTCTAGATTCCCCCACAGTTATACTAGCAAGAAAGTTTCTAAATTCAGATTTAGGGGGATCTCTAACACTACCCCATGATGGAAGTTTGCAAGCAGAAGTGAAATCCTCTAAGTCCATGGTATAAGATTTGTCATAAAGATCAAACATGATTGAAGGAGAATTACGTGAAGATGAATACTCAAACCTCCTCACAAACGAACTTGTGAGATCATGATACTGGGGGCATTTGTCAACCTCAAAATCCTCAAGACCGGCATTGCGCAAATATGCTTTGAATTCTTCTTTAATTCCCGCACGGTCCATAAAATTTTCCGACGGCCATTCGCAAGGCCGTACTGGAGCGTCTCTTGGTGGATCCTCGTCAGCATCGCGCATAGCAATCCTGGGTCCTTGCTTCTTAGAGGAACCACCTTGGAACATCTTCCTAAGCATATTGTTTTTCTCTGAAAAATTGTGAAATTTTTAGTAACTTCAAAATAAAAGTGAACCAAACTCAATAAAACTGATAGCAACTACTCCTACAAGTGCCTAGAGCCTATATCAAGCATCAAAACTACTTGGAACCATATAAATTTGACATGCAAGCTCAAGAACATGGTCACCTATGCAGCATAAATTCGCAATGAATAAATCACTAGAACAAAAACTAATTGGACCAAGGGAGGAGTCACATACCAAGGAACAATCTCCCCAAGCAGTTTTGCGAGAGGTGCTTTGAGCAAGGAAATCCAAAATCAAAGCAAAAGTGGCTGGAACTCGTGCTTGAGTTGGTTTTTCGGGTTTGTGTGAGACAGAGGAAGAAGATGGGTGCTGGGATAAGTGGAGGAGGGCCACCATGGGCCCACGAGGCAAGGGGCGCGCCCTAGGGGGGGCGCCCACCACCCTCGTGGCCAGGTGGCAGCTCCTCCCGCGGTAATTTTTGCACAGTAAATCCTCAAATATTCCCGAAAAATCATATTAAATTGGTATGTCATTCTGAGGACTTTTATTTTCACGATATTTTTATATTGCACGGATAAGCCAGGAAACAGTTAGAAAAATACTATTTTTACTTTATTTCTACTAATTAACAGAAAGTAAAGAGAGGGTACAGAAGTTTGTGCTTCTAGTTAAATCCATCTCATGCTCATCAAAAAGAATCCACTAACAAGGTTGATCAAGTATTGTTAACAAACTCATTCCGATAATCATGGAACCGGAGAAATTTCGAATAACACTAAGTTACCTCAACGGGGATATGCAATCCCCTATAATAAGTATATCATATTTCTTTTTGACTGTAGGAAGAGGAAATTCAAAACCTCCAATTATAATCGAAGGAATTTTTCCGATAGAATTGATACTATGAACTTGAGGTTGTTTCCTCGGAAAGTGTACTGTATGCTCATTACCATTAACATGAAAAGTGACATTGCCTTTGTTGCAAACAATAACAGCACCTGCAGTATTAAGAAAAGGTCTTCCAAGAATAATAGACATGCTATCATCCTCGGGAATATCAAGTATAACAAAGTCCGTTAAAATAGTAACGTTTGCAACCACAACAGGCACATCCTCACAAATACTGATAGGTATAGCAGTTGATTTATCAGCCATTTCCAAAGATATTTCGATAGGTGTAAGCTTATTCAAGTCAAGTCTACGATATAAAGAGAGAGGCATAACACTAACACCGGCTCCAAGATCACATAAAGCAGTTTTAATATAATTTTTTTAATGGAGCAACGTATAGTAGGTACTCCGGGATCTCCAAGTTTCTTTGATATTCCACCCTTAAAAGTATAATTAGCAAGCATGGTGGAAATCTCAGCTTTCGGTATCTTTCTTTTATTAGTAACAATTTCTTTCATATACTTAGCATAAGGAGGCATTTTAAGCATATACGTCAAACACATACGCAAAAAGATAGGTCTAATCATTTCAGCAAAGCGCTCAAAATCCTCATCATCCTTTTTCTTGGATGGTATAGGAGGAAAGGGCATGGGTTTCTAAACCCATGGTTCTCTTTCTTTACCATGTTTCCTAGCAACAAAGTCTCTTTTATCATAACGTTGATTCTTTGATTGTGGGTTATCAACATCAACAGCATGTTCAATTTCTACATCATTGTCATTACTAGGTTGAGCATCATCATGAACATCATCATTAATATTTTCATTAGGTTCATGTTCATTACCAGATTGTGTTTCAGCATTAGACATAGAGATATCATTTGGATTATCAGGTGGTTCAGCAATAGGTTCACTAGAAGTTTGCACACTTCTATCATTTTTCTTTTTCTTCTTTTTAGAAGAACTAGGAACATCAATATTATTTCTTTGAGAATCTTGCTCGATTCTCTTAGGGTGGCCTTCAGGATACAAAGGTTCTGATTCATTCTACCAGTTCTAGTAGCCACTCTAACAGCATAATCATTTTGTTACTATTCATTTCATCAAGCACTTCTTTTTGAGCCTTAAGTACTTGTTCTACTTGAGTGGTAACCATAGAAGCATGTTTGCTAACAAGTTTAAGTTCACCTTTAATATCAGCCATATAATCACCCAAGCGTCTAATCATATAAGCATTTTTCTTTTAATTGTCTACCAAAATAAGCATTAAAGTCGTCTTGCTTATACATAAAGTTATCAAACTCATCCAAGCACTGACTAGCAATTTTAGTAGGAGGGACTTCAGCTTTATCATATCTATATAAAGAATTTACCTTTACTACCTGTGTCGGGATATCGGGGTCAGGAGGTTCTTCAATAAATAAAGAATTGAGATCATAAGTTTCTTCAACAGGCGGTATATTAAGACCATGTATTTCTTCAATAGGAGGTAAATTCTTAACGTCTTCAGCTTTAGTACCTTTCTCTTTCATAGATTTCTTTGCCTCTTGCATATCTTCGGGACTGAGAAATAGAACACCTCTCTTCTTCAGAGTTGGTTTAGGAATAGACTCAGTAATTGGAGCAGGAGCTGGCTCAGGAGGAGCCCAATTATTTTCATTTGTCAACATATTATTCAATAGAATTTCAGCTTCATCTGGTGTTCTTTCCCTGAAAAGAGAACCAGCACAACTATCCAGGTAATCTCTGGAAGCATCGGTTAGTCCATTATAAAAGATATCAGGTATTTCCAACTAACTCGATTACATGATAAATCTCATCCAACCCATCACCGTCCAGCAAGCCTGCGATGGAATTACTCACGCATGGCGGTGAGCATCATGAAATTGGTGATGGAGGATGGTTGATGATGACGACGGCGACGAATCCCCCTCTCCAGAGCCCCGAACGGACTCTAGATCAGCCCTCCCGAGAGGTTTTAGGGCTTGCCGGCGGCTCCGTATCGTAAAACGCGATGATTTCTTCTCCCTTATTTTTTTTATCTCTGAAAGCAAATAGATAGAGTTGGAGTTGGCGTCAGAGGGTTTCCAGGGGGCCACGAGGTAGGGGGTGTGCCCTAGGGGGGCGCCCCCCACCCTCGTGAGAAGGGTGTGGGCCCCCTGGTCTTCATCTTTAGCGAGGATTTTTTATTGTTTTTTCTAAGATGTTCCGTGGAGTTTCAGGTCATTCCGAGAATATTTGTTTTCTGAAAATAAAACAACACCATGGTAATTCTGCTGAAAACAGCGTCAGTCCGGGTTAGTTCCATTCAAATCATACAAGTTAGAGTCCAAAACACGGGCAAAAGTGTTTGGAAAAGTAGATACGACGGAGACGTATCAGTATGCGGTCTCGCTCACTCCCGCTTCTAGACCCCGGAGACGTACTCTTGTCCCCATCCATGATAAGCCACCCCCTAGCATATGTCACTAGATATCCCCGACACATGTCGGTCCCACCGAAAAGCCTAACGTTCACATTATGAACAAAATCGGTCTGACCGAGTTTTAGTATTCAGTCCCACCGAGTTTGGTAAACTGTGTGTAACAGTTAGATTTTGTGTGCAGGCTATATATACCACTCCGCCCAAGAGCCATCAGAATGTGCCTACACTTCCACTACTCATTTTCTCAGAGAGAACCACCTACTCATGTGTTGAGACCAAGATATTCCAATACAACCACAAGAATCTTGATCTCTAGCCTTCCCCAAGTTGCTTTCCACTCAAATCATCTTTCCACCATATCCAAATCTGTGAGAGAGAGTTGAGTGTTGGGGAGACTATCATTTGAAGCACAAGACCAAGGAGTTCATCATCAACACACCATCGATTAACTTCTGGAGAGTGGTGTCTCCTAGATTGGTTAGGTTTCACTTGGGAGCATCTGTCAAGATTGTGGAGTTGAACCAAGGAGTTTGTAAGGGCAAGGAGATCGCCTACTTCGTTAAGATCTACCGAAGTGAGGCAAGTCCTTCGTGGGCGATGGCCATGGTGGGATAGACAAGGTTGCTTCTTCGTGGACCCTTCATGGGTGGAGCCCTCTGTGGACTCGCGCAGCTGTTACCCTTCGTGGGTTAAAGTCTCCATCAATGTGGATGTATGATAGCACCACCTATCGGAACCTCGCAAAAAATCTACGTGTCTACATTGCGGTTCTCCCTCCAAACTCCTCCCCTTTACCTTATATGCAATGATTTACATTCCACTGCTATACTCTTAGAATTGCATGTGTAGGTTGATTGCTTGACTTGTGATTAGTTGCTAAAATCTTCCAAGACTTCAAATTGGGAAAAGGCTAGATTTTTGTTTGGTCAAGTAGTCTAATCACCCCCTCTAGACATACTTTCGATCCTACACAGGAGAGACCCTAGAAGCTTCCGGAGGAGACCCAAAGGCAAACAAGGAGACGACAAGGCAACATGGCATGCCCAGGGGGTAGGCACGCCCTGATGCCTTGTGGGCCCCTCATGGATCCATCTGACCTAATTCCACCTCTATAAATTATCTAAAATCAGGAAACTAATGGAGCGCCACCCAAAATACTTTTCCTCTGCCGCAAGTTTCTGTTCTTCTGTGATCCCATCTGGAGGCCATTTTTGGCACTCTGCGAGAGGGGGAATCAACCATAGAATGATTTGATAACCCACAAGTATAGGGGACCGCAACAGTTTTCGAGGGTAGAGTATTCAATCAAAATTTATTGATTCGACACAAGGGGAGCCAAAGAATATTCTCAAGTATTAGCAGTTGAGTTGTCAATTCAACCACACCTGAAAGACTTAATATCTGCAACAAAGTATTTAGTAGCAAAGTAGTATGGAAGTAATGGTAACAGTGACAAAAGTAACAATAGTAGTTTTGTAGCAATCATAATAGTGGCAACGGAAAAGTAACGAAGCAAAGATCAATATGTGAAAAGCTCATAGGCAATGGATCAATGATGGCTAATTATGTCAGATGGCATTCATCATGCAACGGTCATAACATAGGGTGACACATAACTAGCTCCAATTCATCAATATAATGTAGGCATGTATTCCGAATATAGTCATACGTGCTTATTGAAAAGAACTTGCATGACATCTTTTGTCCTACCCTCCATTGGCAGTGGGGTCCTAATGAAAACTAAGGGATATTAAGGCCTCCCTTTAATAGAATACCGGACCAAAGCATTAGCACTTAGTGAATACATGAACTCCTCAAACTACGGTCATTACCAGGAGTGGTCCCGACTATTGTCACTCCAGGGTTGCCGGATCATAACACGTAGTTGGTGACTATACCTTGCAATATCGGATCAAGAACACAAATATATTCACTGGTGCGCATCAGTCCTAAACAAATGGTTTAAACCCCCTTTCTGTGATGGCATTTGGAACCATCGCCAAGTGAGTGTGGGTGATAGGGGGCTCTTTCCCACATGACCCAGAAAACGTCGGGGATAGGGCCCCTACAGTACTCCTACTAGTTTCTCCTCGCATTGCCATCACAGTCGGTATTCTGTGGTGCTACGTTTATGATGCGCGGCCCATTCACAAACGATTCACTATTATAGAACGTGTATGATGCGTGGCCCATCAAAAAACGGTTCACCGTTAAGAAGATTAGTTAATCGCCGTACGAGTGTCGGACATGATTACAAAACGGCGGACCATTGTAACATCGTCATACACGACAACTATCGCACACGCTATTCTGTGGTGCAACATTTACGATGCATACTTCATCAGAAACAGTTCATGATTGCGAATCGTGTACGATAAGGCAACTAACACAAACATTTAGTTTGCCCGCACCATTTAGTTTGCAAACGGCAACTGTGTGCATGCTTGCACACGTTTCCTCTGTGTGTACCATCTCCGATTATGGTGCATATCGCAAACGTTTGTGTTTTACCAACCTTGTGTGCCGTAACAACCTAGAGAGCGTAATTTCACCGTAACTTAATTGCTGCTTTTCCAAATTGTACTGGATTTGGATTTGTATTTGAATGTATGCTACAACTTTATTCACATCCATCAGGTTCAAACAACCAATGCATTATTCGATTCATAGGTACATATGTTCAAGAATTACATAAGAAGCAAATAAAGAATGATGAACCAGAGTTGTATACTTATACTATTAAAGATGGTAAAGAAAGAGGCAAAATATATTCTGGTTGCTGAACAAGGTGAAGCGGAATGCCCATATTCTGCCCTCCTCCATGCAGAAGGCACGCACGACTCTAGTCCAACCCCTTGTGATGGCCGACCGCCCATCCTTCACAGTCTTCATGAAAACATGCATCTAGGTAATCATCGTGTTCTGGTATAAATACTTTAACATTTGCACGCCCACCAATCATGTAGTTTGAGAGGTAATCTTGAGTAAACTGCTTTGGCAACCACTTCAAAGGAAAAAGATTCAGACATTGTCATCTAACACAACTCATTATGGGCAGTAAAAAGAAGGCTGCAGAGTTCTTACTTACCATCCTGCAGTTTGCTGTTGTCTTGGATAAAGTGTAAACAAATAGTTTAATTGCCATCTTTGGACCCATTTTACTAACAATCTTTATTAGTGAACACCCATGATGCGGCTATATCTCCCACGTGTCGGAGCACGACTTAGAGGCATAACCGCATAGTAGGCATGTCGCAAGAGGAGTAATCGTTACACATCCCATGTACTGAATAAGATAGAGATAAAGAGTTGGCTTACAATCGCCACTTCACACAATACATAAATATAGCATTACATCATCCAGAATACAATCAAGGTCCGACTACGGAACCAAAATAAAGACAACCCAAAATGCATAAGATCCCCGATCGCCCCAACTAGGTTCCACTACTGATCGTCTGGAAAGGAAACATAGTAACATCCTGAATCCTCGTTGAACTCCCACTTGAGTTCGGTCGCATCCCCTGTACTGGCATCATCGACACCTGCATCTGGTTTTGGAAGTAATCTGTGAGTCATGGGGACTCAGCAATCTCACACCCTCGCGATCAAGACTATTCAAGCTTATGGGTAGGAAAAAGTAGTGAGGTGGAGCTGCGGCAAGCACAAGCATATATGGTGGCTAACTTACGCAAATGAGAGCGAGAAGAGGAGCAAAGCACGGTCGAGAAGCTATAAGATCAAGAAGTGATCCTAGAACTACTTACGTTCAAGCATAACACAAGACCGTGTTCTCTTCCCAGACTCCGCCAAAAAGAGACCATCACGGCTACACACACTGTTGATTCATTTTAATTAAGTTAAGTGTCAGGTTTTCTACAACCGAATATTAACAAATTCCCATCTGCCCATAACCACGGGCACGGCTTTCGAAAGTTCAAAACCCTGCAGGGGTGTCCCAACTTAGCCCATCACAAGCTCTCACGGTCAACGAAGGATATTCCTTCTCCCAGGACGACCCGATCAGACTCGGAATCCCGGTTACAAGACATTTCGACAATGGTAAAACAAGAGCAGCAAAGCCACCCGAATGTGATGACAAATCCCGATAGGAGTTGCACATATCTTGTTCTCAGGGCACACCGGATGGGCAAGACGTCGGGTTGGCATAGACCCTGGTTGCCCAGCGGGCGCCGGACATCGCCCAGTTTGGACCAACACTTAGAGAAGCACTGCCCCCCCCCCCGGGGGGGGGGGGTTAAAATAAAGATGAACCTTGAGTCCACGAAACCCAAGGGAAAAAGGATAGGTGGCAACTGGTAAAACCAAGGTTGGGCCTTGCTGGAGGAGTTTTATTCAAGGCAAACTGTCAAGGGGTTCCCATTATAACCCAACCGCGCAAGGAACGCAAAATCAAGGAACATACAACCGGTATGATGGAAACTAGGGCGGCAAGAGTGGAACAAAACACCAGGCATAAGGCCGAGCCTTCTACCCTTTACCAAGTATAAAGTTGCATTAAAGTAAACAAGATATAATAATGATATCCCAACAATAAACATGTTCCAACAAGGAACAAACTCCATCATCACCTGCAACTAGCAACGCTATAAGAGGGGCTGAGCAAAGCGGTAACATAGCCAAACAACGGTTTGCTAGGACAATCTGGGTTAGAGGTTTGACATGGAAATTTGGGAGGATGATATAGCAAGTGGTAGGTATCGCGGCATAGCAAAAGAGCGAGAAACTAGCAAGCAAAGATAGAAGTGATTTTAAGGGTATGGTCATCTTGCCTGCAAAGTTCTCCGAGTTGATGTAAGCTTGATCCTCGTAAGCATACTCAGTGGGTTCCTCGATCATGTACTCGTCTCCCGGCTCTACCCAAAGCAAGAACACAAGCAAAGGAAACCACAATCAACCATGGTGCAATGCGCAAACAACATGATGCAAAACATGGCATGATATGCGGGATGTGCTATGCAATGCATATTCTTGCTCCGGAAGGAAAAGATTGAACCAGGCCTCAACTTGGCAAACCAAGTGCGCCGAAATCGGATGCACGGTTTGCAAATGGCAAGCAAAACAAGAATGGCACGATTCTGCGATTAACAGCACGATGCCATCTAAAATGCAACAAGAAACTAAGCTACTGCACTCTAACATAGCAACAAAGCACATTGATGTGACCTGCTCAAGATGCTTGACAAAAGATGAACACTGAGCTATGGCTAAATCACACAAGAGCAAGTTCAAACAAGCATGGAAAAAGTGCAAAAGATATTAGCTTCACTAACATAGTGAAAATACTAACATGTCAGGAATTAACACCAGGAAGCAATGTTTAGAGCAAGATATCAACATGCTACAGGAACAGAACATAGCAATACAAGGCATGGCATGAATTTAATCAAAGCATATAACAAAAGTCCCTTACTGACCATAAGCGAAAAAGGATCATAAGATATGATGGCACCCATGTAAACATAGCAAGTTTCGTTAACAGATTCAGACTTAGCAGAAAACTGGACATGGCAAAAACAGAATTATGAAGGCATGTTTGCGAGCTCGATGCACTCATCACAAGGCATTGCATGACAAACTAAGCAAACTACTAGCAATAAGACATGATCAAGAAGCTAACGAAGGAAAAAACCATCTCATAGCATGAATGGATCAACTACAACAACCATGGCAAAATTGATTAACACGTAAACAATCTGCCGGGAACATTTTATAGAAAAAGTAGAGCAAGATAGAGTCATGCTAGGGTACTCCATAAATGCAAACAAGGGCCTGGATGGATATATCATAACCATATGTCAAAATCATCCTTACTGAACATACTCAAAAGAGACATGAATCTCACTGTAGCAACATGAATACATGGCATAAAGATAACATCAAGGAAATGACTTAGTAGAATTCTAAGTCCCTGAAATCAGCAATATTACGAGAGCAACTTTGCATGCAAGTGCTAGTCACCACATTGATCACAAAAATACATGGCATACACCCCTATAAAGATGGCATGGCATATCCCAAAACACATGTAGAGCTCATGCCCATATGCATCACACAATAAACATGGCAAAAATGACAAATGCTCATAAACTGGTAAGAGTCAGGAACTAACATTTTATAGAACTCTTGCAATAGTCATTAGGGCATCAAGATGGACCCAAACAAGCATGGTGCAATGGAACAAAATGAACAATTTGATATATGGCACGCGCAAAACGGAGCTACGGATGAGGAGTTATGGCATGATGAATAGTGCTTGAAAATGTAAAAGAAAAAGACTTAGAGAGAATTCGAAGTCTACCCTAGGGTTCCAGATCCAGATTTGGCGTGCGGAACGAGGTTCACCTGAGGATTCTCCAGAGTTGGGAAAGGAGGGGGCCGGAGTGAGCTCACCGGCGTGCTTGGACGGAGGCGAGGTGGCAGAGAGGGGCGTCGGAGTCTACGGGAGGCCGGACGATGGGACGTGGTGGCGCAGGTGAGGCCCATGCGGCAGCGCTGGGCGATGACCGCCTGGGGAAGGCGGCGGAGGGCGGTGCCGGGCGAGGAGGCGGCGGCCGGCGAGGAGCTCGCGGGCGGCGATGT
This sequence comes from Triticum dicoccoides, assembly GCF_002162155.2. NCBI lineage: Eukaryota > Viridiplantae > Streptophyta > Magnoliopsida > Poales > Poaceae > Triticum > Triticum dicoccoides. Next base: position 172,750,105 of record NC_041380.1, read on the forward strand.
GAGGAGGCGGGCGCCCACGGGTGCGGTCGGGCGGCGATGCGGGCTGGGGGGGCGACCTGGGCTGCAGCGGGCCGGCAAGGGCGTGGCGTTGTGGGCGCGGGCGGAGGCGATGTGACGAGTGGCGATTGGCTATCGCGGTGGCGGTGGACGTGTCCGGCCGGACCGGACGTGTCCGGCGGCGCGGGGTGGAAGAAAGCTAGGGTTTAGACTGCGATTTGGACGGGGAACACCTATTTATACATAGAAGGATCTAGGAGAGTCCAAATGGAGTGCGGTTTTCGGCCACGCGATCGTGATAGAATGGCCGAGAGAATGGTGGGGGTTTGGATGGGTTTTGGGCCACTTTGGAGGGGTGTTGGGCTGCAACACACACGAGGCCTTTCCGGTTCCTCGGTTAACCGTTGGAGTATCAAACGGACTCCAAATGGCATGAAACTTGACAGGCGGTCTACCGGTGGTGTACCAAGGCCTCTTGGCAAATCTTAGTCCAATCCAAGAATGTTTAACACCAGCTCACAAAAAGAGACAAAAAGGGGGCGTCGGAGGCCGTAGGAGTGCCGGATTGCAAAATGGACAACGGGGAAAATGCTCAGATGCATGAGACGAACATGTATGCAAATGCAATGAACATGATGACATGATATGATATGCATGACATGAACACAATGCAAAACAAAGACAAAACCCAACCATGAGGGAATATCATAACTTAGAGCCGAAAATGGCAAGAGTTGGAATACAAATATGGCAAGTCACATATGGGGCGTTACAACACTCCACCAATACGAAAGGATCTCGTCCCGAGATCTAGGACTGAAAGAACTCCGGATATTCGGTACGAAGGTGGTCCTCGCGTTCCCAGGTGGCTTCTCGGTCGGAATGATGTGACCACGTCACTTTCAGAAATTTGATAGACTTGTTGCGAGTCTTACGCTCGGTTTTTCAAGAATAGCAATGAGATGCTTATGATAAGACAGGTCTTCTTGGAGATCGATATCTTCGAAGTTGATGGTGCGGTCAGGAGTCTTGAAACACTTGCGAAGCTGAGACACGTGAAACACGTCGTGCATGTTTGCAAAGTTGGATGGAAGCTCAAGTTGATAGGGGAGATCGCCTCTTTTGCCAATGACCTTGAAAGGACCCACATATCTAGGGGCAAGCTTCCCTTTGATACCGAACCAATGAGTGCCTTTCATTGGAGAGACGCGGAGGTAGACATGGTCTCCGATCTCGGAAGCCAAGTCATTTTGCTTGCTATCATAGTAACTCTTCTGGCGTGATTGCGCAGCTTTGAGATTTTCACGGATGACTTTGCACATTTCTTCAGCCCCTGTGATTAAGTCATTGCCAAGAAGTTGGCGTTCACCAGTCTCTGACCAGTTAAGAGGAGTACATCACTTTCTGCCATAGAGAATCTCGAATGGGGCCTTGCCCGAACTTGCTTGGAAGATGTTGTTGTAGGAGAACTCGGCATATGGAAGACAATCTTCCCACTTCATACCGAAGGAAATGACACAAGCCCTGAGCATATCTTCAAGAATTTGATTAACTCGCTCGACTTGGCCACTAGTTTGAGGATGAAAGGCTGTGCTGAAGCGAATGTTGGTGCCAATGGCCTTCTGTAAGGAATCCCATAACTTAAAAGTAAAGATGCTTCCATGATCTGAAGATATCAACTGCGGAATTCCGTGCAAGGAGACAAACCTGGAGGTATATAGCTCTGCCAACTGAGTTGTAGTGATAGATTCTTTGATAGGAAGAAAATGAGCCACCTTTGTAAGCTTGTCGATGACAACAAAGATAGCATCATTTCCACGCTTGGACTTGGGAAATCCAGTCACGAAGTCCATCTCAATATGGTCGAACTTCCATTCTGGAATAGTAAGAGGTTGGAGGAGACCAGCTGGCCGTTGATGTTCTGCTTTCACTCTTCTGCAGACATCACATTCATTCACGAACTGAGCAATCTCTCTCTTCATTCGAGTCCACCAATACAACTGTTTGAGGTCATGGTACATCTTTGTATTTCCAGGGTGAATAGATATGAGTGAATTGTGAGCCTCGTTCATAATGACTTTACAAAGGTCACCTTTAGGAACAACAATTCGATCCTCGAAGAAAAGAGTATCTTTGTCATCAAGGTGATAGCACTTGTACTTGGGTTGGCTCTTGGCAATCCCATTCTTCACCTTCTTCACCATTGCATCAAGAAGTTGTGCCTCACGAATCTGATCTTCCAAAGTAGGAGAGACTTGGAGGTTGGCAAGGAATCCTTGAGGGACAACTTGGAGATTAAGTTTGCGGAAAGCTTCACAAAGATCCGGTTGGAAAGGCTTGAGAATCAAACTGTTTTAGTAAGCCTTCCTGCTCAAAGCGTCTGCAATGACATTGGCCTTGCCGGGAGTATATTCAATACTCAGATTATACTCTTGAATCATTTCGACCCAACGAGCCTGCGTGAGGTTGAGGTTGGGTTGAGTGAAGATGTACTTGAGACTCTTATGATCAGTGAAGATGTCCACTTTCCTTCCCAACAAGAGATGTCTCCATGTTAAAAGAGCATGGACAACTGCTGCCAACTCGAGGTCATGTGTGGGGTAGCTCTTTTCATTGGGATTCAACTGGCGAGAGGTATAGGCCACAAATTTCTCCTCTTGCATCAACACAGCATAGATACCCTGTAGGGAAGCATCATAGAAAACTTCGAATGGTTTGGATTCATCAGGAGGAGTCAGAACTGGAGTTGTGACTAACTTCTCTTTGAGGGTGTTGAAAGCGATGCCACATTCAGGCGTCCATACATACTTCACATGCTTCTGGAGGAGGTTGGAAAGAGGCTTTGCAATCTTAGAGAAATTCTCAACGAATCTTCGACAATAGCTTGCAAGCCCAAGGAAGTCGCGGAGCTGCTTCACATTCGGAGGCGGTTCCCAATTCACCATTGCAGACACCTTCTCAGGATTAATAGCTATGCCCTTGGTGGAGATGATATGCCCAAGGTAGAGAACCTCATCAAGCCAAAACTCGCACTTTGAAAACTTCGCATAGAACTAATGTTCTTTGAGTTTGTCCAACACCAATCTCAAATGCTTAGCATGATCCTCCTTGTTCTTGGAAAAAACCAAAATATCATCGAAATGCACCAAGACGAAGTCATTTGTGTAAGGGTTGAAGATGAAGTTCATCATGCAAGAGAACGTTGGAGGAGCATTGACAAGGCCGAAAGACATGACAGTGTATTCGTATGAACCATAGCTTGTTCTGAATGATGTCTTAGGGATATCTTGTTCACGAATGTGAATCTGATGATAGCTCATACAGAGGTCAAGCTTGGAGAATACTTGAGCACCTTTGAGTTGTTCAAATAGATCATTGATGTTGGGAAGTGGGTACTTGTTCTTTATGGTCTTCTTGTTCAATGGACGGTAGTCGACACAAAGTCGGTCTGTGCCATCCTTCTTCTTGACAAAAAGAACACCACAACCCCATGGAGAAGAACTCGGTCAGATCAGACCCACACGCTCTTGTATATCGAGTTGTTTCTTCAGCTCCTTCAACTCTTCTGGTCCAAGCTTGTAAGGATGTTTGCAAATAGGTTCCGTGCCAGGCTCAAGATCGATGACGAATTCAACTGGCCGGTGAGGAGGCATTCCTGGATGCTTTTCTGGAAAGACATCTTGATATTCACAAACGACTGGAATCTGAGAGATGGCATTCAACTCGCCCTTCTCATTGAGAGAAAACAGTCGAATGGTATCGTCACGAGCGGCATAGATGATCATATCCTTAGACGAGTGTGTCAATTGAATCTGCATGGCAGCACAATCAAGCTAAGCCTTGTGCTTAGAAAGCCATTCCATGCCGAGAATTAGATCAATATCCGAGTTACCAAGAACCATTGGAGAGGACAGGAATTTATAATCTCCCATCTTGATAGAAACGTCCGGAGCCATCATTTTGGTGTTCATGAACAAACCCAGAGAGGACACCGCTATCGGCTTAGGCAAATCGATAGTATGCAAATCGTGCATGGATGCAAAAGGCTTCGATATGAATGACAAGAATGCACCAGTATCAAAAAGAACTCTTGCAGGAATACCATTAACAGGAAGATTACCCATGATCACTTCTGAAGAGTCCTCTGCCTGAGCTGCGTTCATCATGTTGACCTTTGCAGACTTGGGATTATGCTTGACCACTGCATTGCTGGCAGATCTCATAGGAGGAGGAGGCGGAAGGTGCCTATTGTTGAAGCATTTGTTTGCATAGTGAACCTTCTGCTGATACTTGTTGCAAGTAACCTCTGAGAGCGGACGGTGATACGGAGCACTTGACCATGGAGCATGAGACGGTGCTTTGTTCTGATAGCCTGGGTTGTGTGGGCGGGAAGATCCATTGCCACCTTTACTCTTCTGCTGATAAGGCTGACGGAACGGAGGAGGAGGAGGCAACCAGAACTTTTGCTGCTTAGCTACCACTTGAGTTGAACATGAAGAAGGAGTTGCATCCCTGACTCTCTTCTTAGAAGCATCGCATTTGAGCTGAGAAGCCTCTTGCTTTAGTGCCATGTTGTAGAACTCATCATACTTTTTCGGCTCAAAAAGCATGAGAGCTAGTTGCAGATCTTCTCTGAGGCCACCTCTGAATTAATAAAACATGCTCTTCTCATCAGGGACGTCTTGTTTAGCAAAGCGAGCGAGCCTCTAAAACAGGATGTTATATTGGTAAACAGACATACTGCATTGCTTTAGATTGTGGAACTCCTCGCGCTTACTCTCAACAACACTTTGAGGAATGTGGTGAGCTTTGAAGTCTTGGCGGAAATCATCCCAGGTAATCACATGACCTCCTCTAGAATCTTTGTATTGTTGATACCACTCAACAGCTTGGTCTTTGAGTTGAACGAAGAAAACTTGACAAAGTCCTCAGGCCTGACGTTGCTACACTCAAAATGTTTGCAGATATCCAAGAGCCAATCGTCATAGTTTGTGTCCTCGACACAGTTACTGAAGGACTTCGGTTGGTTTGCGAGGAGCTGGTTGTGGGTAGCAAACTGAGCTTGATTGTTGCCATGGCCTTGATTTCCTTGGTTGCGCTCTTGCAAGAGTTGCATAACACTACTAGAAAAACCCCTACGAATGGTGCACCTAGTATGGCCATTAATGGCGCATCTGTGGTGCGCCATTAACAGCACGCCATTAGTAATTTTTACTAATGGCGCACCACCTGGTGCGCCATTAGTATCTGGTATACTAATGGCGCACCGCGGGTGCGCCATTAGTATAGGCCAGGGTGCGCCATTAGTATGCCTCCCAGGGGCCATGTATATCCAGGTGCTTTGGCATACTAATGGCGCACCACCACTGGATGCGCCATTAGTAACCATGGCATATTAATGGCGCACTTACCAGTGATGCGCCATTAGTATGCTTTGTCATACTAATGGCGCACTGTCATGTGATGCGCCATTAGTATGAATATTAGGTTTTTTTATTTTTTTATTTTCTATTTTTTGCACAGGTTACAAAATGTATAATTTGACAAAATATAGACAGCACACATCAACAACAGATTCATCGAATACAATAGAAGATTAGTCTTTGAATACAATTCATCATATTAGTCTCCGAATACAATTCATCATATTAGTCTCCGAATTGAAAAGACCGAACAAAGATAGAACATTATATTACAAGTCTCGAGACCACGAGTAGCGAGTTTGTCTTCACATTACAAGTCGATATCGATCATCTAAACTACCATCACATAGAAGAGAGCTGCGGTCATCACGATGAGCATCATCACGATGAAACTCGTCTTCATCCGGTTCCTCCAACGCTCCCTCCCCTCTCCCGCTAGATAGCAGGCGTATCTAGATTCGGCCTCGGCCCTAGTGGTGTACCCTTTGTAACTGTTACCGCTGAATCGGTGAACCTGTCTCCGACACTCCTCCCAGTCATCGTAGACTCCGGGAACCTTACCCTTGTACACGACATACGTCGGCATCGCTATGCACTAGCCAAACAAAACGTTAGTACCAATTCACAGACAATACATAAGCAATACATAATTATGCAACAGAACGATCGGAAGAGAAAAGCAAGACATTAATAGCATCGATTACATCTAAGTTGAACGACTCTCGAAACCAAAGAGACATACTACAAGTTCATTAAAGTTTAATTACAACATGAGCCAATCGATGTTTCAGAACTAGACACAGCATCACTGCTTTCGACTCGACTCAAGGGACCGGAGCGTGGATGAAGCCGCCGTCTATCGTGGGAGTCATGAAATAACGGTCGTTGTCAGCCTGCATTTGTAGCATTGTCTCGATGTCACTGTTGGACGGTTGATTTCTGAGGTAGTACTGCCCCGAGGTACGAAGGACATCTTGATGGATGATTTCCGCAAACTCCGACTGGATGCGAAAGAATTCTTGTCGGAGGTCCGCGTCCTGGATTGCCGACACGCTCGCGGCCCAATCTTTGAGTTTACTCGGTAGCAGAAGTTGATGATGGTCCCGTATGATCGCCCGCATGTGATGGATGGCGTAGTAGGCACCCTTCTGACCGCCAGGCGGCTGCTTGATGCAGCAGAATGTCGTATTGTGGGAGAACACGTGCTTGCCGTACTTACGAATAGGCCTGGTGAAGGTGCCTCCAGATTTGGCGTAGCCGGGGAGAACATCATCAAGAACCTTCTTGACATTTGTGTAGTCTACGTTCGACTGACGGTCCGGGTCGAAATACGTGGCCATGGAATATTTGGGGCTTAGTAGGATGAGCGTGCAACGTGTGTCACTGCAGAAAACACGGAATGTTAAAAGAAAAACAATTGAAATGTAAGAATTCATATGTTACGGGCCGGTTGAGGGGAGGACTTACTCGGGAAAGTAAGGCACGAGGAAGTTATCCTTATCTTGGTTTGCCAGAATGACGCCTTCGAGGTAAGAACTCGCGACTTGCCGGTCCCCAGCACTGCCCAAGATCTTGGCATGCATGTAGAAGGGGTCGACTATCACGATGTCCGGGGTCTTGTCGCGAATGATCCGCATCTCCATACTCAGCGAAAATAGCCGAACGAAGGTGTAGTGCAGCGGATGAAGGTTCAACATAGCGTGGATGTCATCAAAACGCAGGATGATCGTACGCCCGATGGAGTTATCCACAAAGCCCTTGCCCTCTGGCACCTTGGCCGCGAAAATTGGGTATGGCACATCCTTCTCCCTGAGACGCCGCTTCTCCAAAGAAAGAACATTGTCATGTAGACTCCGCATAGCACCGGTTGCAGCATTGAGCATATTTGTCGGTAGCATCGCCCTACCCGCCACATGCACCCTCCTCGAGATATCCTACAGTGAAGGTGGCCCGTCCTGAGCACGGATCGTACTCGGTGCCGGCTGGCTCGCACCCTTCTTAGTCTTTCTTTTGCGTGCCTTCTTATTCTCCTGTAATGGGACCGAGTCCTGCTCACAGACCGCCTTCTTGAGTTTGTTGGGGCTGATAATATTTCGCACCTCGCCTATCTGAGGCTCGGTGAAGTCGGCAGCTGGAGGCGTCTCCTGAGAGCTGAACATCAGACGGCGCCTGTTGCAACTTGGCTTCTCCGCGGTACCAGCTAGATCGCACATGTCTTTTGTTGGGTTTGGTTCTTGAGAAGGAGGCCCCATGAAGTCGCCATCGTACCCATGATCGGCAAAGTACTGATCGACGTTGCCAAATGTATCATCGTCGTTGTCGTCGTCGTTCTGATCCTGTGCCATATGCATGTTTGGATCCAGTGGCATAGGGATGTCCGGCACCGTTACGGCGGTCTTGCCATGGGGCCGACTTGGCGCCGGCACGACTGGCGGTGTTGTCTTTGGGGTGGTGTCCCCCGCCCCCAAACGAATCTGGCTCTTCGGCCAAAGCAGGGGCCAGCTCAGGCAGGCGCTGAGGGTCATCACGTCTTCATCATCGGCCCCAACGGGTCGAATCGGAGGTAACAAGTCATCGCAGCCTGGCAGCACCCGAACCAGTTGAACCCTAAACAAGTTGGGTGGCATCTGGGTACTGTGGAACAAGGGGTTGCCTGGTTGAACGATTTTGCCCTTGGCGACATCGACCAACTCGTTGTTCACAAAGTGGAGGAGAGTGCACGGAATGAAAGAGTGTATAGTTTTTTCCTTCAAGTGCTGAACATAAATTCAGATTGCATGACTATATACGCATGAAGGCATTTTCATAAAACCATTCATCAGATAAGAGGTAGAAACTCTAGTGGAGCAATAATGCTTAGTGTTTGGCTGCAGCAGAATGTGCCATTTCCATAGATAACTTGATTTGACCAATATGAACACAACCTTTGAATTTGACCATTCAGTTATCGCCCGGGGTCACTAGGCCCTCCTACTTGTAATTATTGTTAATTTGCAGTTCCTAGCTAGACATAATGTTGTCCCTAACTGTCCCTAGTCTGTTCAAAAGCTATGATGGATCATTTTCTGATTGACTAATATTGGTGCAAATCAGGTTAGTCCTCAGCAGTTACCAACTAAGTCTTTTTGTCCTTCTTTTCTGCAAGTTCAGGTGGGATCTTGTTCAGCAATCACCGCACCAATAAGAAAGAACAGAGGACAGTACACAAAATCATTTGCTAATTCTCAGAATCTCTGCAACAATGCCTTAGTCAATATTCTTGCTTGATACAATTGTTCTTGGAATAATATATCAACAAAGAGAAACTCCCCACACATTTGATCTTGGTACAAACACAAGTGAAAGAATCTGTTATATATATTGGCCATAGCTTACACCAGAACAGTAGCAACTAAACTCTGATTACTCATTTGGTTGAACCAAAAGTCAAACTGATAAAATCGGAACAAGGATCGATAGTACGCTCAGTTTCACTTAAGATATAAAGTATGGAAACTCCATGTTTACTAGCTTTGCAGTATAGACAGAGCATATTGAAATTTTGCAGCATAGACAGCACAGTTGATAGAAGCTAAATCCAAAGACCAATGCTCAGACCGCTAGATACTGATACTCTTAATACAATAAAAACCGGGAGTGCAAAGCAGAGTAATTGGATACAGACCAATGCATCGACATGATCTGATATTGTATCAATGGAACAAGAGAAACAAAGAATTTGCTAAAATGGCGTGTCACACGCAGACCAGATGATACAGTTTCCAATTCAGCAATTCAGCAAACAAAGAATTCTGCATCTAATCAACTACTCTAGGTATGTACGTACATGGCAGACAAAAACACCTAGATATAGCAACAAGAGAACATAGTTTCGTCCCTTAGGAAAAAAACACGCCAGAGCATGAGAGATGGAGAGAGCAGAGAGAGAGAGGGGGGATGATACCTTGACGAGCTCCCCTGATGGCGTGGGTAGTAGGGTCGGGGCAGCGTCCCGGGAAGAACTAGGCACGCGCGGTCCAAGGTGCGTGCAGCCTGCGCGCGAGAGGAACCAGCATCATCAGGGAACCTTGACGGCGGCACAATCGAATCGAACAAAGGGGGAGGGGGAGGAGAAGAGGACATTGCGAGACCCTCAATGGCGGGGTCGCGGGAGAGAAGAAGCACGCGAGCAGCGGCGTGGTCGATGGGAGCAGCTCGAGCAGAGGTGGCGGCGGATCTGGCCGGCGTCGAGGGCGGCGGGGCGGCGGCGTCGGGAGAGGAGAGGGGAAGGGGATTGAGGGAGAGGGCTCGGGCGAGGGAGAGAGAGAGGGGATCGAGGGCGAGGGCTCGGGCGAGGGAGAGAGAGGGGATCGAGGGCGAGGGCTCGGGCGAGGGAGAGAGAGGGGATCGATACAAAGTAGGGGGGCACAATACTAATGGCGCACCACCCCTCGGTGCGCCATAAGTATATACATGCTAATGGCGCACCTCGACCTGGTGCGCCATTAGTATTTTTTTATTTCCGCTCGAGCCAACAGGTTATCTCCCACCTGACCTTATCCACATCAACTCCCCTCTACTAGCTCGACTGGTCAGGTGCCAGTTCTCACACCAGGAGGTCCTGGGTTTGATTCCTAGGCTCCACAAAAAAAAATTATGCATTTAAAATGTTGTTTGATACTTATTTGTGTTTAAATATGTTCAAACTTGTTTAAATCGTAACAGTAATTTTTTTTATAAGACAGCAATAATTTTTTTAAAAATATCATCAAACAGTAATGCCGGTGGAGCGGGGGAGGGTGCGGGGGGTCGGTGGCGGCGGTTGAGTAGGGGAGGGGTGCGGGGGGTCGGCGGCGGTGGTTGAGTAGGGGAATCGAGGGTGCGGGGGGTCGGCGGCGGTGGCCGGTGGACCGGGGGGTGCTCGGCGGCGAGGGGGACCGGATCTGGCGAGGTGGGATAGCGATCGAGATGGAGGGGATCGAGATCGAGTGTCCATGAAATTTAAAAATATTCATGATAGTTCAAAAAGTGCCCATGAAATACAATCGAGAAATGAAGGCTACGATTTAAATACAATCGATCTTAGCTAGCTATCTGTTAACAATCTTCTTGCCCTTCTTTTTCGCAAATGGAGTTCTTCTGTGGAACAGACGTCCTTTAGGTAGGGTGGTCCTGCTTCTTCTTGTGGTGTATGCTGCTACTTCATCATCGTCGTCATGTTCGATCCTCGGGTCGCCGTACTTGTCGAAGTCTTGCTCATTGGCTACTCCATCCATTCCGATGATCTTCCTTTTGCCTCTCCTCACGACAACACGACTGGTCTTTGACGGGTCGGTAATGAAGAAGCATTGGTCCACTTGGGAAGCCAGTACCCATGGCTCATTTTTCGCGGTGACGTTTGCGCCCGCGGTCTTGGATTTGGCTTCGGGTATAACCATGGTGGTGAAATACTGGTCTTCTTTTAGGACGCTCTTGGCCCATCTGACACGAAACATCGGGACCTTCTCTCCAGCGTAGCTCAGCTCCCAGATCTCCTCGATCCTTCCGTAGTATCTGTCCTTGTCGTTACCGGTGTAGGATTCCATCGTTACCCCGAAGTTCTGATAACCATCGCTCTTCATGTCCTTGGCCTCGGTGTAGAATGTGTAGCCGTTGATATCGTACGCCTCATAGGTCATCAGGTTGTGCTCGGCGCCCTGTGACAAGGCGAATATGAGTTGTTCTTCCGCGGAAGAATCCTCATGTAAAGGGTACGACAGAAGCTTCTGCTTGAACCAACACGTGAAACATGAGTTGTGCTCTTTGAGTATATCTCCGTCCGTCCTCTGTTGGCCTCGGTCATTGTACGTCTTCTTAATAAAGGTTTTGTGCTCTACCACCCAAGGATCGACCACGTCTATGTGTTGTAGCACGACTAGGTTTGCTCTTTCAAAGTCGGAGAGTCGACCCTCGAAGTCGACATGCATTTCGCGGCGACCCTCACGGTGACCCCATCCAGCGAGCCTGCCGAGGTGCCTGTTGACGGGCAGACCAACGGGGTTCTCGATGCCTAGATAATTCGTGCAGTAGGAGATGAACTCTTCGGTCAGAAAGCCCCTGGCTATGCTTCCCTCTGGACGTGACATGTTGCGAACGTATCCTTTGATAACACCATTCATCCTTTCGAACGGCATCATGCTGTGCAGGAACGTCGGCCCGAGTTGGATGATATCCTCCACTATATGGACCAGCAGATGCACCATAACGTCGAAGAATGCGGGCGGGAAGTACATCTCAAGCTCGCATAGTATCACCATGATCTCTTCCTGTAGCCTTCTGAGTTGCCTCACGCCAATCGACTTCCGAGAGATGACGTCGAAGAAGTTGCATAGGCCAAATAGCGTTTCACGGACGTGCGCGTCCATGATCCCACGGATTGCAACTGGAAGTATCTGCGTCATCAGCACGTGACAGTCGTGAGACTTCATCCCGCTGAACTTCTGCTTCGCTGGGTCTAGGTATCTGCTTATCTTCCCCGCGTAACCGTAAGGAAGTTTTACTCCTAGGTATCTGCTTTCTTCCTCTTCTTGTATCGAGTGACACCGCACACCGGACATATGGTAGACTCCGCGTGCTCGTCCCGATAAATGATGCAATTGTTCATGCACACATGGTATTTCACGTGCGGTAAATCCAGAGGACACACGATTTTCTTCGCCTCCTCCAAACTGGTCGGGCACTTGTTCCCCTTGGGAAGACGTTCATGCCAGAATGACATGTTCTCGTCGAAGCATGCGTCGGTCATTTTTGTTTTACCTTCATCTCCAGAGCCATGAGCGTTACTTTCAGGCGGGTATCCTCGGGCCTGCATCCTTCATACAATGGAGTAACCGCGTCTAACTCAAGTTGATCCATCTTGGCTTTCTCTCGGGCGGCAGCTCTTGCGTTATCCGTCTGCTTGAGAAGCAGCTCTTGAATATGAGGGTCCTGCACCCAGCCCATCGATGGTCCAGCGTCGTCTGCTCCGCCGGCATCATCATCATGTCCTGCATCTTCTACATGATGACTGTGTACAGCATCACCGTCGTGATCATCTCCTGGGGATTCTTCGTCTTCTCGCCCCCCCCCCCCCGAGCCGCGGTGGTTGTCTTGCTGCCCTTCCTCATTTCTTGCCCGGCCCCCATGGACGACTTCGTAGTCATCTTCATCACCTTGCCACCGATAGCCATCCATGAAACCACGCAAGAGCAGGTGGTCCCGCACCTGCCTGGAATCCGGGTCCGCAATAAGGCTATTCAGCTTGCATCTTCGACACGGACATCTTATCTCCGTCTCGTTCTTTTGAAGCATCTCGGCCTTCGCGGACCTTAAAAACCTATTCACGATGCCTTCGGTCATCGTGCGGACCATGGTCGCCTGCGGGGTAGAGCAAAACAATATTTTAGAACCAAGAAAAAATTTGGCATGACTTTCCCTAAAAATAGGACCAAAAAGAATGCTTAATGCCAAAATTCTCGCCGAAACGGAAATGAATCAACATTTCGGCAAAATATTGGCAACTATCGCATTTCAAATACCGGTACACCTCCAAACACAAACACATATGCAACACCACAAACATATGCAACACCACGAACATACATAGATCTAGCTAGGCCATAAAAAGTGCATGTGCACATTGTTGTAGGGAGAACAACATAAATATAGCTTTCCCCCTTACTTACCTAGCAAAACAAGGTAACTTAACCACTTAATTTGAATGAATCTATGGTGGAAATGAGGTGAAAAAGAGGAGGCACCCGAGACAAGGAGGAGGCGGTGGAGAGAATGAAGTGGGGAGAAAGTGAGTGTGGGAGGAGAGGCTGTCCAAAATATCTTGTTGCTGCCCACTTACTAATGGCGCACCAGCAACAAATGCGCCATTAGTAATCCAGGTTACTAATGGCGCACCCCCTGGTGGTGCGCCATTAGTACTTTTGCAAAAAAGGAATAAAAACAATAATAAAAAAATAACATTAGTGGCGCACCTTCTGGCTGGTGCGCCATTACTAGTTACAACTAGTAATGGCACACCACCAGTGGATGCGCCATTAGTATGTTTGGACAGGCGCACTAGTTCAAAAAAAAATTGGTACTAATGGCGCACCGTGGGCAGGGTGCGCCATTAGTAGTTTCAACACTAATGGCGCATCGGAAGGTGGTGCGCCATTAGTATGGCGCACCACATGTCTGGTGCGCCATTAGTGTCATTTCCATCTATAGCCCTTTTCCTAGTAGTGTAAGCATCTGCATGTTGGCGTTGGTGGCGGCCATGAAAGCTTGCCATGCCTCCGGAGGTGGAGGTGGTGGCGGAGGTTCCGGATTCTGATGCGTTGGAGGAGCCATCCTGAAGAGGGTGACATCCGTTAGCATCTTGAAAGACATATATTCAAGCTGAATCAATGGATCGAAATTGAAACATATAGCCTTAACATTCGAACAAGAATGAACGAATGAATTCCAAAGTAAATGATCACACTTCCATAAATTGAGAAGCCACTTAGATGAAGATAGATGAATAAAACAACAAGGTATGGACATGAACAAATAATTGGTAAGGATTACCCAATCACAAACCAAATATCTGTGGGAAGAAATACTAGAACTACAAGAATTCCCACCTATGAAACTCCCGAAACTTTATGGTTATGCAATAGGTGTTGGGGATATAGGGGAAGCATAATATCTCACCCAAAACTAGCAAATCCTACATCCAGCTGTATCCATCCTTCAACACATAACCAAGAAAACTTCGGAAATCATTTACCTCAACCTTTGAAAAGCATCCGTTATACGAGTTATGGCAATACTCCCGAACTCCCGCCCCAGTACTGGGTGGCATCGAGGTTATCTCACCAACAACTCCATAAAAGAGATTTTCGATGTCGGCGAACTCAGGTATTCCAGAACTGCAATGACAAAATTGTGACGACAACACCTCGGAGCTCAACTCTCCGGGACACTGCCACAACCCCTAAATGTTAGGAGGCACCAAGAACGATGTTCTCGTCACAAAACCATTGGGACGATTCCAAGATACCCGCGTGATCCTAAACTTGTTTTAGTGAAATTTGAGGAGAGACGAGTCAAAACTCTACGTCAGGAATCCTCACCAGAGCAATGAAGGGACTGAGGAGTAAAAAGAATCCTACTCTCCGATATATATAATCCTATAAGACTCAAAACATTTTTCTAGACTCAACAACGCCAGCGATTCGATCAAGCAGGCGGCTCCTAAGTCAGGGAAGGCTCTGATTACCAACTTCTAACACCCACAATGCGGCTATATCTCCCACGTGTCGGAGCACGACTTAGAGGCATAACCGCATAGTAGGCATGTCGCAAGAGGGGTAATCTTTACACATCCCATGTACGGAATAAGATAGAGATAAAGAGTTGGGTTACAATCGCCACTTCACACAATACATAAATATAGCATTACATCATCCATAATACAATCAAGGTCCGACTACGGAACCAAAATAAAGACAACCCCAAATGCATAAGATTGCCGATCGCCCCAACTGGGCTCCACTACTGATCGTCTGGGAAGGAAACAGAGTAACGTCTTGAATCCTCGTCGAACTCCCACTTGATTTCGGTCACATCCCCTGTACTAGCATCATCGGCACCTGCATCTAGTTTTGGAAGTAATCTGTGAGTCACGGGGACTCAGCAATCTCACACACTCGCGAGACTATTCAAGCTTATGGGTAGGAAAAGGTAGTGAGGTGGAGCTACAGCAAGCACTAGCATATATGGTGGCTAACTTACGCAAATGAGAGCGAGAAGAGGAGCAAAGCACGGTCAAGAAGCTATAAGATCAAGAAGTGATCCTAGAACTACTTACGTTCAAGCATAACACGAGACCGTGTTCTCTTCCCGGACTCCGCTGAAAAGAGACCATCACGGCTACACACGCTGTTCATTCATTTTAATTAAGTTAATTGTCAGGTTTTCTACAACCGGATATTAACAAATTCCCATCTGCCCGCAGGCATGGCTTTCGAAAGTTCAAAACCCTACAGGGGTGTCCCAACTTAGACCATCACAAGCTCTCACGGTCAACGAAGGATATTCCTTCTCCCAGGACGACTCGATCAGACTCGGAATCCCGGTTTCAAGACATTTCGACAATGGTAAAAGGAGACCTGCAAAGCCACCCGAATGTGCCGACAAATCCCGATAGGAGCTACACATATCTCGTTCTCAGGGCACACTGGATGGGCAAGACGTCGGGTTGGCATAGACCCTGGTTGCCCAGGGGGCACTGGACATCGCCCAGTTTGGACCAACACTTAGAGAAGCACTGGCCCTGGGGGGGATAAAATAAAGATGACCCTTGAGTCCGCGAAACCCAAGGGAAAAAGGCTAGGTGGCAAATGGTAAAACAAGGTTGGGCCTTGCTGGAGGAGTTTTATTCAACGCGAACTGTCAAGGGGTTCCCATTATAAGCCAACTGCGTAAGGAACACAAAATCAAGGAACATAACACCGGTTTGACGGAAACTAGGGCGGCAAGAGTGGGAACAAAACTAAAAGCATAAGGCCGAGCCTTCCACCCTTTACCAAGTATATAGGTTCCTTAAACTAAACAAGATATAATAATGATATCCCAACAATAAACATGTTCCAACAAGGAACAAACTCCATCATCACCTGCAACTAGCAATGCTATAAGAGGGGCTGAGCAAAGCGGTAACATAGCCAAACAACGGTTTGCTAGGACAAGGTGGGTTAGAGGTTTGACATGGCAATTTGGGAGGCATGATATAGCAAGTGGTAGCTATCGCGGCATAGCAAAAGAGCGAGCAACTAGCAAGCAAAGATAGAAGTGATTTCGAGGGTATGGTCATCTTGCCTGCAAAGTTCTCTGAGTTGACGTAAGCTTGATCCTCGTAAGCATACTCAATGGGTTCCTCGATCACGTACTTGTCCCCGTCTCTACCCAAAGAAAGAACACAATCAAAGGAAACAACAATCAACCACGATGCAATGCGCAAACAACATGATGCAAAACATGGCATGATATGCGGGATGTGCTATGCAATGCATATGCGTGCTCCGGAAGGAAAATATTGAACCAGGCCTCAACTTGGCAAACCAAGTGCGCCTCTTGAAAGATGAGTTGATTTCAGTCGAAATCGATATAAAGATCGCCGGCATTGGATGCACAGTTTGCAAATGGCAAGCAAAACAAGAATGACACAATTCTGCGATTAACAGCACGATGCCATCTAAAATGCAACAAGAAACTAAGCTACTGCACTCTAACATAGCAACAAAGCACATGGCAGTGACCTACTCAAGATACTTGACAAAAGATGAACACTGAGCTATGGCTAAATCACACAAGAGCAGGTTCAAACAAGCATGGCAAAAGTGCAAAAGATATCAGCTTCACAAACTTAGTGAAAATACTAACATGTCAGGAATTAACATCCGGAAGCAATATTTAGAGCAAGATATCAACATGCTACTGGAACAGAACATAGCAGTACAAGGAATGGCGTGAATCTACTCAAAGCATATAACAAAAGTCCCTTAATGACCATAAGCCAAAAAGGACCAGAAGATATGATGGAACCCATGTAAACATAGCAAGTTTCGTTAACAGATTCAGACTTAGCAGAAACTGGACATGGAAAAAACAGAATTATGAAGGCATGTTTGCAAGCTCAATGCACTCATCACAAGGCATTTCATGACAAACTAAGCATACTACTAGCAAGAAGACATGATAAAGAAGCTAACCAAGGCAAAAACCATCTCATAGCATGCATGGATCAAATACAACAACCTTGGCAAAATTGATTAACACGTAAACAATCTGCCAGGAATATTTTATAGCAAAAGTAGAGCAAGATTGAGTCATGCTAGGTTACTCCATAAATGCAAACAAGGGCATTGATGGATAGAACATAACCATATGTCAAAATCATCCTTACTGAACATACTCAAAAGACGCATGAATCTCACTGTGGCAACATGAATACATGGCATAAAAATAACAACAGGGAAATGACTTAGTTGAATTCTAAGTCCCTGAAATCAGCAATATTATGGGAGGTACTTTGCATGCAAGTGCTAGTCACCACATTGGTCCCAAAAATACATGGCATACACCCCTGTAAAGATGGCATGGCATAGCCCAAAACACATGTAGAGCTCATGCCCATATGCAGCAGACAATAAACATGGCAAAAATAACAAATGCTCATAAACTGATTAGGGCATCAATATGGACTCAAACAAGCAGGGTGCAATGGAACAAAATGAAGAGGACATCCTGATGAACAATTTGATATATGGCACGCGCAAAACGGAGCTACGGATGAGGAGTTATGGCATGATGAATAGTGCTTGAAATGTAACAGAAAAGGACTTAGAGAGAATTCGAATTCAACCCTAGGGTTCCAGATCCAGATCAGGCGCGTTGAACAAGGTTCACCGGAGGCTTCGCCGGAGTTGGGGAAGGAGGGGGCCGGAGTGAGCTCGCCGGCGTGCTTGGACGGAGGCGAGGTGGCGGAGAGGGGCGCCGGAGTCTGCGCGAGGCCAGACGGCGGGATGTGGTGGCGCAGGTGAGGCGCTGCGGCGGCGCCGGGCGACGAGCGCCGGGCGAAGGTGGTGGAGGGCGGAGTTAGGCGACGAGCGCCTGGCGAGGAGGCGGCGACCGGCGAGGAGCTCGCGGGCGGCGATGCGAGGAGGCGGGCGCCCGCGGGTACGGTCGGGCGGTGATGCGGGCCGGGGGGCCCGACCTGGGCCGCGGCGGGCTGGCGCGGGTGCGACGATGTGGGCGTGGGCGGAGGCGATGTGGCGAGCGGCGATTGGCTGGCGTGGTGGTGGTGGACGTGTCCGGCCGTACCGGACGTGTCCAGCGGCGCGGGGTGGAAGAAAGCTAGGGTTTAGACTGTGATTTGGACGGGGAAGACCTATTTATACATAGAAGGAGCTAGGAGAGTCCAAATGGAGTGCGGTTTTCGGCCACGCGATTGTGATCGAACGGCCGAGAGGATTGTCACACCCTAGTTAGTTCAAGCATTAGAGTGTGCATCATGTTTAAATTCCTTTTAAATTTTAAATGGGGATGACAGAACCCCCAGCACCCCCCCTGGAACAACTAGGGTTTACTAAAAACTTTACCAATGAACCTGAAATGCCATTCTAAAAATCCCACCCTTTTTGTTTTGGGTTAAAACCTTTGACAAAAATGGTGCACATTTTTCTAGGACATCAAAGGTCATTGGATTAATCCTTATGGTATTTGCATTTGGGCATTTAAATGCTATAAAATATTTTAAATGCTCAAATAATCATAAACTAAAATGTTTGCTGTTGGATATATTCTAAGAAGTGGCCATGATTAATTTTATGATTTATGGTAATGCCCTGGTATTTTTAATAAAGCCCTGAAGTTACAGAAATAATAAATAAATAAGAAAAACAGAAAAAAAAGGAGAGAGAGAGAAACTTACCAGGCGCAGCCCACCAGCCCACCTGGCTCGGCCCAGTCGACTGGCTCTTGCCAGTCGTCCTCCTCCTCTCGCCAGGAGGATGAGCAGCGCGTGGCCGGCGCCCGCGGCCACACGCCGGCCACCTCCTTCTTCTGCCGACGCCCTGGAGGCGTCTACGAGTGCCATGCCGACCCCCACGTCTCCCCCTCTTTCTTCCCACTCTCCCCGTGGCCTCTCCCCCCCTCTCTAGCTCTCCCCCCATCTTCCTGCCGATGCAGCCGCCGTCGTCTTGCCGCCGTAGCCGCAGCCACCGTCATCCCCGTGTCACCCCACCGTGCCCACGAGCTACGCAACATCTCCCTCGACCTCCTCGACGAGCCACGAGGCCTCGGACGCGCTGCAATGCCGCCACTGCTGCCGTTCCCCTCGTCAGTCACCGGAGATCGTCTTCGACGTTTTGCCGCCTCCCAAGCTTCCCCGAGCCCGCTTCGACGCCCGCTGCACTCACCGTGAGCTTCTCTCTCTCCTCCCCCTAGCCACGTCGCTCGAGCTGCCCTCTAACCCCGTTGGCCATCACGGCCGAGAGCTCGGCTCCGTAGGCCATGTCGCCGTTGTGCCCACAGGCGCGTATGCTCGATTCCGAGCGTGTCACCACACTCACCACGTTCCCAGGAGCCTAAGGCACCACTCCCTGCGCCTCGTCGTGCCCCGTAGCTTCGGGTTCATCCTCGCCCAAACTCTGGTGACTGCCAAGGTCGTCGCCGGCGTTGTTTCCGGCCTCCCCGAGCTCCACTTTCTCCACCAACCGATGCGGCTCGCTCCCCGCGGCACGTAGCTGCTCTCCGCCATCGATTTGGTCGCCGGAGACGCAAACCCGAGCCCCTCTGCCGCGTCTGTCATCGCTGGCATCAAGCCGCCGGCGAGTTGGCCCTGTTTGACCCCCGTGTGGGCACAGGTAGACCCCCCTGAGTCTATGAGAGGTGGGGCCGGTCTGCTAATCAGTTTAAGATTAGTTTTAACTAATTTTAATTAGTTTAGTCACTGACATGTGGGCCCAGGCCCCACTGACAGTCAATTAGCACTAACATAATTCTGTTAATTAGTTGTGACACTGACAGGCAGGGCCCACCAGTTAGGTTTGACCTGGCCGACCCAGTTGACCCGCTGACGTCACACCTATGTCATGCTGACGCATTAATTCAATTACTGGATTTATTCTTTAATAGAAAATTCCAGAAAATAGCAAAAATTACTAAAAATCATAGAAAATCAACCACATCTCCAAATGCAAAGATTTATATATGAAAAATGATCAGAAAAATTCAATCTATCCATCTGTAATGGTTTCATGCATGACAAAACAAGTTAACCTTGCTGTTTAAGCAGAATAAGGTAATGCACTAATAAGGCTATGTTTAATGAGCTAACATTTGAATCTTTGATTCAAATGAGTTCATCCCCTTCTGTTTTAGCTTGCATTAGGCCAAGACACTTTCATCTTACCATGTCATAGCATGCATCATATTGTTGCATATTGCCATGTGCTGATTATGTTCGGTGTGTCTTTCGTGGTAGGTTTTACCTCCGAGGATAACCCCGAGTATCCGTCTGAAGGGCAGTACCCTACTACCTCTACAACAGGCAAGCAACCCATTGGTCATTCCGATACAAACCTATGTTCTCTCTTCTGCTCTTGTTTACTGCATTAAGACAACACGATTCAAACTGCTATGTGCTACGGTAGTTGAACCCTTATCCTCTACATGACCTGTCATTGCCACAGTAACTAGATGAAACCCACTAGCATGTGTAGGAGTTGATTGAGCCATGTATGTGATTCCTACCTTGTTATGCCTGCTATGCTTAGAGTTGTGTCAGGTCTGGTTCATCTGGGTGATGGGCTAGAGTGAAATGTTTACGTCGGTAATGTGAGGGATGTGTTGAACATGTTTTGGTAAAGGTATCAATGAGAGGCCATGTAGGAGTACATGGTGGGTTGTTTCATTGAGACCGTCCATAAGAACTGAGATCTGTATGTGTGATTTAAGATGAAGTTACTACCGTACATTGGGCCCGAAACCAATGGACCCTCTCGGCTTCTTAATCACCCTAGTACTCTGTCCAGGAGTTGCAAATAGTTTCTGGTGTTTGTAGCTTATGTGTTGGCGGCAGTGCGTAGCGCTGACCCTAAGGGTGGGCCATGTTGCGGTAGATACACCGTGGCCGGGTATGCCGGGCGCCCGTTTGGCGTCTCGGGACCCTGTTCACATTGTTCGGTGACGTATGTGGAAACCTCGGCCGGACTACCTACGGATGGAACCTGGATAGGCGATAAACCTGGACTAGAGACTTAAGTGTTTAGGTAGGCCGTGGCCGACACCCTCGCTGGGCTTCCGCTTGAAGGTTGCCGAGTACATGTGGTGTAAACGGTGGTAAGTGGTGAAAGCGTGTATGAAGAAGTATACCCCTGCAGGGTTAACATCATCTATTCGAATAGCCGCGTCCGCGGTAAAGGACTACTTGGTTGCCTATACAGTTCATAGACAAGTTAATGGATACTACTAAAAGACTCAAGATAAGTGTGAGTACCGAGGATGGCCCTCTCGTAGGATGACAAGAGAGGATCCCCGGTGGAGTATTGTGTTGGTGAGTAGTGGAGTCGTGTGTGAAAACTATTTTACTAGTGGAGTTCCGTAGGATAGCTTAGCCAAGAGTCAAAGCTGGCTTGCTGCAATAACCCCACCACCTTCTTGAGAATGAGCATGTATAGTAGGTTCTGTTGTAAGACTTGCTGAGTACCTTTGTACTCATGTTTGCTTAATTACTGTTTTCAGATGACAACACCGCCCCCTCCGATGGGTTCTACCTAGACCTTGACGTCGATGAGTGACTAGCCACCCAGGTGGTGATCCTGGCCATGGAGGGCCCTATGTGGATAGACAGGCTTCGAGAAGCCTTCTTTCTTTCTAGTGTCTGTACTCAGACTAGTTGCTTCCGCTTGTGCTTGTATGATTGTATGACTTGAGTGTTGGGTCATGTGACCCCTATCTGTATGAACATGTTATGTATGGCTCTCTGGAGCCTTTAAATAAAGTACTTGAGTTGTAGATTTTTGTTGTGATGCCATGTTGTATGTACTCATATCGGGCATATTGTGTGTATGAATGAAATGCTTGGTATGAGTGGGATCCGACAATCTAGTTGTTTATCCTTGGCAGCCTTTCTTATGGGGAAATGTAGTCTAGTGTTCCTCGAGCCATAGTAGTCCGCTACAGCCCGGTTCACCGGAGTCCTACTAGCCCAGCACTACTACCCAGGACACTTGACTGGCCGGCATGTGTTTCACGTCGTTCCTATGTCTGTCCCTTTGGGGAAATGTCACGTGGTGACATCCGGAGTCCTGCCTAGCCTGCTACAGCACGGGTTCCCCAGAGTCCTGTTAGCCCAGTGCTACAGCCCGGAATCACTCGCTAATGACCGACATTCTCGATGTGATTCATGTATGCCTGTCTCCATAGGACTGTGCCGCTTTGGGTTCACGACTAGCCATGTCGGCCCGGGTTCTCTATCATATGGATGCTAGCGACACCATCATATACGTGATCCAAAAGGCGCAAATGGTCCCGGGCCATGGTATGGCGACACCCGTGGGATACCGTGCGTGAGGCCGCAAAGTGATATGAGGTGTTACCGGCTAGATCGATGTGACTTGGAACTAGGGTCCTAACAGCGTTGGCATCAGAGCCGGGCTGCCTGTAGGTTCGTTGAGCCAAACTGGTCGATCTCGAGTCTAGGAATGCTTTAGTTATATGTAGGGGAATTGATTGTGGAAGGGAACGTAAGGCTCTTTTACTCCTTTACCTTATGTCCTCTGATCTGAGTCATTCTCTTCTCATTCAACATGGGTTAAGGACTAGGCTCTCTTCTTCTATTAGGTTCACGTGTTACTAATTTGTAGTTGCTTATAGGATTGTTGTTACAAGCCTCGGTACAGTTTCTACTATTTTTAGTATGTTGCTAATTGAATCAAAACCTTGATATGATGTTGTTGAGTGGTATTGCAAACTGTTGTGGATGTCTCAAATCTTTTTCTGAGCATTTACAGTTGTTATGCTGTCCAATTTTCCCTAGAAATTCTAATGTCTTTGCATTGTGGTTGTGCTTTCAGATGGCGAACCGTGTTCAAAACCAAGTGGTTCGCCTGACCCGGTGCCTCGATGTGCCCGGTCATACTGCTATGTTAGTCCGGGTAATGAACGAGACAGGTTACCATTGGTATCCCGAATACACCGTCGAAGAGCAATTCCGAGACTTCAATCAAAGCCAATATTTCTGCACCGTCAGGATATTTCCTTCTTATCCTAGATCTACCGAGCCCCTTTACTATTCCTATGGACTCGGGGTTACTATTGAGATGGCTGTGCAGGATGCTGCCTATTCCATGATGACTATCATGCGAGTCCGGGCTGGCCTGCTTCGGAACACCCACTTCCGTTACATGCTAGCTTCACTTTTGGGAATGCAAGGGTATCTTCAGGCTATCTATGCTGACTCCACTCAGGAGGACTCATTAACTCGTACCACTGCCGAGATGCTCGAAGATAAGGACCAAGAGAATCAGGACTTGAGGCTGGAGCTTTTTAATACCCATGCTGATCATTGGGCCACATTGACTCGGTTTGCACCTGCGGTGCAAGCTGGATGTATGGATACAAGGGATCTGTATCCTGTGAGATCTGCTCTGCCAGACATGGTGGATTGGCGTGATGTGGGAGGCATCACCCCACCACATGGTCCCCGCAGGCCACCGTTTGTTGGTCCAAGACCTCATCCTAGCCCCTTTGGTCCACAAGATCCTCAGGACCGTTTGTTCCCGGATGATCACGTTGAACTTCCAGGCTATGGAGGTGACTTCTATGAGGACTACTACGGAGCTGTCTGAGTTAGTAGTAGTATCACTAGTATTGTAATAGTTGTATCTCCACTGTCCTGCGTGACTTGTGGAATATGACTTTGCGTGCAATCAATTCCGGAGGTGTAGACAAATAATGTATAGGAGCTTGGAATGTCTCTGATGAGATGTAACGTCTTTCGTCATAGTTGTACTGTAGCCTGGGCTTGTACTAAACTATGTATGATGTGTATGACCGTTGGTATATATATGGCAGTTTTATATTACCATGACATACGGATGAACATCTCTACATTCCGTGTTATCCATTACATTCTGCACTTCCTTGCTAAGTTTGAGCCATCCTTATCTAAACCGTTGTCTTGTTTTCTCCTAGGATGGTCAACACCCGCAGCAACCCTGCTGCCCCGGAGTAGGGGGAAGCCAGTGCAACTAGGGGTGAAAATCTTCCTCACCCGCCCTCTCTGGCCGAAGTGATGCTGGAGGCGGAAAGAAACAAGCGTGAGACTAACCGCCTGCTAGAGCGGATTGAGAAGAACACTGCACGCCATCCGCGAAATGACTTGGTGTCAATCAATGACTTTATCAAGCTGTACCCACCAAAGTTTAACCATTCCGTCGAGCCCTCGACGCGGATGACTGGCTTCGCAACATCACCCACAAGCTACGTTCTGCCAACATAGTCGAAGCTGATAAGGTTACTTATGCTGCCTACCATCTCGAAGGCCCTGCTAGCCTCTGGTGGGAAAACTTCGAAGCTATGCGCCCGGTCGGCCAAATTACTACTTGCGCTGAATTCAGTGAGGCTTTCCGTGAGCATCACATTCCGGAAGGTCTCATGGATCGCAAGAGGGAGGAGTTCTGCAATTTCACCCAAGGAAGACTGACTGTGGATGCATATAGCCGTGAGTTTGGGAATCTGGCACGTTATGCTCCTGAAGAAGTATCTACCGACGCTAAGAAGCAGGCAAGGTTCCGCAAGGGACTCAGCCCTGAGCTTCGCCGCGATCTTCATCTACACGAGTGCACCTCCTTTCAGAAGTTGGTCAATAAAGCCATCAGCGCTGAGACATGCCAGACTGATTATGACGCTTCACGCAAGCACTCGCGTGATTTTGGCTCTTCATCCAACTCTGGAGCTCAGAAGCGCCGGGTGTGGATCCCAAGCACGGCACTGCCACCCAGGTTCATCCCGAGGCCATCCTTTGAGGCGCCTCGTCCCAACCAGCAGTTTGCACCGCCCAAACCCTATAGTGGCCCCGCGCTAATGCTGCTCCCCGTTCCAGTGTGGTGACGTGTTTCAAGTGTGGAGAGCCGGGTCACTATAGCCGAGAGTGTCCCCAGAACAACAACCCCAACCAAACTGGAAAGTCCATTGGCCGTGGTAAGCCAGTGGGAAAGACATTCTACGCCAAGCCGGTCACTACTACACGTGGCCATGTCAACTATGTTTCAGCCGAGGAGGCTCATGAGGATCCTAACGTCGTCCTTGGTATGCTCCTTATTAATTGCCATCTGGCATCTGTTCTTTTCGATACTGGAGCATCTCATTCATTCATATCCGAGAACTATGCTCGATTGCATAACATGACATTCTGTGACATGCCCTCTACCATGGAAATTCAAACCCCTGGCTCTAGATGGCAAACTTCTAGAGTAAGCCATGGGAACGAAATTCTTGTCGATAGACTTGTCTTCCTTGCATCCTTAATAGCTCTCAAGTCCTCGGACATAAACATCATTTTGGGTATGGACTGGATGTCAGCTCATTATGCTAAGATTGATTGTGCCACTAGAACCGTTCAACTTACTCACCCATCGGGCAAGACAGTCAATGTCTTAACTCGAGTGGCCAAGCGCCAGCTTTACTCCCTAAATGCCAACCCCCTTCCAGACCTTGAGGATGTTCCAGTAGTCCGAGACTTTCCGGATGTCTTTCCAGAAGAACTGCCAGGTGTTCCACCTGACAGGGATGTCGAGTTTGTGATAGACCTTGTTCCAGGAACCGTTCCAATTTCTAGAAGACCCTACAAGATGGCACCCTTAGAACTAGCCGAGCTTAAGAACCAAATCGATGAGTCCTTGAAAAAGGGTTTCATCCGTCCTAGTTCCTCTCCTTGGGCTTGCCCCGTCCTCTTCGTCAAGAAGAAGGATGGAACAGATCGAATGGTTGTAGTTTACCGACCTGTCAACCTGGTCACTATCAAGAACAAGTATCCGCTTCCCAGGATCAATGATCTGTATGATTAGCTCGCTGGGTCCTCAGTCTTTTCCAAGATGGATTTGAGGTTGGGCTACCACCAAATCAAAATCAGAAACGGGGACATTCCCAAAATGGCCTTTGTTACTCGTTATGGCCAATATGAGTACACTGTTATGTCCTTCGGTTTAACCAATGCCCTCGCTACCTTCTCTCGGTTAATGAACTCGGTCTTCATGGAGTATTTGGATAAATTCGTCGTAGTATACCTCGATGACATACTCATCTACTCCAAGAATGAAGAGGAACATGCCGAACATCTAAGGCTGGTATTGATGAAACTTCGAGAGCATCGCCTTTATGTCAAATTCTCCAAGTGTGAATTTTGGTTGCCAGAAGTGACCAATCTAGGCCATGTAATCTCTGGTAAGGGTATTGCTGTCAATCCCGAGCGAGTTCAAGCCGTCCTTGATTGGACTCCACCTGAGACGGTCAAGCAAGTTCGGAGCTTCCTTGGCTTAGCGAGCTATTGCCGCCGCTTCATCGAGAATTTCTCCAAGGTTGCTAAACCTCTAACTGAACTCCTCAAGAAAGATAAAAAGTTCGAGTGGACCCCACAGTGTGAGTTTAGCTTTCAGGAACTAAAAAGACGCCTGACATCTGCTCCCGTACTGGTACCACCAGATTTCTCCAAGGACTTTATTATATATTGCGACGCCTCGTCAGGTAATTGCCTATGCTTCACGGCAATTACACCCACATGAGGAGAACTATCCCACACATGATCTGGAGCTTGTAGCTGTAGTCCATGCACTCAAAACTTGGCGACATTACCTCCTTGGTAATCGTTGCGAGATCTTCACCGATCACCAAAGTTTGAAATATATCTTCACCCAACCAGATTTGAATCTCAGGCAAAGACGTTGGGTCGAGTTGATCTCGGATTATGACTTGGGAATAACTTACACCCCGGGCAAGGCCAATGTCATGGCTGATGCGCTAAGTCATAAATCCTATTGTAACAACCTGATGTTACAACAAAGTCAACCACTTCTCCATGAGGAATTTCGTAAGCTTAATCTTCAAATTGTCCCTCGAGGATTCCTATCCACCCTGGTGGCGAAACCTACCCTTACGGATCAAATCATCAAGGCACAGAAGGTATATCCAGGAATCTCCCGTATTAAGAGAAACATTAAGAAAGGAGTCGCGAATTGTTCCTCCGTTGATGATCAAGGTGTCGTATACTTTGGAAACCGCTTAGTGGTTCCCAAGGCACGAAACCTGAGGCAGGTGATCCTTAAGGAAGCTCATGAATCCCCTCTCACCATTGATCCCAGCAGTACTAAAATATATCAAGACCTACACCAGAGGTTTTGGTGGACTAGGATGAAGAGAGAAATCGCTCAATACATTGCTAATTGCGACATTTGTCGTCATGTTAAAGCAGAGCATCAACGGCCTGCTAGCAGCCTTCAACCTTTGGCTATTCCCGAGTGGAAATGGGATAAAATTAGTATGGATTTCATCACTGGGTTTCCTAGGACCAAGAGAGGGAATAATGCCATCTTCGTCGTGATCGACCGTCTTTCCAAGGTTGCCCATTTCCTTCCTGTTCGTGAGAGTATCACCGCTGGCCAGCTAGCTGACTTGTACTTCTCCCGAATAGTGTCTCTTCATGGTGTTCCATTGGAAATTAACTCAGACCGTGGGAGTCTCTTCACCTCTCGATTTTGGGAAAGTTTCCAAAATGCTATGGGAACTCGTCTCTCTTTTAGCACCGCCTTCCATCCTCAATCAAGTGGTCAAGTAGAACGAGTCAATCAAATTCTGGAAGATATGCCTCGAGCCTCTGTCATCTCGTTCGGAATGGGTTGGGAGAAATGCCTTCCATTCGCGGAGTTTGCTTACAACAATAGTTATCAAGCTAGCTTGGGAAAGGCTCCTTTCGAAGTTCTCTATGGACGAAAATGTCGAACGCCTCTTAACTGGTCAGAAACCGGGGAAAGACAACTCTTTGGCCCGGAAATGATTCAGGAAACAGAAGAGCAGGTTCGCGTTATTGGTGAGAAATTGAAAACAGCCCAATCTCGTCAAAAGAGCCAATATGATCATAGACATAAACTCATGACTTATGAAGTCGGCGAGAAGGCTTACCTTCGGTCACTCCGTTAAAGGGAACCCATCGTTTCGGTATCAAAGGCAAATTGGCTCCTCGTTACATTGGACCCTTTCGCATTCTTGCCAAACAAGGAGAAGTTGCCTACCAATTGGAACTACCTTCCCATCTTTCCAGAGTTCACGATGTCTTCCATGTTTCTCAACTCAGGCGTTGCTTCGCGGATCCTATCCGTGGAGTGGACCACGAAACGCTTGATCTACAAGATAACCTCTCATACCGAGAATATCCCGTTCATATCCTTGATCAAGCCGAGCGTACCACTCGACGTCATAATATCAAGTTTCTCAAGGTTCAATGGTCACACCATTCCGAGAAAGAAGCCACTTGGGGAAAGGGAGGATCGTCTTCGACTCGAGTACCCCACCTTCCTTTCGGAGGATCCTAAATCTCGGGACGAGATTCTTTTGAGTGGGGGTGAGTTGTCACACCCTAGCTAGTTCAAGCATTAGAGTGTGCATCATGTTTAAATTCCTTTTAAATTTGAAATGGGGATGACAGAACCCCCAGCACCCCCCCTTGGAACAACTAGGGTTTACTAAAAACTTTACCAATGAACCTGAAATGCCCTTCTAAAAAGCCCACCCTTTTTGTTTTGGGTTAAAACCTTTGACAAAAATGGTGCACATTTTTCTAGGACATCAAAGGTCATTGGATTAATCCTTATGGTATTTGCATTTGGGCATTTAAATGCTATAAAATATTTTAAATGCTCAAATAATCATAAACTAAAATGTTTGCTGTTGGATATATTCTAAGAAGTGGCCATGATTAATTTTATGATTTATGGTAATGCCCTGGTATTTTTAATGAAGCCTTGAAGCTACAGAAATAATAAATAAATAAGAAAAAAACAAAAAAGGAGAGAGAGAGAGAGAGAGAGAGAGAAACTTACCAGGCGCAGCCCACCAGCCCACCTGGCTCGGCCCAGTCAACTGGCTCTTGCCAGTCGTCCTCCTCCTGCTTCCGTCGACGCCCTGGAGGCGTCTACGAGTGCCATGCCGACCCCCACGTCTCCCCCTCTTTCTTCCCACTCT
>NC_041380.1:172779728-172786846 GCF_002162155.2 Triticum dicoccoides
GTTCTCTCCCCATCTTCCTGCCGATGCAGCCGCCGTCGTCTTGCCGCCGTAGCTGCAGCCACCGTCGTCCCCGTGTCACCCCACCGTGCCCAGGAGCTCCGCAACATCTCCCTCGACCTCCTCGACGAGCCACGAGGCCTCGGACGCGCTGCAACGCCTCCACCGCTGTCGTTCCCCTCGTCGTTCACCGGAGATCGTCTTCGACGTTTTGCCGCCTCCCAAGCTTCCCCGAGCCCGCTTCGACGCCCGCTGCACTCACCGTGAGCTTCTCTCTCTCCTCCCCCTAGCCATGTCGCTCGAGCTGCCCTCTAACCCCGTTGGCCATCACGGCCGAGAGCTCGGCTCCACCGGCCATGTCACCGCCGTGGCCACAGGCGCGTAAGCTCGATTCCGAGCGCGTCACCACACTCACCATGTTCCCAGGAGCCTAAGGCACCGCTCCCCGCGCCTCGCCGTGCCCCGTAGCTTTGGGTTCATCCTCGCCCGAACTCCGGCGACCGCCAAGGTCGTCGCCGGCGTCGTTCCCGGCCTCCCTGAGCTCCACTTTCTCCACCAAACGATGCGGCTCACTCCCCGCATCACGTAGCTGCTCTCCGCCATCGATTTGGTCGCCGGATACGCAAACCCAAGCCCCTCCGCCGCGTTTGTCGTTGCTGGCGTCAAGCCGCTGGCGAGTTGACCCTGTTTGACCCCCGTGTGGGCCCAGGTAGACCCTCCTGAGTCTATGACAGGTGGGGCCGGTCTGCTAATCAGTTTAAGATTAGTTTTAATTAATATTAATTAGTTTAGTCACTGACATGTGGGCCCAGGCCCCACTGACAGTCAATTAGCACTAACATAATTCTGTTAATTAGTTGTGACACTGACAGACAGGGCCCACCAGTCAGGTTTGACCTGGCCGGCCCAGTTGACCCGCTGACGTCACACCTATGTCATGCTGACGCATTAATTCAGTTACTGGATTTATTCCTTAATAGGAAATTCCAGAAAATAGCCAAAACTTCTAAAAATCATAGAAAATCAACCACATCTCCAAATGCAAAGATTTATATATGAAAAATGATCAGAAAAATTCAATCTATCCATCTATAATGGCTTCATGCATGACAAAACAAGTTAACCTTGATGTTTAAGCAGAATAAGGTAATGCACTAATAAGGCCATGTTTAATGAGCTAACATTTGAATCTTTGATTCAAATGAGTTCATCCCCTTCTGTTTTAGCTTGCATTAGGCCAAGACACTTTCATCTTACCATGTCATAGAATGCATCATATTGTTGCATATTGCCATGTGCTGGTTATGTTCGGTGTGTCTTTCGTGGTAGGTTCTGCCTCCGAGGATAACCCCGAGTATCCGTCTGAAGGGCAGTACCCTACTACCTCTACAACAGGCAAGCAACCAATTGATCATTCTGATGCAAACCTATGTTCTCTCTTCTGCTCTTGTTTACTGCATTAAGACAACATGATTCAAACTGTTATGTGCTACGGTAGTTGAACCCTTATCCTCTACATGACCTGTCATTGCCACAGTAACTAGATGAAACCCACTATCATGTGTAGGAGTTGATTGAGCCATGTATGTGAGTCCTACCTTGCTATGCCTGCTATGCTTAGAGTTGTGTCAGGTCTGGTTCATCTGGGTGATGGGCTAGAGTGAAATGTTTATGTCGGTAATGTGAGGGATGTGTTGAACATGTTTTGGTAAAGGTATCAATGAGAGGCCATGTAGGAGTACATGGTGGGTTGTTTCATTGAGACTGTCCATAAGAACTGAGATCTGTATGTGTGATTTAAGATGAAGTTACTACCGTACATTGGGCCCGAAACCAATGGACTCTCTCGGCTTCTTAATCACCCTAGTACTCTGTCCAGGAGTTGCAAATAGTTTCTGGTGTTTGTAGGTTATGTGTTGGCGGCCGTGCGTAGCGCTGACCCTAGGGGTGGGCTATGTTGCGGTAGATACACCATGGCCGGGTATGCTGGGCGCCCGTTTGGCGTCTTGGGACCCTGTTCACATTGTTCGGGGCCGTATGTAGAAACCTCGGCCGGACTCCCTACGGATGGAACCTGGATAGGCGATAAACCTGGACTAGAGACTTAAGTGTTTAGTTAGGCCGTGGCCAACAACCTCGCTGGGCTTCCGCTTGAAGGTTGCCGAGTACATGTCGTGTAAACGGCGGTAAGTTGTGAAAGTGTATATGAAGAAGTATACCCCTGCAGGGTTAACGACATCTATTCGAATAGTCGCGTCCGCGGTAAAGGACTACTTGGTTGCCTATATAGTTCATAGACAAGTTAATGGATACTACTAAAAGACTCAAGATAAGTGTGAGTACCGAGGATGGCCCTCTCGTAGGATGACGAGAGAGGATCCCCGGTGGAGTATTGTGTTGGTGATTAGTGGACTCGTGTGCGAAAACTATTTTACTATTGGATTTCCGTAGGATAGCTTAGCCAAGAGTCAGAGCTGGCTTGCTGCAATCACCCCACCACCTTCTTGAGAATGAGCATGTATAGTAGGTTCTATTGTAAGACTTGTTGAGTACCTTTGTACTCATGTTTGCTTAATTACTGTTTTAGACAACAACACCGCCCCCTCCGATGGGTTCTATGTAGACCTTGACGTCGACGAGTGACTAGCCACCCAGGTGGTGATCCTGGCCATGGAGGGCCCTATGTGGATAGACAGGCTTCGAGAAGCCTTCTTTCTTTCTAGTGTCTGTACTCAGACTAGTTGCTTCCGCTTGTGCTTGTATGATTGTATGACTTGAGTGTTGGGTCATGTGACCCCTATCTGTATGAACATGTTATGTATGGCTCTCTGGAGCCTTTAAATAAAGTACTTGAGTTGTAGAGTTTTGTTGTGATGCCATGTTGTATGTACTCATATCGGGCATATTGTGTGTATGACTGAAATGCTTGGTATGTGTGGGATCCGACAATCTAGTTGTTTATCCTTGGCAGCCTTTCTTATGGGGAAATGTAGTCTAGTGTTCCTCGAGCCATAGTAGTCCGCTACAGCCCGGTTCATCGGAGTCCTGCTAGCCCAGCACTACTGCTCAGGACACTTGACTTGTCGGCATGTGTTTCACGTCGTTCCTATGTCTGTCCCTTCGGGGAAATGTCACGCGGTGACATCCGGAGTCCTGCCTAGCCTGCTACAGCCCGGGTTCACCGGAGTCCTGTTAGCCCAGGGCTCCAGCCCGAAATCACTCGCTCATGACCGACATGCTCGATGTGATTCATGTATGCTTGTCTCCATAGGTCTGTGCCGCTTTGGGTTCACGACTAGCCATGTCGGCCTGGGTTCTCTGTCATATGGATGCTAGCGACACTATCATATACGTGAGCCAAAGGGCGCAAACGGTCCCGGGCCATGGTAAGGCGACACCCGTGGGATACCGTGCGTGAGGCCGCAAAGTGATATGAGGTGTTACTGGCTAGATCGATGTGACTTGGAATCGGGGTCCTGACAAGGATGGAGAGGGTTTGGATGGGTTTTGAGCCACTTTGGAGTGGTGTTGGCTGCAACACACACGAGGCCTTTCCGGTTCCTCGGTTAAGCGTTGGAATATCAAACGGACTCCAAATGGCACAAAACTTGATAGGCGGTCTATCGGTGGTGTACCAAGGCCGCTTGGCAAATCTTGGTCCAATCCGAGAATGTTTAACACCCGCTCACGATAAGAGACAAAAAGGGGGCGCCGAAGGCCGTAGGAGTGCTAGATTGCAAAAGGACAACAGGGAAATGCTCGGATGCATCAGACGAACACGTATGCAAATGCGATGCACATGATGACATGATATGATATGCATGACATGAACAAAATGCAAAACGAAGACAAAACCCAACCACGAGGGAATATCATAACTTAGAGCCGAAAATGGCAAGAGTTGGAATACAAATATGGCAAGTTACATAGGGGTCGTTAGAATCAGCTTCCTCACTTGATGCTGGTTCATCGATATCTCATTGCCTCATACGCAGAAAGGGTCAAAATGCGGATCTTTAAAAATGACATATGTACCTAAAAGCACCAAGTTAATATTAGAAGCTAAACAACAATTGCACAATGATGTAGTACGACACTCTTTTATAATATGTCTATATACATCTGTATGGGGTAGTCCATTTGAAATCTCTAAAAAGACAAATATTTAGAAACAGAGGGAGTATCTTATGACATCCAATATACTCACATATTAGATGAATTAACATCTTATATTATGGGCCAGAAGGAGTTTAGTTAATTCTTATTTGTTGATGTATCCACGGTTATAGTTAATTTGAGCTAGTTCGGGCTCAAATAGCCCTAAAGTATATCTAAACATGAGGGCTAGTTTGAGCTAGTTGCATATATAACCCACCCAAAAAACTAGTATCCAACCCAAGAGGTGCTAATTGGAGCTAGTACTCCTAGTGCAATTATTGTCAATCTAACCCTGCCATCTAAACAACTCTTTGGATGGAGTTAGTTCTGGGTTAGTAATGAGCTAGAAACTAACTCTAACCTCTAGCTAAGTTGAGTATCCAAACAGGGCTATGTTGTTGCTGTTGCTACGGCTGGTCTTCTACGTATATCTAGACATCATTAGAACATTAATGTAACACTCTTCCTTGTTGCTACATAGCCTAGGATTGCATATTTAGACATTAAGTATAGTGCATGTTGCTATGTAGCCTCATATATATTACATATGGCCCTAGTTAACCTAAGGAAAAATGGGTTGCAGATATATTCAGTTAAAAGTCCGATTCACCGATTAGTCCCTTATCAGCCACCGGCCTATATGCTACCAGCTACCGATATCTTGAACAGTGAGCATATATAAGCCATGGGATGAAACTAACCTCGATGGAAAATAGCAGTCGTTCCCAAAATTGTCCTGTGTAGGTACATCAAGAAGCATGTTAAGCACACCAGGCTAAACATCAACCAAAATTACACATGGCAGACAAAATATTCTCCAAAAGATAGCTTCAGTGTGCAGGTTTAAGCATGCTAGTAAAGCAAAACAAGTGGAAAGGTGTGCTAACTACAACAGGCCAAACATTTAACAACAATCAAACATGGTCATTCAAACTGGTATTGTGCCGGTCTAAGTACACTGGTTATGGTTAAATAAAAATGGAAAGGTGTGTTACCTACAAGATGCATCAACCAAATGTAGTCATTCATAGTGGTATTGTTGAAACTGGTACTGATGAAATTGAACTGCACAGTTCATACTTGCACATATAGAACATCACGTTGTGAATAACTCGAATAAACAAGGAATACTACGAACAACCAAAAATAGCATTTCAAACTGAACATATGCTAACTACAAACAACCGAACAACCAAAAAACTTTAAAAGAGGCATATGCTAGCTATAACAGGCTTAACATCAAGAAAATATATGCATTCCTATCGGTATGTTTAAAACTGGATTGATGAAATGTACTGCACAGTAAATAATTTAACATATAGAGCATCACATTGTGAACAACTGAAATAAACAAGGCATACTGCAAACAACCAGATATAGCAATTAAAACTGGACATATTCTCACTACACTACAAAAGGGACTCGACAAAACAAATCACGGGTTACCCCTGTGAAGAGGCACGGCAAAACAAATCATGGGTTTCCTCACTTGTCACGGATAGGCTCGTTCCCGTGGGCAGAGCATGGATCTTGGATGCGCTCCATGCTGTCACAGATGGGCTCCTTCCCCTTGGAAGAGCACGGCTGTAGGGCGTCCTCCCTGATGTCACAGATGGGCGCTTTCCCCTTGGAAGAGCAGATGGGCTCTTTCCCTTTGGAAGAACCCGAGTGGGTGCCCTCCTCGTGGTCACCGTCGATGAGGTATGACTTGGAAGTTGTGGATCCCAAACCCCCGTCGCAGAACGTGTCCTTTAGAAATGACAAAAGGGGCTCGATGGCGATGTAGAATGGAAAATTCTTGACAACGAGCTAGAGGAGATCAGTGGCGGGGCCATGGATGAGATCGACGGCAGTTGAACCCGACGGGTTGGGGCTGGGCCACTTAGCCTGTGACA
The DNA here is from genome assembly GCF_002162155.2 of Triticum dicoccoides. NCBI lineage: Eukaryota > Viridiplantae > Streptophyta > Magnoliopsida > Poales > Poaceae > Triticum > Triticum dicoccoides. The sequence continues at coordinate 172,785,779 of NC_041380.1, forward strand.
CAGCCCGCCTTAGGGCATCGCTGTCGATGACCTCGATGTCATAGCCAGTGGATGAGACATGCCCTCATACTCTAGCCCGCTGCTTGAGAGCCTGCCGCCAGTAATGGTTGTCAGCTTCCTCGGCGACATTGGGCGAAGAGACGGCTATAAACCTCTTTTGGGCCAGTCGCTCCTTGAGCTCCACGGGAAGCGTAGCCGGGCTTAGGCTGTGATGCTCTGGAGTGGGGGATGGGGATCTATGGGAAAGGGGCGTTTGGCAGGCGTCATCTAAGAAACTCAGGGCGTCCATGGTATGGAGATCGGTGGGTCAGCTGCACGGGCAGACCGGCAGATGTTGACAATGGAGGCCTTGCGGCGACAGCGGCAGCGGGGACTTTGCTAGGGTTTCTACCAAGGAAGGGTGTGTGTGTGTGTGCACGCCCAAGGAGGTTTTGGTGTGTGTGTGTGTGTGTGGAGGAGGGCGCGGGGTGTTTGAGGAAATGATGCGGGTACTGAATATTTTACTATGCTGGAGTTAAAGGCAGGGGTGAAATGTCGGGTTATTGAAAATTTTCATGATAGTGCATCGCACATGGTCCGGAGATAACAATTGTGTGTTGTGAAACAGAAAAACCCTCGAGGCGGGCAGATATTTTTGAGAGGGGGAGCCTCGTGGAGCCCAATGTACCATGGAGATATGTGCGTGACAGGTGCACCAGCATGGCACATGGTTAGTTTGAGTGAACCGTGTCTGTTGCATCATCCGACTTGTCTAATGTTCATAAAATTGGTGAAAAATGACACGGGAGAGGGTCAGAACACGAACACACTTGCATGTGGACCAAATTTATGTATCAAAAGGGTGGTTTGATTTTCAAATACCAAATGCAACCTCTCTTGCAAAGCGCAAGGTATGGCTTGCCCCCCCCCCCCCCCCCTCGTGTCGGCATGAAGGGAATCCTAAGCTATGAATGCATGCCCCCTCCCCCTCAACTGAGATTCACCTATCAAACTACGAAGGTAGCTAGCAGCCCCCCTCCTCCCACATGTCGGCACGAAGGGAATCCTAAGTTATGAATGCATATGCCC
>NC_041380.1:172787052-172791548 GCF_002162155.2 Triticum dicoccoides
TCGTGTCGGCATGAAGGGATTCCTATGCTATGAAGGCATGCCCCCCAACCTAGGTTCACCTAGCAATGTGCGAAGTAGCTAGCAGCCCCCCTCCCTCGTGTCGGCACGAAGAGAATCCTATCTAAGTGCTAACCCACAAGTATAGGGGATAGCAACAGTTTTTGAGGGTAGAGTATTCAACCCAAATTTATTGATTGGACACAAGGGGAGCCAAAGAATATTCTCAAGTATTAGCAGCTGAGTTGTCAATTCAACCACACCTGGATAACTTAATATCTGCAGCAAAGTATTTAGTAGCAAAGTAATATGAATGTAGTGGTAACGTTGGTAAAAGGTAACGATAGCAAAAGTAATATTTTTGGTGTTTTATAGTGATTGTAACAGTAGAAGCGGAAAAGTAAATAAGCGAAGAACAATATATGAAAAGCTCGTAGGCATTGGATCGGTGATGGAGAGTTATGCCGGAAGCGGTTCATCATGTAACAGTCATAACATAGGGTGACACGGAACTTGCTCCAATTCATCAATGTAATGTAGGCATGTATTCCGAATATAGTCATACATGCTTATGAAAAGAACTTGCATTACATCTTTTGTCCTACCCTCCCGTGGCAGCGGGGTCCTATTGGAAACTAAGGGATATTATGGCCTCCTTTTAATAGAGTACCGGACCAAAGCATTAACACGTAGTGAATAGATGAACTCCTCAAACTACGATCATCACCTGGAGTGGTCACGATTAATGTCACTTCAGGGTTGCCGGATCATAACACATAATAGGTGACTATTGACTTGCAAGATAGGATCAAGAACTCTCATATATTGATGAAAAAATAATAGGTTCAGATCTGAAATCATGGCACTCGGGCCCTAGTGATAAGCATTAAGCATAGCAAAGTCATAGCAACATCATTCTCAGAACATAGTGGATACAAGGAATCAGACCCTAACAAAACTAACTCGATTACATGATAAATCTAATCCAACCCATCACCGTCCAGCAAGCCTACGATGGAATTACTCACGCACGGCGGTGAGCATCATGAACTTGGTGATGGAGGAAGGTTCATGAAGACGATGGCGACGGATTCCCCTCTCTGGAGCCCCGAACGGACTCCAGATCAGCCCTCCCGAGAGAGTTTTGGGCTTGGCGATGGCTCCGTATCGTAAAACGCGATGGATCCTTTTCTCTGACTTTTCTCCCCGAAAGTGAATATATGGAGTGAAGGTTGAGGTCGGTGGAGCGTCAGGGGGCCCACGAGGCACGGCAGCGCGCCACGACCCTCGTGGACAGGTGGAGGCCCCCTTGACGTGGATTCTTCTTCTAGTATTTTTTATATATTCCAAAATAATTCTCCATTGATTTTCAGATCATTCCGAGAACTTTTATTTCTGCACAAAAATAACACCATGGCAATTCTGCTGAAAACAACATCAGTCCGGGTTAGTTCCATTCAAATCATGCAAGTTAGAGTCCAAAACAAGGGCAAAAGTGTTTGGAAAAGTAGATACGACGGAGACATATCAACTCCCCCAAGCTTAAACCTTTGCCATGGTTGATAAACTGAAAGTGATAAAGAAAAACTTTTACAAACTCTGTTTGCTCTTGTTGTTGTAAATATGTAAAGCCAGCATTCAAGTTTTAAGCAAAGATTATGAACTAACCATATTCACAATAACACTTAGGTCTCATGTTTATTCATATCAATGGCATAATCAACTAGCAAGCAATAATAATAAATCTCGGATGACAACACTTTCTCAATACAATCATGATATGATATAACAAGATGGTATCTCGCTAGCCCTTTCTAAGACCGCAAAACATAAATGCAGAGCACCTTTAAAGATCAAGGACTAACTAGACATTGTAATTCATGGTAAAAGAGATACAGCCAAGTCATACTCAATGTAAACTAACAGTAATGGATGCAAATGACAGTGGTGCTCTCCAACTGGTGCTTTTTAATAAGAGGTTGATCACTCAACATAAAAGTAAATGGATAGTCCCTTCGCAGAGGGAAGCAGGGATTTGTAGAGGTGCCAGAGCTCGATTTTGAAATAGATATGAATAATATTTTGAGCGGTATACTTTGATTGTCAACATAACAACCAGAGATGGCGATATCTTCCATGCTACACACATTATATGCGGTTCCCAAACAGAATGGTAAAGTTTATACTCCCCCTCCACCAACAAGCATCAATACATGGCTTGCTCGAAACAACAAGTGCCACCAAGTAACAACAGTCCTGGGGGAGTTTTGTTTGCAATTATTTTGATTTGATTTGCATAAAGCATGGGACTGGGCATCCCGGTGACCAGCCATGTTCTCGTGAGTGAGGAGCGGAGTCCACTCATGTTGAGAATAACCCTCCTAGCATGGAAGATACAGAAAAGCCTAGTTGATACATGAGCTATTCGAGCATACAAAACAGAATGTTTATTTGAAGGTTTAGAGTTTTGCACATACAAATTTACTTGGGATGGCAGGTAGATACCGTATATAGGTAGGTATGGTGGACTCGTATGGAATAACTTTGGCGTTTATGGAATTGGATGCACAAGCAGTATTCCCGCTTAGTACAGGCAAAGGCTAGCAAAAGACTGGGAAGCGACCATCTAGAGAGCGACAACAGTCATGAACATGCATTAAAATTAATCAACACCGAATTCAAGCATGAGTAGGATATAATGCACCATGAACATAAATATCATAGAGGCTATATTGATTTTGTTTCAACTACATGCGTGAAAATGTGCCAAGTCAAGCCACTCGAATCATTCAAAAGAGGATACCACCCTATCATACCACATCACAACCATTTTAATAGCATGTTGGCACGCAAGGTAAACCATTATAAGCTCCTAGCTAATTAAGCATGTCATAAGCAACTATAATCTCTAATTGTCATTGCAAACATGTTTATTCATAATAGGCTGAATCAGGAACGATGAACTAATCATATTTACAAAAACAAGAGAGGTCGAGTTCATACCAGCTTTTCTCATCTCAATAAGTTCATCATATAATCATCATTATTGCCTTTCACTTGCACGACCAAATAGTGTGGATAATAATAATAGTGCACGTGCATTGGACTAAGCTGGAATCTGCAAGCATTCAATTCAAGAGAGAAGACAAGGTAATATGGGATGTTTGTCAGATCAACAATAATGCATATAAGAGCCACTTTAACATTTTAATTATGGTCTTCTCCTCTCGGCCCCCAAAGAAAAGAATCAAAACTATTTACACGGGAAAGCTCCCAACAAGCAAAAGAAGAACAAGAAATCTTTTTGGGTTTTCTTTTTAATTACTACTACTACTACATGCATGGAAAGTAATCTACCTAAAAGCTACAACTAATTTTTTTTTGTTTTTCTTAAGGTTTAAGAAGAAAGCATAAAAAGTAAAATAAACTAGCATGGATGATACAATGAAAAAGTATGAGCACCGACAACTAGCAATGAGTGTGTGAACGTGAATGTAATGTCGGTGAGACATACATACTCCTCCAAGCATAAGCTTTTGGCCTAAGTTGGTCTATGGCCAAGGCTGGCCTGGCAGATATCCAAAGTTACAGCTGTGGTCGTACTGTGAAGAAGCCTCGGATTGCCACCGGTAGGCAATCACCTCCGGATCCCACTGGTAAGCAGATTGTCGTGGAGGATCAAATTATGGTCCCGGCTCTGGCTCTGTAGATGATGTAGGGTTTCGGTAGGTGTGAATGGCCTCCAACGGAACAAGGTACTTGCCTGCAGATAAATCAAACAAGGAAGGAGCAGGCAAGGTAATAGTCTCAGGATGATTTTTTTACCAAATATTAATTTGTACTTAAGCACCTTTTCCCTGTTCTCAACAATAAAATCATATGCTACCATACTCTTATAATCTAGATAAACAGGAGGCAACAATTTTTCTTCTTTCTCATAATGCCTAATAGGTATGTTATAGTATGCAGCAAGGCGTGAGGCGAAGATGCCTCCCAAGATGGGGCCCTTAGTACGGTTAAGGTTTAATTGCTTTGCAACAATAGCGCCCATACTAAATGTGTCATCCCGAAATAAGGATGGCACAAAATAACAATATCAGGGGCACTCAGGTTTCCATAGTTTCCGTGCCCAATTAAGCATCTACTAGCAAATATAGCAAAGTAACGTAGAACAGGAAAGTGTATGCTAGTAATTCGTGCATCAAAAACCTTCACTACTGGAATCAGCTACTTTGCCATCTGCCAGCTCTTTGCCGTCAGCTAGCGGACGGCAAAGAAGCTCTTTGCCATAAGCTACCCAAAAGCAGACGGCAAAGAAATGGCAGACGACAAAGAAGCTCTTTGCCGTCCGTGGGATCTTTGCCGTCCGCTGGCAGACGGCAAAGAGAGAGGTGGCCCCCACCCCCCGCCCGTTTGGAAAAAACTTAACGGCCCACCTCTTTGCCGTCTGCCAGCAGACGGCAAAGAGGCAAAAGGGCGAACGGCAAAGATAGGCGGAC
>NC_041380.1:172792830-172900670 GCF_002162155.2 Triticum dicoccoides
CGACACCGACACGGCACTACCCCGACATCGACACGACACCCCGACCCCCCGACCCCGAAACAGCACCCCGACCCCGACACGGCACCCCGACACCGACAGGACACCCCGACCACCGACACCTCCCGAAAAGGTGTTCTTTGGCCTTCCAGAGGCCGACGGGGTCATATATTTGTGAATTATTAGTTAGGTCATATATTTTTCGATTTTGTTATGAAAAACATCATATATAATTGTGTTGATCGTGTAGTTTTAAATGTGCAGTTGTTTCATCGCTGCGAGGTTTGGTGTTCGACGACCTCGCCGTGCGTTTGACGAGCTCTGCCCCTTCGTTCGTGGGTGAGCACAAATGACAAGTCCTCCTCCCCCATTAATTATTTGATCTATTCCGATGAAACTTGATAGCTAGCTATATATGTGTCTTGAATCATAAGTATGGGTAACCAATATGTGTCTCCCGTTCGAAAGCGTCATAGTTATAAATATGCATGCATTTGCATATTTATAACCTTGATTCTTTCGAATTGTCCAACGCTATCCATGGACAGCCCGAGTATGTGTAGATTGGGTTCGTTTTCCCATATGCTTTGCTTCGGATCCGACACATATATTTCGTCAGTGCCTCCCCTGTTGTTCTCCGGGTACACATCCTCTCTGTTTATTGCAGAGACGTGTATCAGGAGAACAGCGGGGAGGTGCTGCCGAAATTTTGCGTCGGATCCGGAGCATAGCATGGGAAAATGAACCCAATCTACACATACACGGGTGGGATTAGGACCTATCATTACCTATTAGAGTGTAGGTTGCATGGACGTAATAAAATTGACAAAGTAGATCAACTGATGAATATATACATGGTGAATTACATATATAATTGTTGTGTGTCCAGTAGCTCTGAAAGTCAAGATGAGTGGCCGTGCTTGGATGTATACCGGTCACACTGGTCAGAACAAATGGAGCGTTGAATGGTTCACAAAAACTAAGGGGTTTGTGCAAGCCGCATTTGCAAATGGCCAAAAGAAAACCTGGTGCCCCTGTTTCCGGTGCGGCAATTGGGAAAAGAAGACAGAGGCTGAAATGGGCAAACACCTGCAGAAGAGTGGTTTTACGCCCGATTATACGGTGTGGACATTTCATGGTGAGTCTGCCTAACGTGACCGCGTTGAGGTGGATCGTCGTCGCACAGACGAGCATGGTACCGGGATGGAAAACATGGTGCAAGGCTATGATGATGCTCGGGATTCGGATGAGGAGATGGAGGAATCTGCAAAGGCCTTCAATGAAATGTTGGAGTCTTCGAAACGTCCGCTCCACGAGCACACTGAGCTTTGTCAGTTGGATGCCATCTCACAAGTAATGGCTCTGAAGGCTCAGTTCAACTTGGGCAGAGAATGCTATGACGCAATTATGACAGTATTTGGACGCTTTCTACCCAAAGGCCATGTAATGCCTACAAACCTGTACCAGTCGGACAAAATCCTCCATGCACTGAAGATGCCCTATGAGAAGATACATGCCTGTGAGAAAGGATGTGCCTTATTTAGGCTTGACTATGCGAACTTGAACTATTGTCCCATTTGCAAGTCTTCCAGGTATATTGTGGTAGACAACGGTATGGGTGAGAAGGCACAGACCAAAATCCCTGTTAGTGTTCTTCGGTATATGCCAATCATACCAAGACTTCAACATCTTTTCATGGTCGAAGAGACGGCCAGACAGATGACATGGCACAAAACAGGTAAAAGAACCGAACTAGATGCAGATGGGAATCTGATGATGGTACACACATCGGATGGTGTTGCGTGGAATTTTTTTTGATGAATTACATGCTGACAAAGCGGCAGATCCGAGGCATCCTCGAGTCGGCATCAGCACGGATGGGTTCAGTGTGTTTGGTATGACGGCAGCCCAATACAGTTGTTGGCCCGTATTTGTCTTTCCACTCAATCTCCCCCCTGGACAGATTATGCAAAGAAAGAACATTTTCCTGATGTTGATAATTCCAGGACCCAACTATCCGGGAAAAAATATGAATGTGTACATGCAGCCGCTTAAGGACGAATTGCAAGAAGCCTGGGATAATGGGTTCAAGACATACGACGCCTTTAGCAAACGGAACTTCATAATGCGTGTCTGGTACATGTACTCGACGCATGACTTGCCGGCGTATGCGCTATTCGTTGGCTGGTGTGTGCATGGAAGGTTCCCGTGCCCCACATGCAAGGGAGCTCTTGAGTTTTGTTGGCTTCAGGCCGGTCGCAAGTTTTCTTGCTTCGACATGCATAGACAGTTCCTGGATCCTCGCCATAAGTTCAGGAAAGACAAGAAGAACTTCATCAGGGATAGAGTTGTCAAAAACTCTGCACCACCTGCATTGACAGGCCAACAGACCCTGGATCAGTTAAACACTCTCGAGCTAGATCCACAACGTCCAGGGTACTTCAAGGGGTATAATACTAAGCACGCGTGGACTCACAAAACATGCTTATGGGATCTGCCTTACTTCAAAGACCTCCTTTGCCCACACAACATCGACGTGATGCACACTGAGAAGAATATCGCCGAGGCACTTTTTGGTACATTGTTCGGCATAGATGGGAAGTTAAAGGATAATACTAAGGCTAGAGTTGATCTGGAGGCGCTATGTGATAGGCCATTACAAAACATGAAAGAACCGAAAGGAAAGCAGAACTGGACGAAGCCAAAGGCATGGTTCAATCTTGGAAGGCCAGCTATGAGGGAAATTCTCTTGTGGGTGCAACAGCAGTTGATGTTCCCCGATGGGTATGTAGCGAATCTAAAGAGGGGAGCGAATCTTGATAAACTGAAGATATTTGGTCTCAAGAGTCATGATTGGCACATATGGATTGAGTGGGTAATGCCGGTGATGTTGTGTGGCTTCATCCCTAAGGATGAATGGCTAGTACTGGCAGAACTCAGCTATTTCTTCCGTGTTCTTTGTGCGAAAGAACTATCGCCTGGCGTGCTAGAAGAAATGGAAGAGTTGGCACCGGAGTTGATCTGCAAGTTAGAGAAGATCTTTCCACCGGGATTCTTTAATCCAATGCAGCATTTGATTTTGCATCTCCCGACCGAGGCAAGATTGGGGGGGCCCATGCAAAATCGTTGGTGCTACCCAACTGAGAGGATGCAGAAGACGCTTCGAGAAAAATGTAAAAATAAACGTAGAATTGAAGCATCGATGGCTGAGGCATTCATCACAGAGGAGGCGGCAAACTTCGTAACAGCGCACTACGAAGCCAAAAATTGTCATTTGCATAATCCGAAGCCTTAGTACAATGCTGACGAGCCTAAAAAGGGTGGATCCAACCTCAGCCTATTCAAAGGGAATCTCGCACCAGCTAGTGTTTCACATCCAGTATCTTTGGATAACGAAGAATGGCGGACCATTTCATTGTATATCTTCAACAACCTGATAGAAGTGCGGCCGTACATCGAGTAAGTTCTCGGTACATTGTTTCGCAACTTCTATTTCCTTTGAACTACTCTTATTCCTAGATATGTCATACAGTCGATATGTTGCCATATTCTCGTATGGAGCGGAGATCCAAAAGGATTCCGTCGAAGAGTATGAGCTTCTCGCAAAGCAAGGAGGTGGCTATCCCGGTTTCATCTCTTAGTTCAAACAAACGGTAATTTCTATTAGACAATTTCATTTAATTCGCTAATTTGTGCATAATGCAACAATCCTTTCATATTAAACTTGTAGGCTAATTCAGAGTCTATGGACGCCGAATTGAGACAAGTCGCTAATGGTTTTGACTATAAGGTCCGTTCATTTGACAAGTACGACATCAACGGGTATCGCTTTCGTACCTATGGCAAAGAGCTATCTATGGCCGACCGAAAGTCAACATATTGTTGTGTATCTACTATCGGCGAAGGAGGTACCGAGTATTATGGGAGAGTTGAAGAAATTTATGAACTTCTGTTCTATGGTGAAAACCCACCGAATGTCGTAGTCTTCAAATGTTATTGGTTTCAGCCGAAGGAGACTAGAAGGACTCATGAACATGTAGGGCTAGTTGAAATCAACCAAAGCACTCATTTAGATGTTCCTGATGTCTATATTATGGCTCAACAGGCGACCCAAGTATTCTATCTACCGTGGGCCTGCCAAACTAATCCAAATCTGAAAGGTTGGGATGTCGTTTATGAAGTGCCGCCACGTGCTAGACTTTCTCCCCCAAAGGAAGAGGATTATGAACCTCACATTAACCCAGACACATATGAAGGAGAATTCTTCCAAGAGGCACGTCTTTCCAAAAAGCGTTTCAAGAACCGCTATACTTCACCCCAAAACATTGAAGTAGACAGCGACAATGAATCTGACATCACCCCAGAGGAGGAACAAGAAGAGCCGGAACAAGAAGAGGTTACTGCTGCGGATGACCTATCAATGCTTGACCGATTACGTCAAGGTGGCCTTGCACATGTTGATGCCAATGAACCCTATGAGCCCGTCATTGATTATAGTGATGATGATGATTATGCATTTATTGATGATACTGATCGAGATTATTAGTAGTGTCAGGTATTACATTTTTTTATGTTGTACTTGATGATGATACACTTAAGTGATACACATATTATTATTCATGTCGGTCTTTTATTAGTAGTGTCAGGTATTATTCATGTTGTAACTCTAGACAAGCATCGCACGATCCTTCTCCAGCTACCGACACGAGCCACCCCGCTCCTACACCTCCTGGATCTTGGTAAGTTTATCTAGTGTTTTGCTTAACACATGCATAAAGACCTAGACTTAGCTTTATTTCCTCCAATGCTTACCATAATGACCTAGACTTAGCTTCTTCTCCTCCAAAATGACTTAATAAGCTTACTGACCTCCAAAACCATCCATTTTACCTAAGTTAGCTCTAAAACGATCTGTACTTAGCTTACTTATGTCAAAAATTGCATAATTAGCTTAGTTAGCTCATAGACGATCCATTTTACCTAAGTTAGCTCTAAAATGACCCATTTTACCTAGGTTAGCTTATAAATGATCCAGTTCATCCAAGTTAGCTCAAAAATGACCCATTTTACCTAGATTAGCTCCTAAATGATCCATTTTACCTACGTTAGCTTTAAAATGACCCATTTCACCTAGGTTAACTCCAAAATGACCCATCTTACCTAGGTTATCTCATAAATGATCCATTTCAACTAATTTAGCTCATAAACGATCCATTTCACCAAGTTAGCTAAAAAACGATCCATTTCACCTAAATTAGCTCTTAAATGATCCATTTCACCTAAGTTAGCTCAAAAAGATCCATTTCAACTAAATTAGCTCATAAATGATCCATTTCACCTAAGTTAGCTCAAAAACGATCCATTTCAACTAAGTTAGCTCATAAATGATCCATTTCACCTAAGTTAGCTAAAAAATGATCCATTTCACCTTAGTTACCTCAAAAACGATCCATTTGACCTTAGTTAGCTCATAAACGACCCATTTCAACTAAGTTAGCTCATAAATGATCCATTTCACCTTAGCTAGCTCATAAACGACCCATTTCAACTTAGTTAGCTCATATATGATCCATTTCACGTAAGTTAGCTCATAAATGATATACTCTTCTTGTTCTAGTCTTCTTCTTGTTCTACTCTTCTTGTTCTAGTCTTCTTCTTGTTCTACTCTTCTTCTTGTTCTACTCTTCTTGTTCTAACTTTCTTATTTTTCATTTTGCAGATTTCATTCACTTGACGAAAGCTTGCATAGATGGAGTGCTCCTTATCCCTTTCTCTATTTCTTTTTTATCGTTGAACTATGCATGTATCGTTGGATGAAACTGTTGTAATATATATGGTTGGATGCCTCTATGTTGAACTTGTTATGTATGATGGAACTATGCATGTAATATATATGGTTGGATGAGTGTTGGATATCTTATATGTTTGCTCTGTAATGGCCTTTTGAAATATATCTATATATGTCATATATATTTGTGATGAAAATTGTTGGATTTAATAAAAAACAGATAAAAGAGCCAATATGCAGGCTCTTTGCCGTCTGCCACCGACGGCAACGGGCTCTTTGCCGTCTACCACGGACGGCAAAGAAGACACGTAGCATCTAGCTGTGCTTCCTGGGAGCTGACCCATTTGGTCAGTTTGCCTACAATGGCAGACGGCAAAGACTTTGCCATCAGTGGCGGACGGCAAAGAACCTGCACTTTGCCATCAGCGGCAGACGGCAAAGAACCTGCCATGTAGTGACGTGTAGATGACATCATACAGCGGACGGCAAAGACACTAGAAATTTTGCCGTCAGCGGTGGACGGCAAAGGCCTGCCGTTAGCCACTTAACGGACTGACAGCGCAATTATTGCCGTCCGCTCTCTTTGCCGTCCGCCACAGACGGCAAAGGGCCTTTGCCGTCAGCCGCCTGGAAGCAGACGGCAAAGTAGCTGTTTACCGTAGCCTACTTTGCCGGAGCCTTTTGCCGTCCGCGGCTGACGGCAAATGCCTTTGCCGTCAGCCGTTCATGCCTTTGCCGTCCGCCGTGGCAGACGGCAAAGTAGCTGATTCCTGTAGTGCTTCCTCGTTTCCCCTAGAGAAATGGTATCAATAAACCCATCCACATCGTCACGATGTGGTTCCTCTATGATGCCTGAAAAGGGCAACTTGCAAACCTCACAAAATTCATGAAGGGTCATCTCCCTATACTGATCATATAAATAAAAATCCACCATAGGTGGTGACCTCCTACAATGGAAATGAAAATTTTGCACAAATATATTAGTGAGTAGGAGATACTATTCACGTTGGTCGTGGAGGAAGTCGGTGAGGCCTGCATTCTCAGCCAACTCATAAAAATCATCATAAATCACAGCTGCTCTCAAGAAATCATCACAAGGCCATTCACATGGCCGAACCTCCGTGGTGCGAGGAAGATTATATTTGGGCCTCTCTTCTTCTTCACTTTGCTTATCCTTCGAGCTTTGGCTCGAAGAGCCCCTCAAAAATCTCTTCATCTTTTTCTGAAAATTTCTGAAATTTTTAGTAACTTCAAAATAAAAGTGAACCAAACTCAACAAAATTGATAGCAACTACTCCTACAAGTGCCTAGAGACTATATCATGCATTATAACTACTTGGAACCATATAAAATTTACATGCAAGCTCAAGAACATGGTCACCTAGGAAGCACAAATTTGCAATGAACAAAGCACTAGAACAAAAACTAATTGGACCATTGGAGGACTCACATACCAAGGAACAATCCCCCAAAGCAGTTTTGTGAGAGGTGCTTTGAGCAAGGAAATAAAAAATGGCAGTAAGATGAGCTTGGGCTCGGGTTTGAGCTGGCTAGTAATGTTTTTGGGAGGAAGAAGGAGTGTGTGGTGGCTAGAAGAAGTGGAGGGGAACCACCATGGGCCCACGAGGCAGGGGGCGTGCCCGGGGGGTGGGCGCGCCCTGGACCCTCGTGGCCAGGTGCTTGCTCCCCCTGCTGTGTTCTCAGTGCCATATATTCTCAAATATTCCAGAAAAAATCATATTAAAATTTCAAGGCATTTGGAGAACTTTTATTTTCGGGGTAATTTTTTATTGCATGGATAATTCAGAAAATAGACCGAAATTACTATTTTTGCTTTATTTAATATAAATAAAAAAATTAAAAAGGGGCTACAGTGATTTGTGTTTTCTAAATTCATCCATCTCATGCTCATCAAAAGGAATCCACTAACAAGGTTGATCAGGTCTTGTTAACAAACTCCCGAATAACAAGGAACCGGAGAATTTTCGAATAACACTAGGTTACCTCAACGGGGATATGCATGTCCCCAACAATAAGAATATAATATTTCTTCTTGACTGTAGGAAGAGGAAATTCAAAATCTCCAATAGTAATGGTTGAATTTTTTCCAATAGAATTGATACTGACTTGAGGTTGTTTCCTCAGAAAGTGTACCGTATGCTCATTACCATTAACATGTAAAGTGACATTGCCTTTGGTGCAATCAATAACAGCCCCTGCAGTATTCAAAAAGGGTCTTCCAAGAATAATAGACATACTATCGTCCTTGAGAATATCAAGAATAACAAAGTCCGTTAAAATAGTAACGTTTGCAACCAAAACAGGCACACCCTCACAAATACCGACAGGTATAGCCATTGATTTGTCAGCCATTTGCAAAGATATTTTAGTAGGTGTCAATTTATTCAAATCAAGTCTACAATATGAAGATACAGGCATAATACTAACACTGGCTCCAAGATCACATAAAGCAGTTTTAACATAGTTTCTTTTAATGGAGCATGGTATAGTTGGTATTCATGGATCTCCAAGTTTCTTAGGCATTCTACCCTTAAAAGTGTAATTAGCAAGCATGGTGGAAATTTCAGCTTCCGGTATCTTTCTTTTATTTGTAGCAATTTCTTTCATATACTTAGCATAAGGATTCATTCTGAGCATATCAGTTAATCGCATATGCAAAAAGATAGGTCTAATCATTTCAGGAAAGCGCTCAAAATCCTCATCATCCTTTTTCTTGGATGGTTTGGGAGGAAAAGGCATGGGTTTCTGAACCCATGGTTCTCTTTCCTTACCGTGCTTCCTAGCAACAAAGTCTCTCTTACCATAACGTTAATTCTTTGATTGTGGGTTATCAAGATCAACAGCGGGTTCAGTTTCTACCTCATTATCATTGCTAGGTTGAGTTCATGTTCATTACCATTATCACTAGGTTCATGTTCATTACCAGATTGGGTTTGAGCATCAGAAATATAAATATCATTGGGATTCTCAGGTGTGTCTACAACGGGTTCACTAGAAGCATGCAAAGTCCTATCATTTTTCTTTTTCTTCTTCTTAGAAGGACTAGGTGCATCTACATTATTTCTCTCAGAATCCTCCTCAATTCTCTTAGGATGGCCTTTATTATACAAAGGTTCCTGAGTCATTTTACCAGTTCTAGTAGGCACTCTAACAGCAAAATCATTATTCTTACTATTCAATTCATTGAGCAAATCATTCTGAGCTTTAAGTACTTGTTCTACTTGAGTGGTAACCATAGTAGCATGTTTGCAAATGAGTTTAAGTTCACCTTTAACTCTGGACATATAATCACTCAAGTGTTCAATCATATAAGCTTTGTGTTTTAATTCTCTATGAAAATAAGCATTGAAGTCTTCTTGCTTAACCATAAAGTTATCAAACTCATCCAAACATTGGCTAGCAAACTTAGTAGGAGGGATTTCATTTTTATCATATCTATATAGAGAATTTACCTTTACTACCTGCGTCGGGTTATCAAGACCATGTGTTTCTTCAATAGGTGATGGATTAAAACCATGTATTTCTTCAACAGGCGGTAAATTAAGACCATGCATTTCTTCAACAGGAGTTAAATTCTTAACATCTTCAGCTTTTATACCTTTTTCCTTCATAGATTTCTTTGCCTCTTGCATATCTTCAGGACTGAGAAATATAACACCCCTTTTCTTCGGAGTTGGCTTTGGGTTTGGCTCAGGAAGTGTCCAATTATTTTCATTGGTCAACATATTATTCAATAAAATTTCAGCTTCATCTAGTGTTCTTTCCCTGAAAACACAACCAGCACAACTATCCAGGTGGTCTCTGGAAGCATCGATTAGTCCATTATAAAAGATATCAAGTATTTCATTTTTCTTAAGAGGATGATCAGGCAAAGCATTAAGTAATTGGAGAAGCCCCCCCAAGCTTGTGGGAGACTCTCTTCTTCAATTTGCACAAAATTATATATTTCCCTTAAAGCAGCTTGTTTCTTATGAGCAGGGAAATATTTAGCAGAGAAGTAATAAATCATATCCTGGGGACTACACACACAACCAGGATCAAGAGAATTAAACCATATCTTAGCATCACCATTTAATGAGAACGGAAATATCTTAAGGATATAATTGTAGAAAGTCTTCACATCATTAGTGAAGAGGGTGGCTATATCATTTAATTTAGTAAGATGTGCCACAACATTTTCAGATTCATAGGCATAGAAAGGATCAGATTAAACCAACATAATTATATCAGGGTCGACAGAGAATTCATAATCCTTATTAGTAACAAAGATAGGTGAAGTAGCATAAGAAGGATCATATTTCATTCTAGCATTTAGAGTTTTTTGTTTCAGCTTAGCTAATAGTTCCATAAGATCACTTCTATCATTGAAAGCAAGAAAGTCTCTAGCAGTTTCTTCATGCATAACATAAACCTCGGGAACAATAGGCAATTCATATCTAGGGGGAGAATCTTCATCATCACTTTCATCAATATTATCAGTTTCAATAATTTCATTCTCTTTAGCCCTAGCAAGTTGTTCTTTAAGAAATTCACCAAGTGGCACATTAGTATCAAGCATAGAAGTAGTTTCATCATAAGTATGATGCATAGCATAAGTGGCATCGTTAATAACATGCGACATATCAGAATTAATAGCAGAAGCAGGTTTAGGTGTCACAAGCTTACTCAAAACAGAACGTGAATCAAGTGCAGAGCTAGATGGCAGTTCCTTACCTCCCCTCGTAGTTGAGGGATAAATTTTTGTTTTCGCGTCTTTCAAGTTCTTCATAGTGAACAGCAGATATAAATCCCAAGTGACTCAAAGAATAGAGCTATGCTCCCCGGCAACGGTGCCAGAAAATAGTCTTGATAACCCACAAGTATAGGGGATCACAACAGTTTTCGAGGGTAGAGTATTCTATTCAAATTTATTGATTCGACACAAGGGGAGCCAAAGAATATTCTCAAGTATTAGCAGATGAGTTGTCAATTCAACCACACATGGATAACTTAATATCTGCAACAAAGTATTTAGTAGCAAAGTAATATGATAGTAGTGGTAACGGTGGTAAAAGGTAACGGTAGCAAAAGTATTTTTTGGTGCTTTATAGTGATTGTAATAGTAGTAGCGGAAAAGTAAATAAGTGAAGAACAATATACGAAAAGCTCGTAGGCATTGGATCGGTGATGGAGAATTATGTCGGATGCAGTTCATCATGTAACCGTCATAACATAGGGTGACACAGAACTAGCTCCAATTCATCAATGCAATGTAGGCATGTATTCCGAATATAGTCATAGGTGCTTATCCTCCCGTGGCAGCGGGGTCCTATTGGAAACTAAGGGATATTAATGCCTCCTTTTAATAGAGTACTTGACCAAAGCATTAACACGTAGTGAATACATGAACTCCTCAAACTACGGTCATCACCGGGAGTGGCCCCGATTATTGTCACTTCGGAGTTGCCGGATCATAACACATAGTAGGTAACTATTGACTTGCAAGATAGGATCAAGAAACTCTCATATATTGATGAAAACATAATAGGTTCACATCAGAAATCATGGCACTCGGGCCCTAGTGACAAGCATTAAGCATAGCAAAGTCATAGCAACATCAATCTCAGAACATAGTGGATACTAGGGTCAAACCCTAACAAAACTAACGCGATTACATGATAGAACTCATCCAACCCATCATCGTCCTGCAAGCCTACGATGGAATTACTCACGCACGGCGGTGAGCATCATGAAATTGCTGATGGAGGAAGGTTGATGATGACGATGGTGACGGATTCCCCTCTCCGGAGCCCCGAATGGACTCCAGATCAGCCCTCCCGAGAGAGTTTAGGGCTTGGCGGCGGCTCCGTATCATAAAACGTGATGAATCCTTCACTCTGAATTTTTCTCCCCGAAAGTTAATGTATGGAGTCAAGGTTGAGGTCGGTGGAGTGTCAGGGGGCCCACGAGGCAGGGGGCGCGCCCAGGGGGGCAGGCGCACCCCCACCCTCGTGGACAGGTGGAGGCCCCCTGACGTGGATTCTTCTTCCAGTATTTTTTATATATTCCAAAATAATTCTCCGTTGATTTTCAGGTCATCCGAGAACTTTTATTTCTGCACAAAAACAACACCATGGCAATTCTGCTGAAAACAGTGTTAGTCCGGGTTAGTTCCATTCAAATCATGCTAGTTAGAGTCCAAAACAAGGGCAAAAGTGTTTGGAGAACTTTTATTTCTGCACGAAAAGAACACCATGGCAATTCTGCTCGGGCGCGCGTTCTCCCGCGTCTCCAGCCATCTCCAAAATGCCGATCCCAACTTCGATATTGACGCTGCCATTGCTCTCGTACCTGAAGCCATCTGGGGCGACCTCGCGCGATGGGTTGAAGAGAACATGGATGCGCAGGTCAGGGCCTTCACTTCTGACGACGACAGGGTGATAGTTGCGACGGACGAAGGCGTCATGGTCGATGATGGCGATGGTGGCGCTGAGGGAGGTGATAGTAATGCCAATGATGACGGCAGCTATTCCAGTGACACGTCCGAGGGCGATCCTGGGGGCGCGGCGAGCGACCTGTCCGATTGACTCCATGCTTCTCACATGTTTGCCCTGCACATAGAAGCTCGTGCGCGGCCCCAGAGGTTGTAAGAGCATTTTAGGAGGGGGAGCCCCTCATGTAAATATACTACTTCCTCTACCCCTTTAGGTTGAATTGAATATGCGTCTTCACGAACTCACTTATGCTAGGGCAAGGTTGCTGTTGCGGTTTACATTAGCCTGGACGAGCCCAAAACCGGCTCAAGAGATTGTGGGTTTCTGGGAAGCTCCTAAGGAATTCATTGACACGCCTGAGGGGGCCACGTGATAAGCGAGCGCCAGCCGTGGCGCGACATGTGTGTGGCTCGTGTGCCTCATGCCCAGCCCCGCTCGCAAGGGGGGAGCGACAGGCGCAAACTCCGAAATAAGGCATGAACCAGACTGCGAGAAATAGCTCGAATGAGAAAAGGCATCCCCCCCGCCTCACGCCCATCAAATGAAAATTCAACTTCAACTTAAATCCAAATCTAGAAGGCGGGGTTACAGAAAAGAGATCCAAAGCAAATGGCCGCGTCCGATGCCTAGTCTAGTCTTCGACATGTTCTCACCAGCGTGGAGCTAAGTGCTGCCACTAGGCATGGGAGGGAGCCCCCGAGGCCCGAGGGCGGCACTCATGAAACTCCGGGGCGTGTACAGCCCCACTCGTTATTACGTGAGAGTGTCATGGGCGGCGATCTTCACAGGCGTGAGCCTTACTTCATATCGCCTGACGAGGGCCATGCCTTGCGCCACCCCCTACCAACGCAGGGACGACCAGAAACCAGGATGGCCCAACGAGGGCAGAGGGGACACCAGCGGCGCCCTCGGCGACCACGGGTCCTCTGCCGGGGGAAGGGTCGCCGGTGCCACCCCGGCAGAGGGCCTACCTCCGGGCGTTGCCTTGCTCCGTGCGACATGGGGAGGGGCCTTGCTCCTGGCCCCTCCAACCCAGCCCCTAGTGAGCCTCTTCTGGTGAGACGGATACCACCGCGTTGGAACCGTCGCCAGGTGCTTTGACCTGGCTCACTTGCGACTCATGGTTAGCGTAAGCCTACCCCTGGGGGATTAGTGGTACCCTGTAGCTGTTGTCGACGGCGCGGTTGGTGGGGCTCTCGGGCGGCTCCTGGAAGGCCTCAGCTCCTAGAGCCTCTTCTTCCCAGGCCAGCTCGAGGAATGAGCCGGGGTCATCTTCTGGTGCGTACTCCTGGTTCATCATGCGGGGCACGTAGGCCTCCGAGGCCCTTGCTCCGAAGGCCTCGCCGTAGTGCCCCATGCTCCATGTTGCCCAGCTCAAGACGACAACCTGAGGATGGTGGGGTAGCTCCTCACCAGGGCCGTGTGCGATGACGCTCGTGCCCGCACCCATCTGAGGTGGTGCGGGTGCGAGGGGGCGCCCTCTGCCGTTGATCGTGCTGATGTCGACGAAGCCCCTGGGCGCACTTGGGGGTACGCAGGCGCAGCGAGGCCCGCCGTGGGATCCTGCCGCTGCCTGGGGAGTGAGCTGGTAGCAGAAGGGCGGTGCTCCCGCGGCCGCCGCATCCAGTAGCTCAGCGACGCGTTCCAGCAGTGCATCCCGGCCGCTCTCCATCAGTCGGCACCGCAGCAGCTCCCGTGAGCGCGGCCCACATGTTCGCTTGCTCCCTCCTGGTGTGCGGCGCCGTCGCCGCGGCGTGGCTTGCGGCCCTTGCAGCAGCTCGCGTCTGTCGGGGAGTAAGAGAAGAGGGTGAGTGACCGTGCCACCCACGCTCCGCGGTGTTTCGCGGTGCGCGTGCTGCCTGAGACGCGGGGTTGTGGTCTTCCTGGGTTGGTAGCGCCGTCCGGGCTGGCCAGGCCACCCAGCGGTCGGCGTTGGTCCTCGAGTCGCCTGACATCGGAGCCGCGGGGCGCCGAAGGATCAACGAGCGGATCGGCTGATGGGAGGAGAGCCCCGACGCCCCCCTACTTGGCGCGCCAAATGTCAGATCATGAGTTCCGGCAAAACCCTCAAGGTTCGAACACTGGGGTGCGCGTGAAGATCTCGCCCCTACTTATCCGCGTCCTAACTCAGCTAAGATCTTAAGGACTAACTCGACGAACTCGCAACACAAAGCACACAAGATTTATACTGGTTCGGGGCACCGTTGTGGTGTAATACCCTACTCTAGTGTGGTGTGGTGGATTTCCTCTTGGGCTGAGGATGAACAGTACAAGGGGAAGAACAACCTCCTGAGGAGAGGTGTGTAACGCCCCAAGACCGGAGTTTCCGATGCTTTCCTTGTTTTCCGAGATTCGTCGTGTGTTTTGTTTGGTTCACTTAATTCATCATTGCATCATGTGCATTGCATCATGCCATCATGTCATTTCTTTTCTTAACTCAACTAAATAAATGGCATGGATCGTTGATCCATTTAAATCGAGGGAATTCACATGGTGATTCTCTTTATAACATATCCTCCCGATATTAGGGAGCTATATTAAATATTCCGTCTTCGGAATCACCCATAATGCACGTGCAAAATATTTTCCATGTCTATTCCTCTTAGAGTTTGACCTTCAAACCTTGCCAATATTTCTCATCTCTTTTATCGAGGCTCCTCTAAAAAATCTCAGCCCATTTAGAGTCCTTTCGAATGGGTTTCAAAATTCAAACATGTTGAATTAAATTCAACATGTGTGAATCTATTGTTCTCCAAAAATCCTCTTGCCATTTTATTTAAATTCCTCACATTTTTGCGAGTCCGGGAATATTATCCGCGTGCGCTATTTTTTTCCCCTAACCCCTCCCTCTTTCTTTTCTTCCCCACTTTTGTTTTCTGCTATAGAAATAAGAAGAGGGAGAGAGAGATTGCGCCCGCCGGCCTTCTGGGCCTCTCAATCATCCGTCGGCCAACCTAAGCCCTCTCTCTCCACTAGGCCTTCCTAGGCCAACTCCCCCGCAGGCCCAGCCCGCACCGGACCTAACCCTAGTGCCAGGGGAGGCCTCCCGCTCGATCCCCTGCGCTCGTCCTCCTCATTCCCTCGCGCCGCCAGGGAACCGCACGCCCGAACCACCATCTCCCTTGATCCCATCTTCCTCCCACAACCTCTCCCTCTCGATCCCTCCCTCGCTCGAGCCCTCCAGGCTCCTCTCATGGCGCCTGCATCCCTCTTCACCTCCTCGCCTCCCCGCCGCATGGCTCGGCGCCAACGCCGCTGCTGCTTCGTCGCCCGTGTCACCATGGTCCTCCTTGCGCCTCTGCTTCCTCACCTACGGCTCCGCCGCCTCATGTCCACGTCGCCGGCCACCAGCAGGACGCCGCCGCAGCGCCGACCAGCGCCGGCCTCGACCACCTCCTCTGCTCCGCCTGCATCGCCGGCGACCACGACCAGCGCCCACCTCTTGGAGCTCGACGCCCCTGCCTCATCCTCTTATGTGTCTGCAGAAGCCTGCCGCGAGCGTGCCGCCGTGCTGCTTCGCCGTCCATGGTCACCGCCTGCTCGCCCTGGCCTCCTGCCATGGAGCTGCCGCTGCCGACGTCCACCTGCTCGTCCATGCCTCCCCGCACTCTTCCTTCACGTGAACGCCTGCAGGAGCGCCAACGCCACTAGGCCGCCGTCCCGCGCTCAAGCTCCTCCGCCCCTGCGCTCCGTTCGCGCCACCGTTTGCCCGGATCCGATGCCAGCCGACAAGGATCCGCTCGTCTTCGCCGTTACTGGCGCTGCAGGAACCATGCTTCAAGTCTCCGTCGCCAATCTGGCCTTGCACATCTTGTTTGACCCAAGGAGACCCACATCGCCGGCAAGACCAAGCATGCCCGAACGAGTGCTGGCCGAAACACCTAAGTACCACTACTTCCACGACGATCGTTCCTCGCCAAGTACACCTTCCGACGCCAAGTTCCTCTTCAAAACGTACGACTACTCGGCATTGCGTCAAGTACCCCGATGGCCGGAGCCCTCAGATAACCGTCAAGTTCGTCTACGGACCGAGAACAACTACCGTCTCCGAAGAATTGTGTAACAGAACCGTCAAGTTCGACTATGACTCGTGTACGACTACGCGGGATTCCTCGGACACCAAGTTCAACGATGCATCAAGTTCCTCGCCTTGACCCCGAACATCTACGGAAACTCGCGCAATGATAAACATGTACCACAACCATCGCCGAGATCGCGAGAACCTCTACCGTCGACCCTAGAGCATGTGAGAACGACTACTTCCAGTACGATCGTCCCAAAAACGTCTACTTCCCTTGCACCACATCGAACTCGAACCGCTCCGATAACGGACGCTTCGAAGGTATAACCCCGAGACGAAACCCGTGGATGAATACTTACGATGTATGAGTTGAACCAAGTGTTGCTCCGTGTCCGAGTTGTTCGTTGCACGAAGCCCCTCTTTTGCCTTGCCGCCGTCATGTGGGAACCCGGTAACCGGGAGCACCCCACCTTCTATCGCATGTCACCCTCCTGTCGCACTTTCTTTTGCACCGGGATCTCAATCGAGTTACCGGAACCGATATGTTGCCGTGGCATCATTTTCGGATTCGTTGTCGTGGCACCCCTTTTGTTTTCGCCACGATGACAAATGCCCCATTTCTTATCATGCCAACATTTTCATAAATACTGCATAAAACTTGCATGTCATCCGCATCATGATAATAACTTTTAAAATGTTTAAAATTGTAGTTTGCATTAATTTGCTAAATGCATATGGGGATTTACCGGATTTGTTGTTTCTTATATCCGGCTCCATTTAAATTGTTTAGATGGTATAGTCTTGTTATGCTTCACCTCTTGCCATGCTTAACAACATTTAATATTGTTGCGTACATAAACGGGAGAGAACTAAATAATTGATGTGGTGTTCCGTCAATATGCAACTCATTGCATATTGGGCTCCATTTAACTTGTAGTTTTGTTTGTGCACTTTGCCATGCCATGCATATTTAAACCGTACATGCATCATACTTGGTTGTGCATCATGCCATGCTTATGTGTTGGTTGTTTACTATGTTGTTTGCTTCTTTCCGGTGTTGCTTCTTCGGGTTAGTTTCCGTTAACGTCGCGTTTGTGAGGATCTGTTTGACTACGTCCATTTTTCTTCTTCATGGACTCGTTCTTCTTCCTTGCGGGATCTCAGGCAAGATGACCATACCCTCTAAATCACTTCTATCTTTGCTTGCTTGTTGCTCGCTCTTTTGCTATGCTGCGATACCTACCACTTGCTATATCATGCCTCCCATATTGCCTTGTCAAGCCTCTAACCCACCTTATCCTAGCAAACCGTTGTTTGGCTATGTTACCACTTTGCTCAGCCCCTCTTATAGCATTGTTAGTTGCAGGTGAAGATTGGAGTTTGTTCCTTGTTGGAACATGGATATTGTTGGGATATCACAATATCTCTTATTTAATTAATGCATCTATATACTTGGTAAAGGGTGGAAGGCTCGGCCTTATGCCTGGTGTTTTGTTCCACTCTTGCCGCCCTAGTTTCCGACATACCGGTGATATGTTCCTTGATTTTGCCTTCCTTACGTGGTTGGGTTATAATGGGAACCCCTTGACAGTTCGCCTTGAATAAAACTCCTCCAACAAGGCCCAACCTTGGTTTTACCATTTGCCACCTATCCTTTTTTCCCTCGGGTTCTGCAGACTCAAAGGTCATCTTTATTTTAACCCCAGGGCCAGTGCTTCTCTAAGTGTTGGTCCAACCTGAGCGATGTCCGGCGCCCCCTGGGCAACCAGGGTCTATGCCAACTCGACATCTGACTCATCCAGTGTGCCCTGAGAACGAGGTATGTGCAGCTCCTATCGGGATTTGTCGGCATATTCGGGCGGCTTTGGTGGTCTTGTTTTACCATTGTCGAAATGTCTTGTAACCAGGATTCCGAGCCTGATCGGGTCTTCCTGAGAGAAGGAATATCCTTCTTTGACCGTGAGAGCTTGTGATGGGCTAAGTTGGGACACCCCTGCAGGGTTTTGAACTTTCGAAAGCCGTGCCCGCGATTATGTGCAGACGGGAATTTGTTAATGTCCGGTTGTAGAGAACTTGACACTTGACTTAATTAAAATGCATCAACCGCGTGTGGAGCCGTGATGGTCTCTTCTCGGCGGAGTCGGGGAAGTTAACACGGTTCTTGAGTTATGTTTGAAACGTAAGTAGTTTCAACATCACTTCTTGATCACTTCTAGTTCACGACCGTGCTTTGCTTCTCTTCTCGCTCTCATTTGCGTAAGTTAGCCACCATATATGCTAGTGCTTGCTGCAGCTCCACCTCACTACCTTTTCCTACCCATAAGCTTAAATAGTCTTAGTCTCGCGGGTGTGAGATTGCTGAGTCCCCGTGGCTCACAGATACTTCCAAACAGTTGCAGGTGCCGATGATACTAGTGCAGGTGACGCAACAGAGCTCAAGGAGGAGCTCAATGAAGATCGTGCTCGTTGTGTTGTTTCGTTTCCAGTTGATCAGTAGTGGAGCCAAGTCGGGCGATCAGGGATCTTGCATTAGGGGTGGTCTTCTTTTATCTTTGTTTTGTAGTCGGACCGTGATTGTATTCTGAATGTTGTAATGCTATATTTATGTATTGTGTGAAGTGGCGATTGTAAGCCAACTCTTTATCCCTTTCTTATTCAGTACATGGGATGTGTAAAGATTACCCCTCTTGAGACATGCCTACAATGCGGTTATGCCTCTAAGTCGTGCTCTGACACGTGGGAGATATAGCCGCATCGTGGGTGTTACAAGGTGTTCTTGTGCTTGGTGGATGTGGTTGTGGGGATGAACTAGTTCTAGTTCCAGTTGAGGTCCCCCCTAGCTATGGTGGTGGCTAGTCCTATTTATAATGGCCTTGGTCCTCTTCCCAAATATTGAGCGAGAAGGGATCCCATAATGGCCAATTCGAAGGGGGGTAGCTAGTAGAAGCTATCCTGACAAAAGCAGTCTTTGCCTGCCGAAGGCTCTAGTGGTGACTCCGTCTTGGGCTCCACAGTCACCTCTGTCTTGTCGTCCTTCTGGTCTTGGTCTTGTTGCACTGATATGGAAACCTTTGCTTGATGCCTCGGTACTCTGCACCTGCGCCTGCTTCCTTAGCACCAAAGAGGAAACAAGGACATTGTGCACGCTGGCGCCCGCCTGGCCTTGGTCGTCAAGGCTCCCGTCACTAGAACCTCACGAGGATTGCCTGGCCTTAAACTCTCTGCCCCTCGCGAGCCAGCCTGGTGTAGCCGCTCCTGAGGAGGTCTTGTGTCGTCCGCCTCGCGAGGCTTGGCCCCTCGCGAGGGTCTTGAGTCTTTGCTGCTGAATATGGGCCGTACGGGCCCGCTCGCAGAGCCACGCTGTGGGCCGCAGGCAGGCAAGTCTGGGGACCCCTGTTCCCAGAATTCCGACAGGGAGGCGTGTGAGTAGTTGTGTGAAATTTTGGTATGCATGCCAGCAGTCCGGTGCACAGGCTCACCGGGAGGCGAGCCATCGGTTTGACTGCCGCCCGCCTCTCTCCCACTACTCCATATCAATGGTGCGTTCGAGCGGCCGCACCCCCCATCCTCGCTACGCACACACAATCCTCTCTCTCCGCTTGCATCCTCCACGCCGCTCTCAGTCCTCAAAGTCGTCAGTGTATGAGGATGCCACCGAAGTGCCCCATCGGAGGTAGTGGCGACACTGGGGTTGCTAAAGCACCGGAGCACGGTGTGGAGATGGAGACACAGGTTGCCGTCACCGCCGGAGACTTATCGCTGCACCCTGACATCGTCGACAGCGTCGAGCTTCCACAGCTGGAAGCGGAGTTGCACACCGGCGACGACTCCGACGACCACTCCGGCGATGACTCCGACGACCACTCCGGCGACGACTCCGACGACGACGGATAGCTGGTTAGTCATCTATACCCATTTATGTGTCAAATAGATCACAGGGTTAGATCTGTGGTTATGTTTATCTGGTTACTCCTGCCTCCCCCTTTTTGGAATAGAAATCATGTGGTTATGTTCTCCCAATCCATGAAATCTGAGTAAGTTTCTTTAGAACCGTGTAGTGTATTGATTGTTTGAATGGTACAAGTGATAAGTGATTAGTTGTTTCATCTGTGCAAATGATTTCTGCTACTAATCCGACTAGGGTTAGTGTTCGTGCTAATAATTCCTAGCCAGGACTTGACAATTGATTTTGAATGACCTACCGATGTTTGTTCCATTATTTTCTTCAAGATTGGTCTGTACATAGATGACTGTGCTTAAAAATCGAACCATAATCTCTGGATATGTATAAATAAATAGCCATAAATTCCTAATCCTACTTCATGGCATGTAATCCGTGATTTAATGCCAAATTTGTTTGACTATTTGTATAGGTGCTGTCTGCCGATGTGGACAGCGAGGATGAAGTTGCCCAGAGGAGGTACAAGAGGCGAATCCTGAAGGAGCTTTATGCAGGAATGCATAACATGCATATTTGGAACTGGAACGACGGCTATGGATGCCCATTCTGCAACCACAAGATTCAGGACGCGTATCTAAGTGTTCTAGCGCATGCAAGAGGACGGGCCATTGGCTCCTTCAAGAAGAAGTATTCTTGCAGGTTGGCGCCACGGCATGTACGCCGAGTACCAGGAGAAGCTTCAGCATCATGCCGACCGCATGTGAGATGAGATGTGGGATGGATCAAATTATGTATGCTTGAGTATGCTTAATGACGGTTGAACTATGTACTTATGGTTGAACTACGCTTATGTACGTGTATGCTTATTATCTATGTCTGAGTATGTTAAATATTTCGCCAAATTTTAGTAAAAAATACAACGGGTGACCAATAAACCAGGACAGAGGTAGTACGTCAATCACACATGGTTCCCAAAAATTGGAACCGTGTGCAATGACTTTCATTTTGCCTGCTACGTCATTCACACACGGTTCGCTCTAGCAAACCATCGCCCCCAAAATTCTTTGTGGGACAGAAAACCCTCACCACCCAATTCAAAAAAGAAAAAAGAAAACCCTCACCATCCCCACGTCACAAAAACCCTCACCCCACCCGCCACGCACTCGGCCCCTCCGGTATGTTCCCCATTCACACCTACACAAGCTCCTACGCGTCTATGCCATGGCACCGCCTATCGCGGTGGTAAACACTTAGCTCGACGCCTGCCGCCGCCGCTAGGCTGCTGGCAAAGCCCGCCACAATTCGCCACTTATGCTTGCCACCGCCTGTCACCATAGACTTTCTCGACGCTGCTCGCGATCGACCCAGCTCCGCTCGGTTCGGGAATCTGCTGTACTAAGCGTTCTTTCTCATGGAAGACAAGGTAACTAATTTCACGAGATATTATCTCATCTCTTGTCCTAGTTCATCTGCCTCCTTTAATCACCCAGCAAAAATCACCGTGAATTCATTTTTATTCGAGCTGATTTCAGGGTTTTCTTTCATTCATAGAATGTACAGTGCGCCGACACTTCAAGACTTGGCGACCACCGCCAGAGATTCCATCACATCGTACTAGATAACTTGAGGACACGCGCGGTATGTTCAATCTCACCCTAAATCAGTTGGCATGGCCTACTTTCCTGTCAGGACCCCGATTCTAAATCACACCGATCTAGCATGTAACACGTCATATCACTTTGCGGCCTCACGCGCGGTATTCCCATGGGTGTCGCCTTAGCTGGCACGGGACCGTTTGCGGTTTTTGGCTCACGTATATGATAGTGCCGCTAGCATCCATATGACAGAGAACCCGGGCCGACATGACTAGTCGTGAACCCAAAGTGGCACTAACTTACGGGGACAGGCATACATGAAACAACATCGAGCATGTCGGTCAGCAGTGTGTGAATCCAGGCTATAGAAACTAGGCTAACAGGACTCCGGGAATCTGGGCTGTAGTAGGCTAGCAGGACTCCGGAAGTCACCGCGTGACATTTCCCCAAAAGGACAGACACAGGAACGATGTGAATCACACGCCAGCCAGTCTAAGTGTTTCGGATCAGTATGCTGGGCTAGCAGGACTCCGGTGAACCGGGCTGTAGCAGACTACCATGGCTCAGTGGAAGCACTGGACTACATTTCCCCATAAGGGAGGCTACCAAGGATAAACAACTAGGTTGTCGGATCCCACACATAGCAATACACGTCACACGTACGCATAACATGCAAGTATGTGTTGTACAACATGGCATCACAACATAACTCAAACTCATATCGATAAAGGCCCAGAAGAGCCACATAGCATTAATACAAACAGAGTTCGCATGACACATCATTCAGAGCATACAAGCAACAGAAGCATTACATGTCTGAGTACAGACAACTACAAAAGAAAAAGGCCGAGAAACCTGACTATCAACAAGTCCGTCCCAAGGGTACAAGATCGTAGCTGAGGTAACAAGCTACTCGTCGAAGTCCAAGCGGTACTACTAGTGAGACAGATGAATCACCTGCAAAAAAACATAAATAAAGCAAACGTGAGTACAAAGGTACTCAGCAAGACTTACATCAGACCCTATCATACATGCATTTGTATCAAGAAGGTAATGTGGGGTTTAGTTGCAGCAAGCCAGCTTTGACTCAGTGGCTATCCTGTGCTACGACTATGAGAAACTTCTTTGAGGTGAGGCAGCGCACACGAGTCCACTAATCACCACATCAATACACTACTATGGATTCATCCCCGTCTCTCTAGGAGAAGGCCATCCATAGCACTCACACTTTGTCTTGAGCGTTTTAGAGTATTCACTTTAAGTTGTCTATGTACCACGTAAGCATCCAAGAAGTCCATAACCGAGGACACGGCTTTTCGAATAGATCATGATAACCCTGCAGGGGTGTACATCTTCACACACTTATCACCATGTACACGTCATGTATCTCGGCAACCTTCAAGCGGAAGCCTGGCGAGGGTGTCGGCTACGACCTGACTAACCACGCAAGGAAATCCGGCCATGGTTTCGCTCACGGCCCCAAATGATGTGTACAGGGTTCCTGAGCCCACCATTCGGGTGCCACTCGGTACACCGGGCCACGGTGCCTAGTCTGTCCCAAGTCCACCCTACCGGGTGCCACTCGGTAGAAAAATAGCACTATCTACAAACACTAGAAACTATTTGCAACTCCTGGACAGAGATCAAGGCGGTTAATAAGTCGAGGGAGCTTGGAGTGCCCGGAGCCCAATGCGTGGTAGTAGCTAGTCATTAGACAACTTACACAGAACTTAGTTCTTAAGGACGGTCCCAATGAGACAACCCACCATGTACTCCTACATGGCCCCTCACCGCTACCTTTACCAAATCGTGTTCACACACATAACTCTCAGCATCAGAACATATCATAACACTCCAATCCTTTCCCAATGAATCAGACCTGACACAACTCTAAGCAATAGCAGACATGACATGGTAGGAACAAAACATGGCTCAATCAACTCCTACACATGCTAGTGGGTTTTAACTACTTACAGTGGCAATGACAGGTCATGCAGAGGAATGGGTTCAACTACCGTAGCATAAAGTAGCAGTTGAATCGTTGTTGTCCTAATGTAATAAAAGAGAGCAGCAGCGAGAGAGTGGGATTTTATCGGAATGAACAAGGGGGGGGGGTTTGCTTGCCTAGTGATCAACAGGGGTGCGCTGCTCCATAGACATGTACTCTGGAGCACTCTCCGGAGCAGGACCTATCGAGAAGGAACGGTGTCAACAATCAATACACAATCATATGCAACAATATGATGCATGATGGCATGAATATGTGATGTGTTTTGAGCTAATGAATTTAGCATTCAACTTGGAAGAGGTCCATTTGAACCAAAGGTTCAAATGCAACTCTAATTTAAGTCCCTTTAAATGCCATAAGTGTGTTTTCATATATACATCATGTATAGGTTGGTTTGTCATGCATGAAAATGGTACAGATGGATAGATTGAATTTTTCTGATAATTTTTCATATATAACTTATTTCAATCTGAGCTACGGTTGAATTTCTGTGATTTTTTTGAAGTTTATATCATTTTCTGGATTTTCTTGATTTAATTTAATACCAGAAAATGAATAACTGCATCAGCATGACAGTGGCATGACGTCAGGGAGTCAACCACGGCTAACCAGGTCCAACCTGACGAGTGGGAACCACACGTCAGTGTCATAGTTAGTTAACAGAGTTCATTAGTTGTTAAACTAATCCTAAACTAGAAATTAGCAGGGCTGGGCCCCACATGTCATTGACCCACAGGGTTCAAAGCTGGGTCAACAGGGGGGTTAGACCCGGTCAATCCCGCCGGCGTTTAGCCGCCGGCGAGGCCGAACGAGGCGGAGGGGCTCGGGATCGGCTATGGCGACCATTTGGGCGGCGGAGACCACGGGCGAGGAGCCAGCGCTCATCCGCGTCATCTGGAGCAAGTGGGAGAGGCGGGGACGGCCGGAGCTCGGCGCGGCGGCCCGAGCATGGCTTCGAGCGGGAGCGGGCTGCGGGGCACGGGAAGGCCACCCGAGGGGCTCTGCGGCACCCTCGTGGCACCAGGAGCACGGTGAGGTGCTCGGGGGCGAGCTGCGGTGGCTAGTGCGACGACGGTGACATGGACGGCGGCGGGGATCTACGGCCGTGGTGGTAGGGCTAGCTAGGCGAGGCAATCGAGCTCGAGAAAAAGGGGGAAACGAAGTAGAGCTCACAGCGATTCGACGGGCGTGCTCAGCGGCTCGACGGAAGCACTAGTGCGGCCGGAACGACGACGGCGGACGACGGAGCCCGAGGAGGAAGACGATGGCGATGGCGGCATTCCAGGGCGTCCGGCGCCCTGCGTCTCGACGAGGAGGCGTAGCCCACAGCGGCGGGGCGCGTGGGCACGACGGCGAGGCGAGAGGGAGGCTGTGGCCGCGTCGGCATGCGGCGGCGCTTTCCAGTGCGTTCGTGCGTCGTGGGAGAGAGCGAGAGATAGTAGGGGAGAGGCGTAGGAGAGAGGGACTGAGGCCGGGGGGAGCTGGGCGTTGCTGGCGAGGCCAAGTCGAAGAGGGGAGAGGGCAGGCAGGCAGCTGCCGTGGCACGCATGCGCGCAGCGTGCGGCGACCACGCGCCCTGTCCCTCTGGCACGAGGAGGGGGACGACTGGCGCTGGCCAGTCGGCTGGGCCGGCACAGAGCCAGGCCAGCAAGTGGCCCAGGTAAGTCCAGGTAAGTGTTTTCCCCTTTTTGTTTATTTTCTACTTTTCTAACATTTGTTTTGAATTAATAATAAAACTAAAAGAATTTATTTTCTTCTGACAATTTTTGCAGGGACCTAAGGGATTAATCCAAAGCCCCTCACCAAAATTAAGAATTTTTGGATATATATAAAATATATAACATATATATATCCAATGCAAATAAGTATTGCATTAATTCCAAATGGCCAAAATAAATATTTATGAGCTCCTGAAAATATTTGTTTGAATTTTACCACTGACCAATATTTTTCAGAGAGCAACATGAACATTTTCTTGGACCTTTCTGGAGCAATTTTTATCTGGGTTATTTCCAGAAATGATTTCTGAGGGTTTCACAAATCCCCAATTCAAATTTAAATGAAATTGAAACATGATGCACACATGACTAGCTAGTCTAGGTCATACCAGAACTAGGGATGTGACATTTCCTGAACATATTCTGCATATTGCTACATTTGGATAAAAGGTGCCACATGCAACATATATGTCAAAGGGTTTTTTCCCCTCTTCTTTCTATATTAGGCAAATTAATGATTTATTGTTCTTTCGATTACTCTCATATTTCCATGACATCGTGTTTACCCTATCTGTTTAATTATAGACTTTTGTCCTTCGATTTCAACTATTGTACAGTTCTTTTAATTTGGGCCCATATTTGCATGTTACCATATTTTCTTTAACAATCCTACCATTTTCTCCAGGGCATCCCTCGCTATGCAACAGATTATGTAGTGCACAAATTTTCCCTTTACATACATCAAGGCTCCACGAATGTCATACCGCACACAAACCATGGATTTACAATCGTTGCTAGTGTAAGACTTGATGAACATGGTGACTCCTATTTTGGCACTGGCTTTTGGAATGAAATTGCAAAGTATTATGTACTGAAAGCTGGCACTAAAATTGAACTGCAAATAGAAGGGCCTGGTCATGAGATATATGCTAACTCCCCCGACAAAATGATCTGTCCAGACTTTGTTCGAAGTAAGTTTTCTTTTCAACTATCTTCATATGTTGACTTACCTAGCAATGTCAAATGAATTGGGTGGTATTTAAGCAACCAATTGTTATTCCCTTTTATTACTATATCCCTACCTAATAACTTCTAGTAGCCAATACACTTTTTTATTTCCTTGTTTTAACTAAATATTACCTGTACTCCCATTTCTATCAGAAAGCACCGCTGACAAGGAGACTCCGGAGGTGGAGAACGGGGCTGCCAACAAGAGGAGGTGGGGCGAGCTAGAACCGCAAGTGACTCCAGCAGGACTAGACTTAATCAGCAGCCTCCCCGATGATAAGTTGAGAGTCATCATCTCTCTCCTCCCAATCAAATATGGGGTGCAGAGAACCCTCCTTTCCTGGCGGTGGCGCCCCCTAAGGAACTCAAGCCCTGTCGACCTCATCGACACCCACGAGCTCTGCCATGGCTATCGCAAAAGCTTGGATGCATTCTCCAAGATCCTTGGCAGTGTAACACCCCGGATATGACTTTCCCAATATGTACTCCAACTCTTGCCGTTTCCGGCGTTAAGTTATTTTATTTTCTCGGGTTCGGGTTTTTGTCTCCGTGTGTTGTTATCGTTGTTATGCATCTCATATCATGTCATAATGTGCATTGCATTTGCATACGTGTTCATCTCATGCATTCGAGCATTTTCCCCGTTGTTCGTTTTGCATTCCGGCGCTTCGTTCTCCTTCGGTGGTCATTTCTACCTTTCTTTCGTGTGTGGGGATTAAAAATTTCCGGATTGGACTGAGACTTGCCAAGCGGCCTTGGTTTACTACCGGTAGACCGCCTGTCAAATTTCGTACCATTTGGACTTCGTTTGATACTCCAATGGTTAACCGAGGGACCGAAAAGGCCTCGTGTGTGTTGCAGCCCAACACCCCTCCAAGTTGGCCCAAAACCCACCAAAACCCTCTCCATCATCTAGAGCATTCGATCATGATCGCGTGGCCGAAAACCGCACCTCATTTGGACTCTCCTAGCTCCCGCTATGCCTATATATAGAACCCCCTCCGAAATTCACGGGTGCAACCCTAACTCTCTCCCTCTCCTCGTGACCGGACAAAATTCCGCCGGCCGGACACGTCCGATCTGCCTCCCCGCCGCCACGTGGCACGCTGCCGTTCGCCGCCGCCGTCTCCCACCGCACAGGCCCGCGCGGCCCCGGGCAGGTCCCCGCGGCCCGAGCCGCCCCGCGCCCGCGCCTAGGAGCCCCGCCGCCTTCTTCCCCATGGCCGAGCCGCCTCGCCGGCCGGCGCCGCCGCGGCCCACCTCGCCGGGCATTGTCTCATCGCCGGCGACTCGCCCGCGCGCCGCCACACCCGGTACGGCCACCGCCCGCCATCGCCTCGCCGGTGCCGCCCCCATCCTCCTCCGCCCGGATCCGCCAAGTCCGGCGACGTCCACGAGCTCCGGCCGCCACGAGCACCTCCGGTGAACAGTAACTCCGACGAACCTCGGGATCCGCGCTGGCCAGATCCAGATCCAGATCCAAAACTCGGTTGACTTTCTCCCGAAACCCTAGTTCATATGCCCTTGTTCATCGCATCGTAACTTTGCATCCATAACTCTGTTTTGGGCATATATCATATCAAAATGTTCGTCTCAGAGAGCACATCATTTCATTCTATTGCATAATTTCCATTTGAGTTCATCTTGATACCCGAAATGCTGTTAGAAGAGTGCTACTTGAGATATTTGTTAGATCTGCCGCTCCATTTAGATATTTGTCATTTTTGCCATGATTAATGTGTGCATGATATGCCCATGAGATCTACATGTGTTTTGTTAAGGGTTTTGCCATCTTTCCAGAGGTGCAACCCATGCATTTTTGTGATGTGTGTGGTGACTAGCACGAGCTTGCAAAGTGAGTCACTTGGTAATGCTGATTTCAGGGACTTAGCAATTCCACTAAGTCCTTGATCTGTTTATCTCATATGGCCATATATTCATGTTGTTTCCTAGTGATCCGTGCCTCTTTTGAGGATGATCAGTAAGGATGTTTTGTTAATCTTGTAGTGCTCTTTCCATCCATGTCTTTCTTTGCAATTATGGAGCACCTAGCTTGAGTCAATCGAGCTCTACTTTTGTCATTTCGTGAATCTGGGCAGATTGTATACTTGTTAGCAATTTTGCCGGGGATGTTGTAGTTGATCCGTGCATGCTATGTCATTGTTCTTGCCATGTCTAGCTTGCATTTTGTGTATTCTTGAGGGATGTATGCTTTGCTTTTCATGACTTGCTCCGTAGTGAGTGCATCGAGCTCGTAAACATGCCTACTTGATATCTGTTTTTCAGCATGTTCCAGTTTTCACCAAGTCTGAGAACTGATTATGTTTTTGCTATGTTCACATGCTGGCAATTGTATTTTCTGATCCCTTTTGGCTCAAGGTCACTCAGGGACTTTTGTTAAGCTCTTTGAGTAGCTCCATGCCATGCTTTACTTTGCCATGTTCGGGTCCTGTAGAATATAGTTTTGTTGCTCCAAAGAGTGCTATCTGATCTGAAATTCCAGACAAGTGTTAATTTCACTAAGTCTGAAATCTGTTTACCATATGCATTTTTGCCATGCTTGTTTGAACCTGTTAATGGATGAATTGGCCGTAGCTCAGTGCAAGACTTTTGTTAAGCATCATGAATTCATCCCTGCCATGTATTTTTATGCGATGTTTGGGTGCTGTAGGTTGTTCATCGCATTGCATTTAGATGGCTACTTGCTGTAAATCGCAGACCGGTGTCATATTTGAACCGCTTGCCATTTCCAAACCGTAACACCGATTCCGGCGTTCTTTATATCGTTTTCAAGAGATTTCATCTCATATTTCCAATGGCACACTTGGATTTCCAAGTTGAGGCCAGGTTCATGCATTCCTTGTCACATCTTGCATATGCATCCCGCATCGCATCCCGCATAGCATACCATCCTTGCATCATATTGTTTGAGCTTTGCACATGGTTGATTGTGTTCCGTTTGCTTGTTTGTCTTGTTTGGGTAGAGCCGGGAGACGAGTTTGCTAACGAGGAGCCCGTTGAGTTTGATTTCGAGGATCCAGTCAACTCTGACAACTTTGCAGGCAAGATGATCATACTCTCGAAATCACTACTATCTTTGCTTTGCTAGATGCTCGCTCTTTTGCTATGCCAATGCTACGATGCCTACCACTTGCTTTCAAGCCTCCCAAATTCCCATGTCAAACCTCTAACCCACCATGTCCTAGCAAACCGTTGATTGGCTATGTTACCGCTTTGCTCAGCCCCTCTTATAGCGTTGCTAGTTGCAGGTGAAGATTGGAGACCGTTCCTTGTTGGAACATTTATTTACTTGTTGGGATATCATTATATTGCCATGTTATCTTAATGCATCTAAATAATTGGTAAAGGGTGGAAGGCTCGGCCTCTCGCCTAGTGTTTTGTTCCACTCTTGCCGCCCTAGTTTCCGTCATATCGGTGTTATGTTCTCGGATTTTGCGTTCCTTACGCGGTTGGGTTATAATGGTAACCCCTTGATAGTTCGCCTTGATTAAAGCTTGTCCAGCAATGCCCAACCTTGGTCTTACCATTTTCCACCTAGCCTCTTTTTCTCTTGGGTTTCCGGAGCCCGAGGGTCATCTTATTTTAGCCCCCCCGGGCTAGTGCTCCTCTGAGTGTTGGTCCAACCGAGCGATGTCCGGGGCTACCAGGGGAAACTCTGGGCTGGCCTACCCGACGTCTTGCTCATCCGGTGTGCCCTGAGAACGAGATATGTGCAGCTCCTATCGGGATTTGTCGGCACATCTGGGTGGTGTTGTTGGTCTTGTTTTAACCTGTCGAAGTGTCTTGAAGAACCAAGGTACCGAGTCTGATCGGAATGTCTCGGGAGGAGGTCTATTCCTTCGTTGACCGTGAGAGCTTGTCATGGGCTAAGTTGGGACTCCCCTGCAGGGATTTGAACTTTCGAAAGCCGTGCCCGCGTTTATGGGCAGATGGGAATTTGTTAATGTCCGGTTGTAGATAACTTGAACCTTAACTTAATTAAAATGAATCAACAGTGTGAGTTACCGTGATGGCCTCTTTTCGGCGGAGTCCGGGAAGGGGACACGGTGTTGGAGTAATGCTTGTCGCAGGTTTGCCCTCTTTAGTTATGCGTTCGCGCTTTGCCTTCTCTTCCCGCTCTCTTTTGCGAACAGGTTAGCCACCTTATATGATAGTCGCTTGCTGCAGCTCCACATATTTTACCTTGCCTTACCTATAAGCTTAAATAGTCTTGATCGCGAGGGTGCGAGATTGCTGAGTCCCTGTGGCTCACAGATTACTATTACACCAGATGCAGGGCCCGATGATTCCGCTCCAGGTGACGCGCTCGAGCTCAAGTGGGAGTTCGATGAGTACTCTCAACGAGACTATGTTTCTTTTCCTGATGATCAGTAGTGGTGCCCAGTTGGGGTGATCGGGACCGTGTCGCATGTTTGGTTATCTTTTATTTTGGCGCCGTAGTCGGGCCATGAGTGTATGTAATGTTATTTATGTACCTTGATTGATGTGGCGAGTGTAAGCCAACTATGTTATCTCCCCTTTTATTATCTATATTACATGGGATGTTGTGAAGATTGCCTAACTTGCGACATATGCCTTCAATGCGATTATGCCTCTAAGTCGTGCCTCGACACATGGGAGATATAGTCGCATCGAGGGTGTGACAAGTTTGTAATCAGAGCCTTCCCCGACTTTAGGAGCCCCATTGCTTGATCGTTTTTAGCGGCCGAGTTGTGTCTAGAAAAATGTTTTGAGTCACTTAGGAATTATATATCGGAGAGTTTAGGAATTCTTTTTACTTCCCAGTCTCCTCATCGCTTTGGTAAGGCATCCAGACGTAGAGTTTTGACTCTTCTCTTCTGAAATTTCACAAAAAAAAAATTTAGGATCACGTGGGTATCTTGGAATCGTTCCGATGGTTTTATGACAAGAACTTTGTCTTGGTGCCTCCTGTCAGGGGTTTTGTGGAAGTGTCCCGGGGAGTTGAGCTCTGAGGTGTTGTCGTCATAATTTTATCGTTGCAGTTCTGGAATACCTGAGTTTAGTTCGCCCACATCGAAAATCTCTTTTATGCAGTTCGTTGGCGAGATAACCTCGACGCCACCCAGTACTGGGGCGGGAGTTCGGGAGTATCGCCATAACTTGTATAACGGATGTTTTTCGAAGGTTGAGGTAGATGGTTTCCGAAGTTTTTCTCGGTTATGTGTTGAAGGATGGATACAGCTGGATGTAGGTTTTGCTAGATTTGGGTGAGATATTATGCGTCCGCTGTATCCCCAACACCTGATTGCATAACCGGAAATGTTCGGGGGTTTCATAGGTGGGAATTCTAGTAGCTCTAGTTCTTCTTCCGCGGATAGTTGGTTTGAGATTGGGATTTCTTACCGATTATTCGTTCTTGATCCGTACCTTGGTGATTTATTTCTCTACCTAAATTCTACGTGGCTTCTCAATTTATGGATATGTGACCATTTCAAGAGGAATGCATTCGTTCATTTTGTTCGGATGTGAAGACTATATGTTGCAATTTTCATTCCGTTGGATTCAGCTTCTTTTATCTGTCTATGTGCTAACGGTGGTCAACCTCTTCAGGATGGCTCCCGCTAAGAGCACCAATCAGAATCAGAATCAAGATCCGCCACCACCTCCACCTCCTCCGGAGGCATGGCAAGCTTTGATGGCCGCAACCAATGCAAACACGCAGTTGATCATTCAAATTCTTCAAGAGTGCAATCAAGGCAACCAAGGGAACCAAGGCAACAATTAGAATCACTTTGCTACACTCAACCAGTTCCTTGCTAACAGGCGAAAGACTTTCAGCAATTGTGTGGAGGCAACCGATGCTGACGATTGGCTCGTGGATCTGTGCAAGCATTTCGAGTGCAGTAACGTCAGGCCTGAGGACTTCGTCAAGTTCGCTTCCTTCCAACTCAAAGATCAAGCTGCAGAATGGTTCCAGTAGTACAAGGATTCCAGAGGTGGACGTGTGATCACCTGGGATGAATTCCGTCAAGATTTCAGAGCTCACCATATCCCTCAGAGCGTGGTTGAAAGCAAGCGTGAGGAATTCCGCAACCTGAAGCAAGGCTCTTTGTCTATCTATGACTACAACAAGTTGTTTCAGAAGCTTGCCCGCTTTGCTAAGCAGTACGTCCCTGATGAGAAGAGCATGATATACCAGTTCAGGGGTGGTCTCAGAGAAGAAATTCAGCTAGCTCTTGTCCTCTTTGAGCCCTTGAGGTACGATGAGTTCTACAACATGGCACTAAAGCAAGTGGCCGCTCAACTGAGGTGTGATGCTTCCAAGAAGCGAGTCAGAGATGTTACTCCTTCTTCCTCTACTCAAGTGGCCAAGCAGTAGAAGTATTGGCTTCCTCCTCCTCCGTTCCGTCAGCCGTATCAGCAGAAGAGCAAAGGTGGCAGTGGATCTTCCCACCCACCCAACCCTGGCTTTCAGAACAAGACTTCGTCTCAAGCTCCAAGATCGAGTGCTCCGTATCACCGTCCGCTTTCAGAGGTCACGTGCAACAAGTGCCAACAGAAGGGTCACTATGCCAACAAGTGTCTCAACCAGAGGCGTCTTCCTCCTCCTCCTCCTGTGAGATCGGCAAGTACATCTATCACCAAGCATAACACCAAGTCCGTCAAGGTCAACTTGCTGAATGCACCTCAGGCAGAGGACTCGCCAGATGTGATTATGGGTAACCTTCCTATTAATGATGTTCCTGCAAGAGTTCTTTTTGACACTGGTGCATCTTTATCATTTTTATCGAAGCCTTTTGCATCTATGCATGATGTGCATACTATTGATTTGCCTAAGCCGATAGCGGTTTCTTCTCCGGGTTTATCTCATATGGCCATATATTCATGTTGTTTCCTAGTGATCCGTGCCTCTTTTGAGGATGATCAATAAGGATGTTTTGTTAATCTTGTAGTGCTCTTTCCATCCATGTCTTTGTTTGCAATTATGGAGCACCCTAGCTTGAGTCAATCGAGCTCTACTTTTGTCATTTCGTGAATCTGGGCAGATTGTCTACTTGTTAGCAATTTTGCCGGGGATGTTGTAGTTGATCCGTGCATGCTATGTCATTGTTCTTGCCATTTCTAGCTTGCATTTTGTGTATTCTTGAGGGATGTATGCTTTGCTTTTCATGACTTGCTCCGTAGTGAGTGCATCGAGCTCGTAAACATGCCTACTTGATATCTGTTTTTCAGCATGTTCCAGTTTTCACCAAGTCTGAGAACTGATTATGTTTTTGCTATGTTCACATGCTGGCAATTGTATTTTCTGATCCCTTTTGGCTCAAGGTCACTAAGGGACTTTTTTTAAGCTCTTTGAGTAGCTGCATGCCATGCTTTACTTTGCCATGTTCGGGTCCTGTAGAATATAGTTTTGTTGCTCCAAAGAGTGCTATCTGATCTGAAATTCCAAACAAGTGTTAATTTCACTAAGTCTGAAATCTGTTTACCATATACATTTTTGCCATGCTTGTTTGAACCTGTTAATGGATGAATTGGCCGTAGCTCAGTGCAAGACTTTTGTTAAGCATCATGAATTCATCCCTGCCATGTATTTTTATGCGATGTTTGGGTGCTGTAGGTTGTTCATCGCATTGCATTTAGATGGCTACTTGCTGTAAATCGCAGACCGGTGTCATATTTGAACCGCTTGCCATTTCCAAACCGTAACACCGATTCCGGCGTTCTTTATATCGTTTTCAAGCGATTTCATCTCATATTTCCAATGGCACACTTGGATTTCCAAGTTGAGGCCAGGTTCATGCATTCCTTGTCACATCTTGCATATGCATCCCGCATCGCATCCCGCATAGCATACCATCCTTGCATCATATTGTTTGAGCTTTGCACATGGTTGATTGTGTTCCGTTTGCTTGTTTGTCTTGTTTGGGTAGAGCCGGGAGACGAGTTTGCTAACGAGGAGCCCGTTGAGTTTGATTTCAAGGATCCAGTCAACTCTGACAACTTTGCAGGCAAGATGATCATACTCTCGAAATCACTACTATCTTTGCTTTGCTAGATGCTCGCTCTTTTGCTATGCCAATGCTACGATGCCTACCACTTGCTTTCAAGCCTCCCAAATTCCCATGTCAAACCTCTAACCCACCATGTCCTAGCAAACCATTGATTGGCTATGTTACCGCTTTGCTCAGCCCCTCTTATAGCGTTGCTAGTTGCAGGTGAAGATTGGAGACCGTTCCTTGTTGGAACATTTATTTACTTGTTGGGATATCATTATATTGCCATGTTATCTTAATGCATCTATCTACTTGGTAAAGGGTGGAAGGCTCGGCCTCTCTCCTAGTGTTTTGTTCCACTCTTGTCGCCCTAGTTTTCGTCATATCGGTGTTATGTTCCCAGATTTTGCGTTCCTTACGCGGTTGGGTTATAATGGGAACCCCTTGATAGTTCGCCTTGATTAAAGCTTGTCCAGCAATGCCCAACCTTGGTGTTACCATTTTCCACCTAGCCTCTTTTTCCCTTGGGTTTCCGGAGCCCGAGGGTCATCTTATTTTAGCCCCCGCCCTGGCCAGTGCTCCTCCGAGTGTTGGTCCAACCGAGCGATGTCCAGGGCTACCAGGGGCAACTTTGGGCTGGCCTACCCGACGTCTTGCTCATCCGGTGTGCCCTGAGAACGAGATATGTGCAGCTCCTATCGGGATTTGTCGGCACATCTGGGTGGTGTTGCTGGTCTTGTTTTAACCTGTCGAAGGGTCTTGAAGAACCAAGGTACCGAGTCTGATTGGAACGTCTCGGGAGGAGGTATATTCCTTCGTTGACTGTGAGAGCTTGTCATGGGCTAAGTTGGGACTCCCCTGCAGGGATTTGAACTTTCGAAAGCCGTGCCCACGGTTATGGGCAGATGGGAATTTGTTAATGTCCGGTTGTAGATAACTTGAACATTAACTTAATTAAAATGAATCAACAGTGTGAGTTACCGTGATGGCCTCTTTTCGGCAGAGTCCGGGAAGGGGACACGGTGTTGGAGTAATGCTTGCCGCAGGTTTGCCCTCTTTAGTTATGCGTTCGCGCTTTGCCTTCTCTTCTCGCTCTCTTTTGTGAACAGGTTAGCCACCTTATATGCTAGTCGCTTGCTTCAGCTCCACATATTTTACCTTGCCTTACCTATAAGCTTAAATAATCTTGACCGCGAGGGTGCGAGATTGCTGAGTCCCTGTGGCTCACAGATTACTATTACACCAGATGCAGGGCCTGATGATTCCGCTCCAGGTGACGCGCTCGAGCTCAAGTGGGAGTTCGACGCGTACGCTCAACGAGACTATGTTTCTTTTCCTGATGATCAGTAGTGGTGCCCAGTTGGGGTCATCGGGACCGTGTCGCATGTTGGGTTATCTTTTATTTTGGTGCCTTAGTCGGGCCATGAGTGTTTGGATGATGTAATGTTATTTATGTACCTTGATTGACGTGGCGAGTGTAAGCCAACTATGTTATCTCCCCTTTTATTATCTATATTACATGGGATGTTGTGAAGATTGCCTAACTTGCGACATATGCCTTCAATGCGATTATGCCTCTAAGTCGTGCCTCGACACGTGGGAGATATAGTCGCATCGAGGGTGTGACAAGTTGGTAATCAGAGCCTTCCCCGACCTTAGGAGCCCCATTGCTTGATCGTTTTTAGCGGCCGAGTTGTGTCTTGAAAAATGTTTTGAGTCATTTAGGAATTATATATAGGAGAGTTTAGGAATTCTTTTTACTTCCCAGTCTCCTCATCGCTCTGGTAAGGCATCCTGACATAGAGTTTTCACTCTTCTCTTCTCAAATTTCACAAAAAAAAATTTAGGATCACATGGGTATCTTGGAATCGTTCCGATGGTTTTATGATGAGAACTTTGTCTTGGTGCCTCCTGTCAGGGGTTTTGTGGAAGTGTCCCGGGGAGTTGAGCTCTGAGGTGTTGTCGTCATAATTTTATCGTTGCAGTTCTGGAATACCTGAGTTTAGTACGCCGACATCGAAAATCTCTTTTATGCAGTTCGTTGGCGAGATAACCTCGACGCCACCCAGTACTGGGGCGGGAGTTCGGGAGTATCGCCATAACTTGTATAACGGATGTTTTTCGAAGGTTGAGGTAGATGGTTTCCGAAGTTTTTCTCGGTTATGTGTTGAAGGATGGATACAGCTGGATGTAGGTTTTGCTAGATTTGGGTGAGATATTATGCTTCCCTTGTATCCCCAACACCTGATTGCATAACCGGAAAGGTTCGGGAGTTTCATAGGTGGGAATTCTAGTAGCTCTAGTTCTTCTTCCACGGATAGTTGGTTTGAGATTGGGATTTCTTACCGATTATTCGTTCTTGATCCGTACCTTGTTGATTTATTTCTCTACCTAAATTCTACGTGGCTTCTCAATTTATGGATATGTGACCATTTCAAGAGGAATGCATTCGTTCATTTTGTTCGGATGTGAAGACTATATGTTGCAATTTTCATTCCGTTGGATTCAGCTTCTTTTATCTGTCTATGTGCTAACGGTGGTCAACCTCTTCAGGATGGCTCCTGCTAAGAGCACCAATCAGAATCAGAATCAAGATCTGCCACCACCTCCACCTCCTTCGGAGGCATGGCAAGCTGTGATGGCCGCAACCAATGCAAACACGCAGTTGATCATGCAAATTCTTCAAGAGCGCAATCAAGGCAACCAAGGGAACCAAGGCAACAATCAGAATCACTTTGCTACAGTCAACCAGTTCCTTGCTAACGGGCCAAAGACTTTCAGCAATTGTGTGGAGGCAACCGATGCTGACGATTGGCTCGTGGATCTGTGCAAGCATTTCAAGTGCAGTAACGTCAGGCCTGAGGACTTCGTCAAGTTCGCTTCCTTCCAACTCAAAGATCAAGCTGCAGAATGGTTCCAGCAGTACAAGGATTCCAGAGGTGGACGTGTGATCACCTGGGATGAATTTCGTCAAGATTTCAGAGCTCACCATATCCCTCAGAGCGTGGTTGAAAGCAAGCGTGAGGAATTCCGCAACCTGAAGCAAGGCTCTTTGTCTATCTATGACTACAACAAGTTGTTTCAGAAGCTTGCCCGCTTTGCTAAGCAGGACGTCCCTGATGAGAAGAGCATGATATACCAGTTCAGGGGTGGTCTCAGAGAAGAAATTCAGCTAGCTCTTGTCCTCTTTGAGCCCTTGAGGTACGATGAGTTCTACAACATGGCACTGAAGCAAGAGGCCTCTCAACTGAGGTGTGATGCTTCCAAGAAGCGAGTCAGAGATGTTACTCCTTCTTCCTCTACTCAAGTGGCCAAGCAGCAGAAGTATTGGCTTCCTCCTCCTCCGTTCCGCCAGCCGTATCAGCAGAAGAGCAAAGGTGGTAGTGGATCTTCCCACCCACCCAACCCTGGCTTTCAAAACAAGACTTCATCTCAAGCTCCAAGATCGAGTGCTCCGTATCACCGTCCGCTTTCAGAGGTCACGTGCAACAAGTGCCAACAGAAGGGTCACTATGCCAACAAGTGTCTCAACCAGAGGCGTCTTCCTCCTCCTCCTCCTGTGAGATCAGCAAGTACATCTATCGTCAAGCATAACACCAAGTCCGCCAAGGTCAACTTGCTGAATGCAGCTCAGGCAGAGGACTCGCCAGATGTGATTATGGGTAACCTTCCTGTTAATGATGTTCCTGCAAGAGTTCTTTTTGACACTGGTGCATCTTTATCATTTTTATCGATGCCTTTTGCATCTATGCATGATGTGCATACTATTGATTTGCCTAAGCCGATAGCGGTTTCTTCTCCGGGTTTGTTCATGAACACCAAAATGATGGCTCCGGATGTCACTATCACCTTGGGTGACTACAAGTTCCTTTCTTCTCCTATGGTTCTTGGTAACTCGGATATTGATCTTATTCTCGGAATGGATTGGCTTTCTAAGCACAAGGAACATCTTGATTGTGCAGCCAGGCAG
Source organism: Triticum dicoccoides (assembly GCF_002162155.2). Taxonomy (NCBI): domain Eukaryota; kingdom Viridiplantae; phylum Streptophyta; class Magnoliopsida; order Poales; family Poaceae; genus Triticum; species Triticum dicoccoides. The sequence goes on from NC_041380.1 coordinate 172,831,307, forward strand.
ACTCAATTGACTCATTCGTCTGAGGATGTAATTGTCTTTGCCGCTCATGATGATACCATCCGTCTGTTTTCTCTCAATGAGAAGGGTGAACTGGATGCTATCTCGCAGATTCCAGTCGTTTGCGAATATCAAGACGTCTTTCCAGAAGACCTTCCAGGAATGCCTCCGCACCGGCCAGTTGAATTCGTCATTGATCTTGAGCCCGTTACGGAACCTGTGTGCAAGCGTCCTTACAAGATCGGACCTGAAGAGTTGAAGGAGCTGAAGAAGCAACTCGATATTCAAGAAAGAATGGGTCTCATCCGGCCTAGTTCTTCTCCGTGGGGTTGTGGTGTTCTTTTTGTGAAGAAGAAGGATGGAACGGGCCGACTTTGTGTTGATTACCGTCCATTGAACAAGAAGACCATCAAGAACAAGTACCCACTTCCCAACATCAACGAGCTGTTCGAACAACTCAAAGGTGCCCAAGTATTCTCCAAGCTTGATCTCCGTATGGGTTATCATCAGATTCGAATCCGTGAGCAAGATATTCCCAAGACGGCTTTCAGGACAAGCTATGGGTCATATGAATACACTGTCATGTCTTTTGGCCTCGTCAACGCTCCTCCGACTTTCTCTCGCATGATGAACTTCATCTTCAACGCCTACACCAATGACTTCGTTTTGGTCTATCTCGACGACATTCTGGTTTTCTCGAAGAACAAGGAAGATCATGCCAAGCACTTGCGTTTGGTACTTGATAAGCTGAGGGAAGATCAGTTCTACGCCAAGTTCTCCAAGTGCGAATTTTGGCTCGATGAGGTTCTTTATCTTGGTCATATCATCTCTGCCAAGAGCATTGCGGTGAATCCTGAGAAGGTGTCTGCAATTGTGTATTGGGAACCTCCTCAGACCGTGAAGCAACTCCGTAGCTTCCTCGGTCTCGCAAGCTACTGTCGAAGATTCGTTGAAAACTTTTCTAAGATCGCGCAGCCTCTCTCAAATCTTCTCCAGAAGCACGTCAAGTACGTTTGTTCTCCGGAGTGTGACATTGCTTTCAACACTTTGAAAGAGAAATTGATCACTGCTCCAGTTCTGACTCCGCCTAATGAATCCAAGCCGTACGAGGTCTTTTGTGATGCCTCTCTCCAAGGTCTTGGCGCAGTGTTGATGCAAGAGAAGAAAGTTGTTGCTTATACCTCTCGCCAGTTGAAGCCCAATGAGAAGAACTACCCCACTCATGATCTCGAGTTGGCGGCAGTTGTGCATGCTCTTTTGACTTGGAGACATCTCTTATTGGGAAGAAAAGTGGACATCGTCACTGACCACAAGAGTCTCAAGTACATCTTCACTCAGCCTAATCTCAACATCAGGCAGACTCGATGGGTCGAAATGATGCAAGAGTATAATCCGAGTATCGAGTATACTCCAGGCAAGGCCAATGTGATTGCTGACGCATTGAGCAGGAAAGCTTATTGTAATAGTCTGATTCTCAAGCCTTATCAACCCGAGCTTTGTGAAGCTTTCCGCAAACTTAATCTGCAAGTTGTTCCTCAAGGTTTCCTCGCCAACCTTCAAGTCTCTCCTACCTTGGAAGACCAGATTCGCCAAGCCCAGCTTCTTGATGCTATGGTGAAAAAGGTGAAGATTGGTATTGCCACGAGTCAACCCAAGTACAAGTGCTACCACCTTGATGACAAAGACACTCTCTTCTTCGAGGATTGTATTGTTGTACCCAAAGGTGACCTCCGTAAAGTGATCATGAATGAGGCTCACAATTCTCTCCTCTCCATCCACCCTGGGAGTACGAAGATGTATCAGGACCTCAAGCAGGCTTATTGGTGGACTCAAATGAAGCGCGAGATTGCTCAATTCGTGAACGAATGTGATGTCTGCAGAAGAGTGAAGGCAGAACACCAAAGGCCAGCTGGTCTCCTCCAACATCTTGCCATTCCAGAATGGAAGTTTGACCACATTGAGATGGACTTCGTGACTAGGTTTCCAAAGTCCAAGCGTGGCAATGATGCTATATTCGTTATCATCGACAAACTCACTAAGGTGGCTCATTTTCTGCCTATCAAAGAGTCAATCACCGCGGCTCAATTGGCGGAACTCTATACCTCAAGAATTGTCTCTCTGCACGGTATTCCACAAGTGATATCTTCAGACCGTGGCAGCATCTTTACCTCCAAGTTTTGGGATTCTTTTCAGAAGGCCATGGGCACGAACATCCGCTTCAGCACGGCTTTCCATCCTCAAACTAGCGGTCAAGTCGAGCGTGTCAACCAGATTCTTGAAGATATGCTCAGGGCTTGTATGATCTCCTTTGGCATGAAGTGGGAGGATTGTCTTCCTTATGCTGAATTCTCCTACAACAACAGTTTTCAAGCAAGTTTGGGCAAGGCCCCATTTGAAATTCTGTATGGCAGGAAGTGCCGTACCCCTCTCAACTGGTCCGAAACCGGTGAACGTCAGCTTTTGGGAAATGACTTAATCACAGAGGCAGAGGAAATGTGCGAAGTCATTCGAGATAACCTCAAAGCAGCCCAATCCCGTCAGAAGAGCTACTATGATAGTAAGCACCGTGATTTGGCTTTCGAGATCGGAGATCATGTTTACCTCCGCGTCTCTCCTATGAAAGGTACTCGTCGCTTCGGTATCAAAGGGAAGCTTGCCCCTAGATACGTGGGACCTTTAAAGATTGTCAGCAAGAGAGGCGATCTCGCCTATCAACTCGAGCTTCCTTCAAACTTTGCAAATGTTCATGATGTGTTCCATGTCTCTCAACTTCGAAAGTGCTCCAAGACTCCTGACCGCACCGTCAACTTCGAGGACATTGAGCTCCAAGAAGATCTCTCCTATCGTGAGCACCCCGTTGCTATTCTTGAAGAGACTGAACGCAAGACTCGCAACAAGTCAATCAAATTCCTCAAAGTCAAGTGGTCACACCATTCCGACCGTGAAGCTACCTGGGAATACGAGGATCACCTCCGTTCTGAATACCTGGCGTTCTTTCAGTCCTAGATCTCGGGATGAGATCCTTTCATAGTGGTGGAGTGTTGTAACACCCCGGATATGACTTTCCCAATATGTACTCCAACTCTTGCCGTTTCCGGCATTAAGTTATTTTATTTTCTCGGGTTCGAGTTTTTGTCTCCGTGTGTTGTTATCGTTGTCATGCATCTCATATCATGTCATCATGTGCATTGCATTTGCATACGTGTTCATCTCATGCATTCGAGCATTTTCCCCGTTGTCCGTTTTGCATTCCGGCGCTTCGTTCTCCTCCGGTGGTCATTTCTACCTTTCTTTCGTGTGTGGGGATTAAACATTTCCGGATTGGACCAAGACTTGCCAAGCGGCCTTGGTTTACTACCGGTAGACCGCCTGTCAAGTTTCGTACCATTTGGACTTCGTTTGATACTCCAACGGTTAACCGAGGGACCGAAAAGGCCTCGTGTGTGTTGCAGCCCAACACTCCTCCAAGTTGGCCCAAAACCCACCAAAACCCTCTCCATCATCTAGAGCGTTCGATCATGATCGCGTGGCCGAAAACCGCACCTCATTTGGACTCTCCTAGCTCCCGCTATGCCTATATATAGAACCCCCTCTGAAATTCACGGGTGAAACCCTAACTCTCTCCCTCTCCTCGCGACCGGACAAAATTCCGCCGGCCGGACACGTCCGATCTACCTCCTCGCCGCCACGTGGCACGCCGCCATTCGCCGCCGCCGTCTCCCACCGCACCGGCCCGCGCGGCCCGAGCCGCCCCGCGCCCGCGCCTGGGAGCCCCGCCGCCTTCTTCCCCATGGCCGAGCCGCCTCGCCGGCTGGCGCCGCCGTGGCCCACCTCGCCGGGCATTGCCTCGTCGCCGGCGACTCGCCCGCGCGCTGCCTCACCCGGTCCGGCCACCGCCCGCCATCGCCTCGCCGGTGCCGCCCCCGTCCTCCTCCGGTCGGATCCGCCAAGTCCGGCGATGTCCACGAGCTCCGGCCGCCACGAGCTCCTTCGGTGAACAGTAACTCTGATGAACCTCGGGATCCGCACCGGCCAGATCCAGATCCAGATCCAAAACTCGGTTGACTTTCTCCCGAAACCCTAGTTCATCACATCGTAACTTTGCATCCGTAACTCCGTTTTGGGCATATAGCATATCAAAATGTTCGTCTCAGAGAGCAAATAATATCATTCCATTGCATCATTTCCATTTGAGTTCAGCTTGATGCTCGAAATGCTGTTAGAAGAGTGCTACTTGAGATATTTGTCAGATCTGCCGCTCCATTTAGATATTTGTCATTTTTGCCATGATTAATGTGTGCATGATATGCCCATGAGATCTACATGTGTTTTTTAAGGGTTTTGCCATCTTTCCAGAGGTGCAACCCATGCATTTTTGTTATGTGTGTGGTGACTAGCACGATCTTGCAAAGTGAGGCACTTGATAATGCTGATTTTAGGGACTTAGCAATTCCACTAAGTCCTTGATCTGTTTGTCTCATATGGCCATATGTTCATGTTGTTTCCTAGTGATCCGTGCCTCTTTTGAGGATGATCAGTAAGGATGTTTTGTTAATCTTGTAGTGCTCTTTCCATCCATGTCTTTGTTTGCAATTATGGAGCACCCTAGCTTGAGTCAATCGAGCTCTACTTTTGTCATTTCGTGAATCTGGGCAGATTGTCTACTTGTTAGCAATTTTGCCGGGGATGTTGTAGTTGATCCGTGCATGCTATGTCATTGTTCTTGCCATTTCTAGCTTGCATTTTGTGTATTCTTGAGGGATGTATGCTTTGCTTTTCATGACTTGCTCCGTAGTGAGTGCATCGAGCTCGTAAACATGCCTACTTGATATCTGTTTTTCAGCATGTTCCAGTTTTCACCAAGTCTGAGAACTGATTATGTTTTTGCTATGTTCACATGCTGGCAATTGTATTTTCTGATCCCTTTTGGCTCAAGGTCACTAAGGGACTTTTTTTAAGCTCTTTGAGTAGCTGCATGCCATGCTTTACTTTGCCATGTTCGGGTCCTGTAGAATATAGTTTTGTTGCTCCAAAGAGTGCTATCTGATCTGAAATTCCAGACAAGTGTTAATTTCACTAAGTCTGAAATCTGTTTACCATATGCATTTTTGCCATGCTTGTTTGAACCTGTTAATGGATGAATTGGCCGTAGCTCAGTGCAAGACTTTTGTTAAGCATCATGAATTCATCCTTGCCATGTATTTTATGTTTGGGTGCTGTAGGTTGTTCATCGCATTGCATTTAGATGGCTACTTGCTGTAAATCGCAGACCGGTGTCATATTTGAACCGCTTGCCATTTCCAAACCGTAACTCCGATTCCGGCGTTCTTTATATTGTTTTCAAGCGATTTCATCTCATATTTCCAATGGCACACTTGGATTTCCAAGTTGAGGCCAGGTTCATGCATTCCTTGTCACATCTTGCATATGCATCCCGCATCGCATCCCGCATAGCATACCATCCTTGCATCATATTGTTTGAGCTTTGCACGTGGTTGATTGTGTTCCATTTGCTTGTTTGTCTTGTTTGGGTAGAGCCGGGAGACGAGTTTGCTAATGAGGAGCCCATTGAGTTTTCTTTCGAGGATCCAGTCAACTCTGACAACTTTGCAGGCAAGATGATCATACTCTCGAAATCACTACTATCTTTGCTTTGCTAAATGCTCGCTCTTTTGCTATGCCAATGCTACGATGCCTACCACTTGCTTTCAAGCCTCCCAAATTCCCATGTCAAACCTCTAACCCACCATGTCCTAGCAAACCGTTGATTGGCTATGTTACCGCTTTGCTCAGCCCCTCTTATAGCGTTGCTAGTTGCAGGTGAAGATTGGAGACCGTTCCTTGTTGGAACATTTATTTACTTGTTGGGATATCATTATATTGCCATGTTATCTTAATGCATCTATATACTTGGTAAAGGGTGGAAGGCTCGGCCTCTCGCCTAGTGTTTTGTTCCACTCTTGCCGCCCTAGTTTCCGTCATATCGGTGTTATGTTCTCGGATTTTGCGTTCCTTACGCGGTTGGGTTATAATGGTAACCCCTTGATAGTTCGCCTTGATTAAAGCTTGTCCAGCAATGCCCAAACTTGGTCTTACCATTTTCCACCTAGCCTCTTTTTCCCTTGGGTTTCCGGAGCCCGAGGGTCATCTTATTTTAGCCCCCCCGGGCTAGTGCTCCTCTGAGTGTTGGTCCAACCGAGCGATGTCCGGGGCTACCAGGGGAAACACTGGGCTGGCCTACCCGACGTCTTGCTCATCCGGTGTGCCCTGAGAACGAGATATGTGCAGCTCCTATCGGGATTTGTCGGCACATCTGGGTGGTGTTGCTGGTCTTGTTTTAACTTGTCGAAGTGTCTTGAAGAACCGAGGTACCGAATCTGAGCGGAACGTCTCGGGAGGAGGTCTATTCCTTCGTTGACCGTGAGAGCTTGTCATGGGCTAAGTTGGGACTCCCCTGCAGGGATTTGAACTTTTGAAAGCCGTGCCCGCGGTTATGGGCAGATGGGAATTTGTTAATGTCCGGTTGTAGATAACTTGAACCTTAACTTAATTAAAATGAATCAATAGTGTGAGTTACCGTGATGGCCTCTTTTCGGCAGAGTCCCGGAAGTGGACACGGTGTTGGAGTAATGCTTGCCACAGGTTTGCCCTCTTTAGTTATGCGTTCGCGCTTTGCCTTCTCTTCTTGCTCTCTTTTGCGAACAGGTTAGCCACCTTATATGCTAGTCGCTTGCTCCAGCTCCACATATTTTACCTTGCCTTACCTATAAGCTTAAATAGTCTTGATCGCGAGGGTGCGAGATTGCTGAGTCCCTGTGGCTCACAGATTACTATTACACCAGATGCAGGGCCTGATGATTCCGCTCCAGGTGACGTGCTCGAGCTCAAGTGGGAGTTCGACAAGGACTCTCAATGATACTATGTTTCTTTTCCTAATGATCAGTAGTGGTGCCAGTTGGGGTGATCAGGACCGTGTCGCATGTTGGGTTATCTTTTATTTTGGCGCCGTAGTCGGGCCATGAGTGTTTGGATGATGTAATGTTATTTATGTACCTTGATTGATGTGGCGAGTGTAAGCCAACTATGTTATCTCCCCTTTTATTATCTATATTACATGGGATGTTGTGAAGATTGCCTAACTTGCGACATATGCCTTCAATGCGATTATGCCTCTAAGTCGTGCCTCGACACGTGGGAGATATAGTCGCATCGAGGGTGTGACAGGCAGTCACCTTGGCCCAACCAATGGCCTTAGAATGGGAAAGTTCCGTTCCAACGGCAAGGACCGAGCCAAGCATGACGACTGGTTCCGATCCCCCACCCTAGATCAACTCGAGGAGCTCAGTTTTGTTGATGGGCATATGCGGTCGCTGCCAACGTCTGCACTCCGCCTCGCGCCCACGCTATGCGTCGCCAAGTTTAGGATCTGCCATTTCCCGCCCCTTAATCACGCGCCCGCTCCTATTCTACCATTACTAAAGCACCTTGAGCTCGTCGTCGTCTGCCTCTAAAAAGGGTGACATGGAGCGCCTGCTCCGTGGCTGTAGTGCACTTGAGTACCTTCGTCTTCAGGCGATCAATGGGTTGAGTACCTTCCACATCACCTCCATGAGTCTCCGGACTATTTATGTGTGTTGCTGGTGCGGCAGGAAGACATCAAAAAAGGTGGACCACAGTATGGTCATCCAGGACACACCTGCACTTGAGAGATTACTCGTGTGACAAATACTCTGAACTTGTTATTGGATCCACACCCGTTCAGGTACAACAGCCGCCTTCTACCTCTCCTTTTACAAATTAATGTTATTTCTAATTTTGAAGATGTTTGTTCATCTGTCATTCATAAAATGATTCCGACAAGATTAACCCCGAAACTGCGCACAGTGAAGGGCTTGGCACTAGAATCTATCGGGCCTGACCTGGAGCAAGTTGTTAGTTTCTTGAGATGATTTCCGTGCCTAGAGAAGCTATATATCGAGGTGATGTTCCTTTCCTGTTACATCTTAACCATAAGGGAGTTCAATTTGTGACACCTTTTTCCAATTTTACAATGACAATGTACTACGATTTCTGAAAGTTCTTTTGGAGGATTTCAGTAGATACATGCCCCCCATATTGGTTGCTTGATCCATATGGTTACATTCAATAAGCATTTCTCCTTTGGGTTCATCTGTACTAGTTTTCTTAAGGAACTTTTCATCCACTCCAACCTCTTGTGAAGAAGGCTACATTTTTCTAGAATGTAATCAAATGCCCATGTCAATCATGTCAGATCGAAGATGGCATGTTAGTGCATTTTACAAATCCCGCAAACCAAATAGCTAAGACTGTAGTAATGTTCAAAACTGCATGTAGGCACTAACACATTTTTTTATTTTGCAGATAAGATTAGGCCCAGTGCTAGATAATGTGATACAATATAACAATCACGGTGGCTCAGCTGGCGGCTCATCAGCACGCGCCGTTTTACCCGACAGCTTTAGTTGAGGCGGGTGTAACTTCTAAGGCTTTCGGTGTGCCGTGTCTAACGGCGGCTATACGAAATGACCGCTTGCCCAAGGACTTCAAGGGCCCTCATAAGGTGCCCAATTATACATCCGATCAACCCCCTGAGGCGTGGGTGGAGAATTATGAGATGGCCATGGAGATGATGGATGTTAGTGAGGCTGCATATACAAAGTACTTCACCATGATGTTAGAGGGGATGGCCCGCACCTGGTTGAAGGGGTTGCCGGGCAACTCCATCGGGTCATGGGCGGAGCTGAAGGCCCGATTTATCCAGAATTTCAAAGACACGTGCAAGCAGCATATGTCAATTGTGGATTTGGTTTCATGTGTTCAGGCGGAGGGTGAGTCAACGACCAGCTGGGTGCGCCGGGTCTCGACCATCATACATTCTTCAGACAATATCAATGTCGGTTCGGCGGTTCTGATGTTGGAGAAAAATTGCCGGTTCATTCCACTCAAGCAGAAGCTTGGGTGGCTCAAGCGTCATTGGAACGACATGGGGACCTAATGGCGGCTCTTGTAAAGTATGCCGACTCTAATGGTACCAAGGACCCCGATTCTGAGGATGAAAGATCAGGAAAGGGAAAGAAGATTAATGGTATGAAGGGACAACAGTACAACCCTACCAATAAGGCTGGCAACGGCAAGCGCAAGGTTGATGATTTTGTGGCTAACATCAGTGCCCGCGATTATAACCAGCTTTGTAAGGGACCGCCAGCTCAAAGGACATGATTAGACCTTGATGCGATGTTAAGTCAGCCGTGTCCAAAACACGGAACGGATCGGAAGCCGGCTACTCACTTATGGAAAGATTGCCGTATAATGAGAAGATTTAGGGAGTCCATCCAGCGCCACCATGGCCCTAATGGCGGATCAGGGTCCGGTTCTCATTGTCCGGTTCATGGAGGCGGCGGTTCAAGTTCCGGGTTTCAAGGTCACGGTAACTTGGGTGGTTACAATTAGCAGAGTAATCAGGGGAATCAACAGTAGCAGCAGTCTGGTTATCAGAGCAATCTGAAGCAATTGAATAGTGGGCAATACCATGTTTTCACCACTAGTTTGTGCAAACTGGATCAGAAGCTTCATAAGAGAGCTATGAACGCTGTTGAGCCGGCGGTCCCATGTTATCAATGATGGTCAGAGCAGCCTATTATATGGAGTCGGGAGGATCATCCACCTCGGGTTGATAATCCGGGTCACCTGGCTTTGGTGGTGGCGCCTCAGGTTGGGGGCTATCAATTCACCAAGGTACTCATGGATGGAGGTAGCAGTGTTAACATACTTTATTATGAGACCTTCCGTCGCATGGGACTGACTGACAAAAATCTTAAGCCGTCAAACACTGTCTTCCATGGTGTCGTGCCGGGTAAGTCAGCCTACATGGTGGGTAAGATATCATTAGAAGTTGCCTTTGGAGATGAGCTTGATTCCAGGTCTAAGACTTTAACCTTCGAAGTGGTTAAGATCAAAATCCCTTATCATGTTCTGTTTGGGTGGCCAGCTTATGCTAAGTTCATGGCGAGGCCCTGTTATGTCTACTTGCAGCTTAAGATGCCTGGTTACAAGGGCACCATCACAGTGAATCCGAGTCGCAAGGTGGCCCTAGAGTGTGAGGAAGGCGATGCGGCTTATGCTGAATCCGTTTGTGCAACGGAGGAGCTGAAATTTTAGAAGGATAATGTTGACCCAGCCGACATGACGTCCTTGAAAAAGGAAACCACAGAGCATGATCCTTCGTTAAAATTTAAGTCGGCAGATGATACTATATTGATTGACTTTGTCCTGGCGACTCATCTAAACAGTTCAGCATCAGCGCTAACCTGGATCCAAAATAGGAAAGCGCGCTCATCGAGTCCATCCATGAGAATCAGGACATCTTTGCATGGAAGCCTTCAGACATGCCGAGTGTACCGAGGGAACTCGCTGAGAACACTCTTAACATTGGTCCTAAGTTTAAGCCGGTTATGCAATTTCTTCGTCGGTTTAACAAAGAAAGGCGAAAGATCATTGGTGAAGAGGTGGCCTGGCACTTAGCAGTCAGGTTTATCATTGAAGTTTTCCATCCTGAGTGGTTGGCTAACCCGGTGCTGGTGCTTAAGAAGAACGACACTTGGAGAATGTATGTGGACTACACGGATTTAAACAAGGCTTGTCCGGCTGATCCTTTGTCTCTCCCTCGTATTGATCAAATAATTGATGCTACGGCGGGTTGCGAGCATTTGAGTTTTTTGGATGCTTATTCAGGTTATCATCATATCAAGATGGAAGTTAAGGACCAAGAGAAAACAACTTTCATTACTCCGTTTGGAGCCTTCTACTATGTGCTTATGCCTTTTGGGCTCAAGAGTGCCCAGACGACTTATCAGCGGTGTGTACAGAATTTCCTTCATAATCAGATTGGGCGCAATGTTCATGCTTATGTCGATGACATTGTGGTGAAATCCAGAAAGATGGAGACCCTGGTTGATGATTTAAAGGAGATGTTTGATAATCTCCGTGTCTACAAGATGATGCTTAACCCGGCCAAATGTGTCTTTGGTGTACCAGCAGGAAAGCTCTTGGCATTTCTGGTTTCTAACAGAGCCATTTAAGCTAACCCAGTGAAGATCAAAGCCAACACTTCATTAGCTAAACCGGTGTGTGCCAACAATGTTCAGCGTCCGGCGGGTCGTATTGCAGCTCTAAGCCGGTTCATAAGTCGGTTAGGTGAGAAGGCTATTCCTCTTTATCAGATGATGAAGAAGACAGATCACTTTGTTTGGAGTGATGCTTCTAATAGAGGATTTGAGGATCTGAAAAAATAGTTAGCTGAGCCGCTCGTGCTTGCTGCCCCTATTGATAAAGAGCCTATGCTGTTATATGTGGCTGCTAACAGCCGGGCCGTCAGTGTTGCTATTGTGGTGGAAAGGGAAGATGAAGACAAGGAATACCCGGTTCAATGGCCGGTTTACTACATCAATGAGGTACTTATTGAATCCAAGCAGAGATATCCACACTGGAAGAAACTTGTGTATGTGGTTTTCATGGCAAGTCGGAAGCTCAAACAATATTTTCAGGGTCATCCTGTTACTATGGTTAGCTCTGCTCCTTTAGGAGACATCATTCAAAACAGGGAAGCCACATGCTGGGTTGCTAAATGGGCCATTGAGCTTGGACATCATGGTTTAATATATGTGCCTCGTACAACCATCAAGTCCCAAGCACTTGTCGATTTCATCAATGATTGGACAGAGTTGCAGGCGCCAGAGGAAAAGCCGGATAACACATATTGGATTATTCACTTTGATGGATCCAGGCAGTTGGAAGGCTCGGGGGCTGGAGTTGTCTTGACTTCCCCACGAGTTGATAAATTTTCTTATGTACTCAGGCTAATGTTCCCTTGTACAAACAATGCAGCTGAGTATGTGGCCTTGCTCCATGGTCTTCGGATGGCTAAAGATATGAATCTGAGCTGGGTGAGGTGTTTTGGCGATTCAGATCTGGTAGCTCACCAAGTTTCCGGTACTTGGGATTTTAAGGATCCGCACATGGAGGCTTATCACCGAGAGGTTGATGCTATTGCGCATCATTTCAAGGGTTATCAAGTTGAGCATATTGATCGCCGGAAGAACGAGGTGGCGCCGAACACTTTTCTGGACATTTTGCTTAACCCGTCCGTTAAATTGCCTACAAAGGAGGATCTTGTTGTTCCTGATCCGGAGGCGCAATTGGTGGCGGCTCTTCATGCTATTCCTAATTGGATGGTTCCGTATTTGGCTTACATGACCCGGGGTGAGTTGCCAGAGGATGAGGTCTTGGCCAGACAGATAACCCGGCAGTCTAAATATATGACGATTGTCAATGGGGAGTTGTACCATCGCAGTGTCACAAGGGCGTTTCAATGTTGCGTCTCTCCTGAAGAAGGTTGTGCGCTTTTACGAGAGATCCACGAAGGAGATTGTGGTAATCATGTCGGCTCTAAATCTCTTGTAGCGAAGGCTTTCCGTCATGGTTTCTATTGGTTGACGGCTCATGCTGATGCCGAGGATTTGGTAAGCAGATGTGACGGCTGTCAGAAATTTTCACAACGAGATCATGTGCCGGCTCAAGAATTAAGGATGATTCCAATTACATGGCTGTTTGCAACTTGGGGGATTGATATGGTTGTGCCTTTTAAGAGGTCCAAAGATAAGAATACCCACCTCTTGGTGGTAGTTGATAAGTTTAATAAGTGGGTTGAAGCAGAGCCGGTTAGTAAATGTGATGCGGCAATGGCGATTCAATTCATGAAGAAGATGATCTTCTGTGTTGGCTTTCCACACAACATTATAATAGATAATGGCACTAATATTTCTAAAGGCACTATGGAAGAATTTTGTCAACGGGAGCATATCCGTCTTGACGTTTCCTTTATGGCTCACCCTCAATCCAATGGGCAGGCAGAATGAGCAAATTAGGAGATTCTGTGAGGTATCAAGCCCTGGCTTATGGTTCCTTTACAGAGAACGCCGGGTTGTTGGGTGGAGGAGTTACCCTCAGTGTTATGGAGCATCAACACGACCCCCAATAGGTCTACGGGTTACACACCTTTTTTCATGGTTTATGGGGCAGAGGCAGTTCTCCCTAGTGACATCCGTCACGATTCACCCCGGGTGGCGGCTTATGTTGAGGCTGACAATGAAAAGGCACGTCAAGATGCACTTGACTTATTGGATGAGGAGCGTGATCTCGTGGCAGCTCATTCGGTGATTTATCAGCAAGACCTACATCATTATCACAGCCACCGGGTTAAAACCAGAACCTTTCAAAAAGGTGACTTAGTGCTCCGACTCATCCAAGATCAGACAGATATGCATAAGTTGTCACCGCCTTGGGAAGGACCTTTTGTGTTCACCAAGAATTTACATAATGGGTCATACTACCTTATCGACAGTTGAGACAACAAGGACTCACGCACATCGGGGGAGGAGACCCGTCGGTCGTGGAACATTGCTCATCTTTGGCCCTACTATACTTGAGCCTCCGGCTCTCATGATGTACATAGTCACCTGGATGTTTATATTATAAGCAGTATAATAAAGCTAGTATCGTTTCACTTCCTCGAAGCTGAGTCTTTATCATCATTTAAGAGGCTCAACGCCCACAATTTCAGGGACCAAAGAGAGTTGGATGCACAACACAGCTCAAACATAGGTCCCTGATGAGCGTGATTTGTCAGTGTATCACTTGGGGGCTTCTTGTTCAAACATAGGTGTATTCACCAAAGAGAACATAGCTGTCGGTACCCTCTTGATCGGCTCAACGCCACACTTGTAAGCATGTCACTTGGGGGCTTCCTGTTCAAACATAGGCGTATTGGACCAAAGAGAACATAGCGTTACTACCCTCTTGAACAGGTTTGTTCAAACATAGGCGTATTTGACCAAAGAGAACAAATTCTGACCGGGTCATCCTACCTATAACCAGCTGCTTCAACTCCACCAGGTCAACCTGATTGACCCGTGGAACTCTTAACGATCAGTCTTTATGGCGTATTCGACCAAGATTTGAGCTCGATTAAGGTTCAAACAGCGACTTGTCATGTGAGAGCACGGTTTATAGATAGTCAGGATGAATCCAGGCTTCATAAGTCGCCTTCGTTGGAACTTGGATAAATTGGCCCGTGATGTATGTTGTTACTCTGACCCCGCATACTCCTGATAAGTCTATAAAGCAAGATACGACTTTATCTAAGTTCAAATTTCAATTGGGTACTATGAGTCAGGCTCATAGAATGCACGAACAATCCAGTGGCTCCGACTAGTTTCATCGAACAAGACACTTTGGCTTGGCAGCCTACAAAAGCCTCGAATCTCTTTTGATTTATTTATTTGTATTTGGTTTTTTTGTTGTCTTCTGGTTTTTTATAAGTTGGGCCCAGCTGCCCTGTTTACAGATCATATTTGAAGCATACTTTGGGTGTATACAACCCATCAGGAGGGCAGACTATAAATTTATAAAGCGTAACGAATCCTATGGTCGGAGTTATAGCTCTAACACCTCTAAACTGCACGAAGCTGATAAGCCGGCAGTTTAAGTATATACCACATGTATGACATTTTACTTAATAATTGTTAGATCGGCCCTGATTATGGACTATTCGTCCTCAGTGGCCTTAATTGGGTTTCATGACCCGCCCGGCGGTAAACCGCCAGGGCACTTGTGACTTATCTGTGCTTAGGAAAATAAGCAAGTTTGATTCACATAAGTCAATACTTTTATAAGAATCAAAGGTTCATCTGTCAAACTGTTGGATCAGCAGTATTACGCAAAACAGAAATGTGCACGATGGCATGACATATTTAAGTCTTAAATACCCTATTACATGGCTCCATGAGCCAAAATGAGGTCAAATGTTTTTTCAAAGATCATGTATCTAAACTGCCCAGCGGTTCAATCTTCTTGGCCTTGCTGATTGCAGGACTCTGGTTCATCCCTCGCCAGTTCTTCATCCTCCTCCGCTGTCTGGAAGTTCAGTTTTGACCAATCAAAGCCACACAAGGCGTAGAATTCAGCTTCTTCATCGATAAGATTGGATGGGTCAATTTCAGGGGCGAAGGTGTGCTTACGAATTGGAGGAATCAGGTCCATCACTTTATACGCTGGGGTAGACATCTTCTGATTGTCTGCATCGTAAGCCGGCTGCTATTTGGAGAGGTTGTTCTCTTCAGCAATGACTGTTGCATGAGGACGAATTTCTTTAACATAGGCGGCGAAGTCTTGCTGATCAAAAGAAGTACCATCCTCCTTTAAGCTCGGATACCCACTGGCAACATTTGCCGGGTCTAACTCCGGTACCCATGCCTTTTCATGGCTCAAGGCTGCCATAGCTCCGGCTCTTGCACAAGACTGTTTAATTTCTTGAAGTCTGGTGGGCAAGATGGACAATTTCTTCAACACATCACTTAACAAGTTGGGTCCTTTGTTAGTTGGGGGAGATGGTAGCAAGGGTATGCTGAGCTCCGGTGTACAATTGCTCGACAAGGGTATAGACCGCCTTGAGCTTAACAAGCATATCCTGAGTAAGGTTGCTACTCTTGGGACCTGAGGAAAACACGAATCGGTTAAATGGCGGTTTACATTACTACGACAACTACTCACTTTGGATGAATAGTAAGGTGACTCACCGAAGATAGCAGAAACCATCTCAGATACATGGTGTTTTAAGCCTGTGAGCTCAGTGGTTAACTCCTGAAAAGTTGTGTCTTCTTTTTCAGCCCGCTGCGTTAAAGCATTCTTCTCTTCAGCCCAAGTCTTTTTCTCCGCCGTAAAATGGGACTTCAGTTTTTCCGACTCAGCCACGCTAAACTGGAATTTTGACTCAGCTTTCAGGGTCTCAGTTTCCTGAGCCGCCAGCTGGGTCTTTTCATTGTTCAATTGAGACTCCAGTTCAGCAGTAGCAACCCGTATGAAGCACAGAGTTATCAACACATTTATATCAGGACTACAACAATATAAGTCCCAAGTCCTTTGTTGCAAGCAACAACACTTGGCACTTGGGGGCTAATGTCTGTCAAAACAATTTTTCAAAGAAACGACTCTTATGAATAAATTCCCAAGAACTTTGCAAGCAACACTACTTGGCACTTGGGGCTAATGCATATTGCTTGTATCTTAGTAATGATGAGCCGAATGTGCTATAAATAGTCTCAGCCGACTCATGGGGGATATGCAGTTAAGCTCTCCTTTGTTACACAATGATAAATAGGGCCGGATCATTCATACTGATTAAACCGGCCCATGGGGCTACGGATGCAAAGTTAGACTAATTCAACATCCGGTTTAATTTGAAATCGGACTTGGAGGGAGTCTATGAGAGAAGCTTATGGATTCTTCTACGTCTATAGATTATTCAATCTTGTCATAACCAGAAGACTTGGGGGCTGGCAGGATGTACATAACTTATTTAAAGCTGGACGACATACCTCATATTTCTGGTGCATCTGTTTCACCATCTCAATCCCCAAATCACGGCTGGAGTGTACTTGGTTGAGGTAACCAGAAAATATTTCAGTGCTGGTCAATTGAGCATAGTGGGAGATATCAAACCTCACTTTTCGTCTCTCGATGACTTCTTCCTTTGCAGAATGTTTGGCTAAAATAGTTGGGTTCCCCGGTTCAGTAAAACTAGTGCCGGTGATCAAAACGTCATCAGCGTAAGTCTCTGACGGTTTAAGTGACCTTGACGGTTCAGTATTTAAAGGGTTAATGTTTGTTTGATCAACAGAAAGGTCAGGCATCTCAGCTTGAGTGGTAGAAGCACGATCTTCTGGTTGTTTTTCACAGGCTTCTAGTGTAGAGGCTTGCTGGTCCAGTTCAGCAACTTTAGGGTCTTCAGCTGGATTGGACACCTTTGCTTTCTTGTTAGGCTTTGCTTGTCCACTTAAAGAGTTAGGACAAGCCAGTATAATGGTGAGGATATGAAAGTACAGGATAATGGTAATTGTTCTTACCCAGGGGCTGTCTTGAAAGCCGACAGCTGGGTTTGAGATGAGGCGCCAAAGGAAGAACGAGAAACCTCATGGAAGTTTGAATTAAAGGAATTGAGTGACTAGAAAGAGAGACCCTGCAGTAAATAAAAAGAGTTAAGAAGAACCTCACTTTGGCATTTCCGTGGAATTGGAGTCTTTGGTAAACCTGAAGACAACTCTTCACCTCCACTATTCCGAGTTTGATGTCGATTCTCATGTTGTTGTCGTTTCAAAAGAAAGTGAGGATCTAAATAAGCCAAGGGGTGTGAAAACCTTACTTTCCGTGTTACTTGCCGAAGTTTCTGTCTTGGCAAATGTTCTGAGCTGGAGGAAATAATAGTTACCTCTTCTTCAACTGCTTGGCTGGCTCCTGTGTCATCCTGATAATAGTCAGTGTCAATAAGATGGTTGAAAACCAAGCCAAGAGAGTCAAGGGCTACCTCCGACTCAGAGGTGTCATCCAGTTTAAGCAGATCAGAGGCTCTTGGTTTCTTCTTTTTCTTAGTTGTCTTCTTGACGGTTTTCTTGTCGGCTTTCTTGGCAGCCCTGGCCTTCTTGGCAGCTTCATGGTCATATGTCTTCTTCCAAAAATCAGACTTAGCCTGTAAAAGTTATCAAAGGTTGAGTAAAATGTTTGAGTAATGAGGTAAAGATAAATAAGTTCAGAGACTCACATCTGGTGGTGGGTTAAACTTGCAGAAAGAGGCCAGACCCATTTTAATGCAATCTTCTGGATCTTCATTAAGAAGGGACTTAACCATTTCGTTTACTGCCTCATCAGTTAATGGTGCAAAGTTGTGGCGTAGTGGATCCTTTACACCACCAGAGTAAGTGCACATTAAGCCAGAGCAGCGACTGAAAGGAATGATCCACCAAGAAACCACGCACCTGACCAGGTCAACACCAGTTAAACCATTTCCTAATAGAGTTGTAACCTTTGCAATGGTAGGAGCAAGGTTCGCCTGTTCAGCGGTGGTAAGCTTCTCTGGAAGATTGCGCTTTGAGTCCAGGTGCTCGACACGGTAATCCGGCAGTGGATTCTCTTCAGCTGGAGAGGTATCTTTGGAGTAAAACCACGTTTGATTCCAATCCTTTGGGTGACTCGGCTGGAGTGCATAAGGGAAAATGGCGTCTCTTCTGCGTTGAATCAAGATTCCACCAAGTTCCAAGCTGGGTCCGTTGGTGAACTCATTCTGGCGGTTCAAATAAAAATATTCTCTAAAGAGGTCGATGTTGGGCTCGTCTTGAAGGTATACTTCGCATAAGACTTGAAAGTTACACATATTTGACACGGAATTGGGTCCTATGTCTTGAGGATGGAGTTGGAAGAAATGTAGAACATCTTGGAAAAACTTAGAGCCGGGCGGTGAGAAGCCCCGGTTCATGTGATCAGTGAATAGAATGACTTCGCCATCCTTTGGCAAAGGTCTTTCCTTGCCCAGTTCAGGGGTGTGGTAATGCATAACACTCTTTTCAGGCAAGTACCCGACTTTGACAAAGTCTTTGAATGTGCCTTCAGTGACGATGGAGGGGACCCAATTGCATGTATAGACTGTCTTTGGCAGCATGGTGAAAGAAGGAAAACCTAAAGAGAGGAAGTAATTTACCCATTCAAATCAGTTTTGAAATCAGAAGTTAAACAGTTGTAGTATACATTCAGAATAGTGGCTTAAGTGAGGACTAATGATATATATGGTTAATTGTAAACCGGATATGTAAGCCGCCATGACACGTACTGGTATTCAAGATTTGATAAGAGCAAAATTTTACTAAGTATGGGGACAAACAAGTTTTGTAGATCGAAGCTATGAGATTGAATCTGCAGCAGTTCAGGAAAAAGGAAATAAATCCTAAATATAAGATTGTGGCAGCAGGAAAGTGGAGGTGCCTAGATGAGATCTGCTATGACAAGAATATATTCTAGTATAAAAAACAGATGCTAAAACTGCTACCGTGCGAGGTTTGTACTACTTTCAGATCAAAACTATGGATTTGGGACGATGAAGGGGAGAACGGTGATGAATACGAATGAATAGAGAAACCCTAATGGAGATCTACTACAATAGAGAAAGAGAAAAGTACTTACTCCATCTACGGAACAGCTAAGGGGCGTCGCAGTTTTCTGGTCTCGCTCAAGATGATGCAGCAGCCGAGGTCGAGGAAGACGATGAGCTTCGCGGAGGCTGCGATGTTCAGATGTGCAGATGTGTTGTGAAGGGAGGTAGAAGATGAGAAGGATAATGAGAGGAGGGCGGTTGACCCTATTTATAAGGAAAGGAGTAACAGGTGGGCCCAAAAACGAGGAGGCCAAATGATGATTATCCAACTAATTGAACGCCTCGATTTTCAGAAGGTCATTAAAGATAAAAGATCCGTTAAAGATACATTATGTCACGTGTGAAATTAATGGAAGAGGACATCATGAAGGATTTCCAAAATTTCTGGAGATGACGTCATGGCGGGTTACACTGTTTCACAGCAGATGAAGAAGCAGTTTTGTAAGTGTTGAAGATTGACATGAACAGAGTTCAAATCTACATGATGCCTAATGTTGGGGATATGACTATCATATATGACCCGCCCAGGAGGGGCCAGGTCATCCCTATGGCGGTTCACCTAAATAGATCCCAACAGGATACTAACGATGGCGGTTCATAGACAGGCTTAGTAAAAGGCCTAAACCTGAAGGCGTCTTAAGGCCCATGAAGTGTAAACCACCATATATGTGTAGACTTGTAATATAAGATAAAGTCGCCGAGCCGGACACGTTTATGAGCCGGCCGGGACTCTGTAGGCCGCAGGGCGTCAACCCATGTATATAAGGGGACGACCCGGCAGCAGCTTAGGGCAAGAAACGACTAGTCGAAAGCTAGGCAAAGCGTGTTTGCTCCCTGGTAATCGAAACCCTAGCAATACCACCTCAAACTAGAGTAGGCCTTTACCTTCACCGCAAGGGGATAAACTAGTATAAACTCTCTGTATACTTTGTCCCGTTTAACCCCTTTAAGCTAACCTCGTCACAATGGCTCCAGAACTAAGTCCTTCTACGAGGACATCTGCCGTGACACTTCCACGGTAGGGCGGCTGCCGATGACGAGTAGCAGTTCACCATGCGTGCCGTGGTGGACACCCACAGAAGGTTCATGGACCTCTTCGTGGTGTACACCAACGACCCGGTCTGGGCGGAGCACTTCATCCACATCATCGATCTATTTCTTGCCGAGGAGAAGTACAAGGTGGTCGGGTTCGATCTCGAGTACACCTGCGCTCGTGCAGGGTTTCGTCCCAAGGTCATCGTTTCCCAGATGTGTGTGCGCCACCATGCCCTCTTCTACCACTACTACCTGGCCACAAGGCCTTGCGAGTGTTTCGCCAGGTTTGTCAACAGCCCCCACTACATGTTCGCTACGGTGGACATCACCAATGATGTAAAGGCGGTCGAGAATTCGGGCATCGCCTGCTAGAATTTTGTCGACATCCAGGGCCAATACAAGATCAGGGGCAGCAAGGAGCATGAGAAGGACTCACTATTTCACCTCGCCTAGGCCAACATCGACCCCTACTACAGAGACATGAAGGATTCGTGTAACAAGGACAAGCATGTCTGGCACTCGGCCTGGATGGAGAAACTCGACAAAGTTCACATCATGTATGCGGCCAAGGAGGTGTACACGAGCTACGACATGTACAGGTGGATCGTTGACATGAGGAAGTCCCTCCTTCCCCAAAACGTCCAGGGATCCAGCCGGAAGCAGAGAAATGACAAGCGTCATCGCAACAATAAGGAGATGATTAGATCCTCGTTTCTCCTACTTTAGTATGCATGTAATTGCTTTCTTTGGTGTGTGCAAATGTTATGTGTGTAGTCACTTGTGTAATTGTATGCTTTATTTGGTTATGCAATGTTGTCTTTTTAAGTATATACGTTGATGATGTAGACAGAGAGTAGATGTTGTGCGGACAAAGAAAATCACATCACACACAGACTAAACAATGGAACCCATTGGTGATGTTTGCATCAATCAGTCACAATTGTATACCAGCAATCGTTTGCTCACAACACACACGACTTGTTAGCAGTAATCGTCTATGTTGTTATCAGTCTTCGCACACATCTCCGATTACAGACCTGTTTGCCTCGTATCACACAGACCAGTTTGCCTTGTATCACACACATCTTGTTCATTTGAACCATTTCTGTTCTCATGTCTCAACGCAAACAGTTCATCCGAGTGAACCGCATGCCATATATCGCTCACACCTTTGATCTGGCTCACCGTTTCCTTTGTGTTGCCTAATCACAAACAGTTCATCCGAGTGAGCCGTATGTTGTGTATCGCACACGCCTTCATCTGGTTGCTTGTTTCTTTTGTTCCTCCACATCGCAAATAGTTCATTGAACTGAACCATATGCCCTTCATCGCACATGCAAATAAAACCTAAACCGTGTTTGATGCATCCGTCATCGCAAAGGATTTAAACATTTCTGATGGTTTTCATACAACACCGTTTGCGATTATTGCATCACACACAGTTTCTCGAAGGGTCTCTGATCATAGTATCATGTTAGCAGCATCCTGCATTAGTGATTCATGAAAACACAATAGGTTCAGATCTGAAATCATGGCACTCGGGCCCTAGTGACAAGCATTAGGCATAGCAAAGTCATAGCAACATCAATCTCAGAACATAGTGGATACTAGGGATCAAACCCTAACAAAACTAACTCAATTACGTGGTAAATCTCGTCGAACCCATCCCGGTCCAGCAAGCCTACGATGGAATTACCCAGACACGGCAGTGAGCATCATGAAATTGGTGATGGAGGATGGTTGATGATGATGATGGCGATGGATTCCCCTATCCGGAGCCTCGAACGGACTCCAGATCTGCCCTCCCGAGGAAGAATAGGGCTTGACGGCGGCTCTGTATCATAAAACGCGATGAATCCTTCTCTCTAATTTTTTTTCTCTCCGAAAGTTAATATATGGAGTTGGAGTTGAGATCGGTGGAGGTCCAGGGGGCCCACATGGTCGGGTGGCGCGCCCCCACCCTTGTGGCCAGGGTGTGGGCCCCTTTACTTGATTCTTTCGCCAATATTTTTTATTCATTCCCAAACTTATCTCCATGAAGTTTCAGGTCATTCCGAGAAATTTTTATTCTACACAAAAAAACACCATGGCAATTCTGCTGAAATAAGCGTTAGTCCAGGTTAATTCCATTCAAATCATGCAAGTTAGAGTCCAAAACATGGGCAAAAGAGTTTCAAAAAGTAGATACGATGGAGACGTGTTAACTCCCCCAAGCTTAACCCATTGCTTGTCCTCAGGCAATTCAGTTGACACAGTGAAAGTGATCAAGAAAAACTTTTACAAAATCTGTTTGATCTTGTTCTTGCAAATTTGTAAAGCCAACATTCAGGTTTTCAGCAAAGATCATGAACTAACCATTTTCGCAATAACATTCATGTCTCACATTTACACATATTACTGGCATAATCAACTAGCGAGCAATAATAATAAATCTCGGATGACAACACTTTCTCAAAACAATCATGATATGATATAACAAGATGGTATCTCACTAGCCCTTTTTGAGACTGCAAGACATAAATGCAGAGCACCACTGAAGATAAAGGACTGACTAGACATTGTAACTCATGGTAAAAGAGATCCAGTCACAGTCATAGTCAATATAAATTAATAACAATGCATACAAATGATAGTGGTGCTCTGTAACTAGTACTTTTTATAAGAGGAGGATGATTCAGCAATAAAAGTCAATAGATAGGCCCTTCGCAGAAGGAAGCAGGGATTTGCAAAGGTGCCATAACTTGAGTTTTGAAATAGAGATAAATAATATTTTCAACGGTATGCTTTCATTGTCGACATAACAACTAAGAGATCTCAGTATCTTCCATGCTACATACATTATAGGCGGTTCCCAAACAGAATGGTAAAGTTTATACCTCCCACCACCAACAAGCACACTCCACGGCTGGTCCGAAACAACGGGTACCGTCCAACTAACAACAATCCTGGGGGAGTTTTGTTTGCAGTTATTTTGATTTGATTTGCTTTGAGCAACGGATTGGGTATCCCAGTTACCGGCCATTTTCTCTTGAATGATGAGCCGAGTCCACTCATCATGAGAATAACCCACCTAGCATGGAAGATATTGACAGCCCTAGTTGATACATGAGCTATTCGAGCAAACAAAACAGATTATTATTTGAAGGTTTAGAGTATGGCACTTGCAAATTTACTTGGAACGGCAGGTAAATACCGCATATAGGAAGGTATGGTGGACTAATATGGAACAACTTTGGGGTTTATGGAAGTGGATGCACAAGCAGTATTCCCTCTTAGTACAAGTGAAGGCTACGAAAAGTCTGGGAAGCGACCAACTAGAGAGCGACAATAGTCATAAACATGCGTTGAGATTAACCAACATTGAATCTAAGCATGAGTAGGATATAAATCACCATGAACATAAATATCTTAGAGGCTATGTTGATTTTGTTTCAACTTCATGCATGAACATGTGCCAAGTCAAGCCACTCGAATCATTCAAAGGAGGATACCATCCTATCATACTACATCACAACCATTTTAATTCCCATGTTGGCACTCAAGGTAAACCATTATAAATTCCTAGCTAATTAAGCATGGCATGAGTAATTATAATCTCTAATTGTCATTGCAAACATGTTTCATTCATAATAGGCTGAACTAGGAATGATGAACTAATCATATTTTCAAAAACAAGATAGGTCGAGTTCATACCAGCTTTTCCTCATCTCAATCATTTCATCATATATCGTCATTATTGCCTTTCACTTGCATGACTGAACGGTGTGGATAATAATAATAGTGCACATGCATTGGACTAAGCTGGAATCTACAAACATTTATTCAAAGGAGAAGACAAGGTAATATGGGCTCTTTGTTAGATCAACAATAATGCATATGAGAGGCACTCAACATTTTCATCGTGGACTTCTCCTCTCGACCCCAAAGAAAAGAAAAGAACTTCAAAGAAACCCAGTAAAATATTTTTGAGTTTTTGTTTTTCTGAAGGAAGTAAAACAGGAGCGAAAAAAACTATTTACACAGGAAAGCCCCCAACAAGCAAAAGAAGAATGTGAAATATTTTTGGGTTTTCTATTAATATTACTAATAAGCGTGCATAGAAAGTAAACTAACTACAACTATTTTTTGGTTGTTTTTTCTTAAGGTTTATCAAATACAAAAGAAGAAAGCGGGAAAAAGAAATAAACTAGCATGCATAATACAATGAAAAAGTATGAACACCGACAACTGGAATGAGTGTGTGAACATGAATGTAATGCCGGTGATAAATACGTACTCCCCCAAGCTTAGGCTTTTGGCCTATGTTGGTCTATGCCCGTGGATCAAAGTAGCCCTCTTCGGTGTACTGAGGAGGATCCTGGGGGTTCCACTGGTTAGCGAGCTCCTGTGGCTCCCACTGATAAGTAGACACCTGATATGGATTAGGTGATGGCTCTGGCTCAGGAGGTGGGGATCATGTCCCCTCCCACTATGCGTGAATGTCCGCGGGTAAAACAAAGTACCTGCCTGAATGAATATCGAACAAAATAGGTGTAGGCAAGGTAATAATCTGAAAGGTGACCTCGCTAAATACCAAGTTATAAATAAGTCTCTTTTCCTCATAATGGCGAATAAACTTATGTCCTACCATGCTAACATAATCTAAATATATAGTGGGTAGAAGTTTCAGTCAAAGATACCTCCGAAAATAGGACCCTTTGTACGGTTTAAACTCAAACGTTTAGCGACCATAGCGCCCAAATTGTAAGTTCTATCTCTATGTAAAGCGTGGCGCAAAATGGAGAGGTCAGGGACACTAAGGCCTCCACTCTCTCCACGACCAATTAAACATTTCACAGCGAATAATTAAAAATTGCATAGAACAAGGATAAGTATACTAGCGACTCTTGCTCCCGACACCCCTCTGTTTTCCCCTATGGTAATTTCACGAATAAAACCTTCCACATCACTAGGGTGTGGTTCCTTGACGCTACCCTCATAAGGTAATTTACAAGCCTCACAAAAGTCATAGAGCGTCATTTCCTTGTACTCATCATATAAGTAAAAGTCTACCATGGGTGGTGATCTCCTAGCATGAAAGTGAAAATTTTGCATGAAAGTATTTGTGAGTAGGAGATACTGATCACAATGGTCAGGGAGGAAGTCGCTGATGCCTGCATTCTCAGCCAAATAATATAAATCATCATAAACTCCGGCCGCCTGTAAGAATGCATCACATGGCCATTCACATGGCCGAATCTCCGTGGCACGAGGAAGATTATACTTGGGCTTCTCGTTCTCCTCATTTTTCTTTTCCTTCGAACCCCGACTCGAGGAGCCTCTCAACAATCTCCTCATCATTTTCTTCCTCTGAAAATTTATGAAATTTTTAGGGACTCAAAATAAAAGTGAACGAAACTCAACAAGATGGATGGCAACTACTCCTACAAGTGCCTAGAGGCTATATCTTGCATCAAAACTACTTTGGACCATATAAATTTGGCATGCAAGCTCAAGAACAGGGTCACCAAAGCAGCCAAAATTTGCAATAAATAAAGCACTAGAACAAAAACTAATTGGACCATTCGAGGAGTCACATACCAAAGAACAATCCCCCAAAGCAGTTTTGTGAATCGGGCTTTGAGCAAGGAGATCAAAAATGGCAGCAAGATGAGCAAGAACATGAGTTTGAGCTATGGAGTGATTTTTTCTGGAGGAAGAAGGAGTGGATGGGTGCTGGAATAAGTGGAGGGGGCAACGTGGGGCCCACAAGGTCAGGGGTGGGCGTGCCCTGCACCCTTGTGGCCAGCTGGTGAGGCCCCCTGGTGTGTTCTTTGCGTCAGGAATTCAAAAATATTCTAAAAAAATCATACTAAATTTTTAGGTTATTTGGAGAACTTTTATTTCGGGACATTTTTTATTGCATGGATAATGCAGAAAACAGACAGAAAATACTAATTTTGCTTTATCTATTCTAAATAACAGAAAGTGAAAGATGGGTATAGATAGTTGTGCCATCTAAGTTCCTCCATCTCATGCTCATCAAAAGGAATCCATTAACAAGGTTGATCAAGTCTTATTAATAAACTTCTTCTGAGTGACATGAAACCGGAGACCTTTCGAATACACTAGGTTACCTCAGCGGGGATATGCATTTCCCCAACAATAAGTATATCATATTTCTTCTTGACAGTAGGAAGAGCGAATTCAAAACCTCCAATAGTAATAGTTGAAAATTTTCCAATAGAGTTAATACTATGACCTTGAGGTTGTTTCTTTGGGAAGTGTACCATATGCTCATTACCATTAACATGAAAAGTGACATTTCCTTTGTTAGAATGAATAACAGCCCCTCCAGTATTCAAAAAGGTTCTACCAAGGATGATCAACATACTGTCGTCCTCGGGAATATCAAGAATAACAAAGTCCATTAAGATAGTACCGTGTGCAACCACAATAGGCACATCCTCACAAATATCGGTGGGTATAGCAGGATATTTATGAGCCATTTGCAAAGAGATTTCAGTAGGTGTCAACTTATTCAATTCAAGTCTTCGACACAAAGAGAAAGGCATAACACTAACACCAGCTCCAAGATCACATAAAGCAGTTTTAACATAGTTTCTTTTAATGGAGCATGGTATAGTTGGTACCCCTGGATCTCCAAGTTTCTTTGTTATTCCACCGTTAAAAGTATAATTAGCAAGCATGGTGGAAATCTCAGCTTCCGGTATCTTTCTTTTATTAGTAACAATTTCTTTCATATACTTAGCATAAGGAGGCATTTTAAGCATATTCGTCAAACACATACGCAAAAAGATAGGTCTAATCATTTCAGCAAAGCGCTCAAAATCCTCATCATCCTTTTTCTTGGATGGTATAGGAGGAAAGGGCATGGGTTTCTAAACCCATGGTTCTCTTTCTTTACCATGTTTCCTAGCAACAAGTCTCTCTTATCAAAACGTTGATTCTTTGATTGTGGGTTATCAAGATCAACATTAGGTTCAATCTGTACATCATTATCGTTACTAGGTTGAGCATCAACATGAACATCATCATTAACATTAGCACTAGGTTTATGTTCATTACCAGATTGTGTCTCAGCATTAGAAATAGAAATATCATTGGGATTCTCAGGTGTCACTAAGAGGGAAAACCCTAGTTGTAGCGCGGGTTTTGGGGCTATTAGCAGCGCGGGCAGCCGCGCTACCAATAAGGCGCTACAGCTAACTATTAGTAATAGCACGGTCCGTACACGCGATACTACTCTGGACTGTATCAGCAGCGCGTTTTCGGAATGCGCTACTATTAATTAGCTGTAGCGATTTCCTTGCCCCGCGCTACTGCTATATATTTCATCATTTCCCCCAGCTTCCTACCCTGTTTCAGCTTCAATAAACAGCAATTTCCAGATACTAGGTACTACTAGATATCAATTTCATAAAGCATTATAGTTACTAGGTAGTACTCCCTCGGTTCCAAATTACTCGTCGTGGATTTAGTTCAAATTTGAACTAAAACCACGACGAGTAATTTGGAACCGAGGGAGTACTAGATAATAATTTCATATATACTCAACATGCATCCTCAAGCAGTACAAGGTGATATCGACGACGATCATCATATGTAGTTCTAGATAATATCGATGACGATCATCATATGCAGTTCTACATGATATCGATGACGATCATCATATGTAGTTCTAGATGATATAGCCACACACACACACACACATGTAGTTCTAGATGATATCGACGATGATCATCATCCTCAAGCCTGGGTGGTGGGTGTTCCTGATAGTAATTAGGATGGCCTGTCCAAAACGAAGATTCTTGCCAACGAGGAATCTCTTCCACCCAACCGATTTTAAGTGTGTGCAACCGTCTGTGTCCATGCGGTAAGTACAGATGGCGACGGAGCCCCTTGCAGTAAGGCGTACTCCAGCTGAGCCTTCTTCATCAGGCTCGATACCACAACTCACAGATAGGTTCTCTGGCAATTTCTAAATAAGAAAAACATATCAATTAATAAATAGCCTCGCACATACTCTTGCAAATATAGTTCTATTAAGTCTAGAATTCTACACTATCAAAAGACACAGCACTACGCATTTGTACTAACTAATCATGAATTCTACTAATAAGTATATATGGATTATCTACACTATTAATGGTTCATTGGATTCTATACTAATAAGAGCATGTGATCAGACTCCACACTAAAGCATATCATCGACTAGATTCCACAAAGCATATCATTGGACTCTACACTGAGCATATCATCGGATTCACTAAGCATATCATCGAATAATTTGCATTTGTAAGTATAACAATAAAGCATATATATATCATCAAATTACTACATGCAGTACCTATAACATACCATTTCATGCCGATCGACCATGGTACTTGTTAGGCGGGTCACGAATGGCACCCCGACAAAGTGATCACGTGGCAGAATTATGTCCCATAGGTTGCACACCTCCTCCTCGCTCAGCCTCATTCTTTGAGCTATGATGGCTTCATGAAGTGGGTTCTCATCATCTTCATCGAGTGGGTCCTCATTATCTTCATCATCTTCGTCATCTTCCACCAGGTTGAGATAAATGACAGCCATCTTGGGTCTTTCTGTTCTGAAGGAGAAGCTGATCAACTCACCACCAGTAAGACACATGTGGGCTAGGAAACGGGCCCATCCATCTCCTCCAATCTGCGACATATTGCATCCTTTCTCGACCTCCATAGTGTACGACCCCCCAGGAACCTCAAATGTCACAGTGTCTCCTGTCAGCTTGTTTAATTTCAACCTCACATTGCATGGGACGATCTGTGTAAAAAAAGCAAAATGACACAATGCAGTAATGACAACACTAAAAATAAAATAGTTGTTACATTTCATCTAATTTCTTACCGCCGCATGACGAAAACTCGGCTGGAAGTAGATGCCGAACAGCTTGCCAGTTGCAAGGTTGCTGGTGCACCTTGAGTTGCACAGTCGACATAGTGGTGGTGGTGGTGTCGCCATTTTCCTAAAGCAATATGAGCAAAGGATTAACGATTCACTTCACATGAAAGAAAAAACAGTAGCATGTGATATTTTTGGTTCTTCGGTGAGAAGCAATTTTTTGGACAAAGCATTTCGGTGGCACCTATTGCCGAAAAAACTTTTCACAAATATCTACCAAATAAGGGTACCAACTACCAAGACATTTCATCTCATCTGGCCCCTATTGCCTAAGATAATTGATTAAAAAACAAGTGGCAAATTTAACTAAATTGGCACCTACATTTTGCCAAAAAATAACTTATTACAAAAAAACAAAAGCATCTATCTATCCATGTACAGAAAAATAACAATAAAATGGTGCATACTAAATCAACTATATCAACTAGCCTACTAAATCCACTAGCATACTAAATCAACTAAATCAAAATGTTCTAAATCAACTAGCCTACTAAATCAACTAAATCAACTAGCCTACTAAATCAACTAAATCAAGATGTTCTAAATCAAGTAAATCAACTACATACTAACTCAACTAAATTAAAATGTTCCGAATCAACTAAATCAACTAGCCTACTAAATCAAAATGTAGCAGGGAGGAGGGGTTGTGGATGGAGGAGGGAGGAGGGAGAAGGAGGGCCGACTCGAGGAGGGAGAAGAGAGTAGGGGCGACAGGGGAGGACCGGCGTGGGGGTATGAGGGGGAGATCGAGTGAGTGTGAGTGGATCGGATAGGTCGGAGAGTGGGGGAGATGGAATGGCTTAGCAGTAGCACGCTATAGCAAAAGGCGCTACTACTAAATGACCTAGCAGTAGCGCCTTTCACAAAGAGCGCGCTACTGCTATGTGTCAGCATGTAAAAATAGACATCAAAAATACATTGATCATCAATGATATTTTTGTGTACAATCTGATTTGTCAATATGAGTCCTCACCAATTTAGGAACTGCTGAAGACTCATATTGCGGCCACAAATTTTACACATAGAGTTCAATGAAGACCAAGTGGTTGTGAAAGTTTGAGAAGTAACATATTTAAGGTGGTACAAGCTCTCTTCACGGAGCGAGGTGGGACTATTTTTTTTAGTAAACTTAGCAGTAGCGGTTATTGTGTAAATGCGCTACTACTATGGTCCGTAGCAGTAGCGCTCTTCATACAAGCGCGCTGCTACAAGAACTAGCCTCGCGGCGGCGTCGTGGCAATTATAGTAGTAGCGCGTCTTAGAGTGGGTGCGCTACTGATACATTCATTTCAGCAGCGAGGTTTGTGCGTGAGCGCTACTGCTAGTTAGCAGCAGCGCCTTATTTTAAAGCGTGTTGCTGGTAAGATTCTGTGTATAGGCTTTTCCCTAGTAGTGTTTGTCTACAGTAGGTTCACTAGCATGCAAAGTCCTATCGGTTTTATTTTTCTTTTTAGTACGAGGACTAGGTGAATCAGTATTAACTCTTTGAGAATCCTGCTCAATTCTCTAAGGATGGCCTTCAGCATACAAAGGTTCCTGGGTCATCTTACCACCTTTAGTCATAACCCTAACAGGATTATCATTGTTCTTACTATTCAACTCATTAAGCAAATCATCTTGTGCCTTAAGTACTTGTTCTACTTGGCTTGTAACCATGGAAGCATGTTTACTAATATTCTTGAGATCATTAACAATTGTACTCATATAATCACCCAAGTGGTAAAGCATGTAAGCATTACGTTTCAATTGTCTACTAACATAAGCATTGAAGTTTTCTTGTTTAACAATAAAATTATTGAACTCGTCCAAGCATTGACTAGCAGATTTATTATAAGGGATATCACCTTCATCAAATCTTCAGAGAGAGTTTACCTCTACTACCTGTGTCCGGTTATAGAGACCATGTATTTCGCCAATAGGCAGTAAAATTTTAACATCTTCAGCTTTAATACATTTTTCTCTTATAGATTTCTTTTCCTCTTGCATATCTTTAGGACTGAGAAATAGAATACCCCTCTTCTTTGGATTTGCCTTAGGAGTAGGTTCAGGAAGTGTCCAATCATTATCATTACTCAATATATTATTCAATGGCAATTCATCTTGCTCAACGGTCCTTTCTCTGAAAACACAACCAGCACAACTATCCAGGTGGTCTCTGGAAGCATCAGTTAGTCCATTACGAAAGATATCAAGTATTCCACTTTTCTTGAGATGATGATCACGCAAAGCATTAAGTAATCGGAGAAGCCTCCCCTAAGCTTGTGGGAGACTCTCTTCTTCAATTTGCACACAGTTAAATATTTCCTTTAAAGCAGCTTGTGTCTTATGAGCGGGGAAATATTTTTGAAAGAAGTAATAAATCATATCCCTGGGAGTACGCACACAACCAGGAGAAAGCGAGTTAAACCATATCTTAGCATCACCCTTTAATGCGAAAGGAAACAAATTAAGAATATAGTAGTAGGAAATTTTTTCCTCATGAGCAAATATGGTGGCTATATCATTTAATTTAGTAAGATGTGCCACAACAGTTTTAGATTCATAACCATAGAAAGGATCAGATTCAACCAAAGTAATTAACTCAGGATCAATAGAGAATTCATCATCCTTATGGATAAAAAAGATAGGTGAAGTAGCAAAAGTTGGGTCATATTTCATTCTAGCATTCAAGGATTTTCCTTTCATCTTAGCTAACAATTTCTTAAGATCCTCTCTATCATTGCAAGCAAAGAAGTCTCTAGCAATTTCTTCATCCATACCATAACCCTCAGGTACAATAGGCAATTCATATCTAGGGGGAGAATCATAATCTTCATTTTCAATTATATCACTAGTTTCAGTAATTTCATTCTGTCTAACCCTAGAAAGTTGTTCACCAAGAAATTCACCTATTGGCACAATATCATCAAGCATAGAAGTAGTATCATCATAAGCATCATGCATAGCAGAAGTGGCATCATCAATAACATGCGACATATCAGGATCAATAGCAGGTGTAGGTGTCGCAAGTTTACTTAAAACAGAAGGAGAATCAAGTGCATAGCTAGATGTCAGTTCCTTACCACCCCTCATAGTTGAGGGAAAAATCTTAGTTCTTCGATCTTTGAAATTCCTCATAGTGATTAACAGATATAAATCCCAAGTGATTCAAAGAATAGAGCTCTGCTCCCTGGCAATGGCACTAGAAAAAGGTCTTGATAACCCACAACAGTTTTCGAAGGTAGAGTATTCAACCCAAATTTATTGATTCGACACATGGGGAGCCAAAGAATATTCTCAAGTCTTAACAACTGAGTTGTCAATTCAACCACACCTGCAAGACTTAATATCTGCAGCAAAGTATTTAGTAGGAAAGTAGTATGGAAGTAACAGTAACAGTGGCAAAAGTAACGGTAGCAGTTTTGTAGCAACCATAAAAGTGGCAACAGAAAAGTAACGAAGAAAAGATCAATATGTGAAAAGCTCATAGGAAATGGATCAATGATGGATAATTTTGTTAGATGTTATTCATCACGCAATGGTCGTAACATAGGGTGACACAGAACTAGCTCCAATTCATCAAAATAATGTAGGTATGTATTACGAATATAGTCATATGTGCTTATGGAAAAGAACTTGCATGAAATCTTTTGTCCTACCCTCCCATAGCAGCGGGGTCCTATTGAAAACTAAGGGATATTCATGCCTTCTATTACTAGAGTAACAGACCAAAGCATTAGCACTTAGTGAATACATGAACTCCTCAAACTACGGCCATCACCGGGAGTGATCCTGATGATTGTCACTATAGGGTTGCCGGATCATAACACGTAGTAGGTGACTATAACTTGCAATAACAGATCAAGAACACAAATATATTCATGAAAACATAATAGGTTCAGATCTGAAATCATGGCACTTGGGCCCTAGTGACAAGAATTAGGCATAGCAAAGTCATAACAACATCAATCTCAGAACATAGTGGATACTAGGGATCAAACCCTAACAAAAATAACTCAATTACGTGGTAAATCTCATCTAACCCATCATAGTCCAGCAAGCGTACGATGGAATTACTCACGCACGATGGTTTGCATCATGAAATTGGTGATGGAGGATGGTTGATGATGACGATGGCGACAGATTCCCCTCTCCGGAGCCCCGAACGGACTCCAGATCTTCCCTCCCGAGGAAGAACAGGGCCTGGCGACGGCTCCATATCATAAATCTTTATGAATCCTTCTCTCTGATTTTTCTCCCCGAAAGAGAATATATGGATTTAGAGTTGAGGTCGGTGGAGGTCCAGGGGGCCCACAAGGTCGGGTGGCGCCCCCCCTTGTGGCAAGGGTGTGGGCCCCCTTCACTTGATTCTTTCACCAATATTTTTTATTAATTCCAAAACCTATCTCCGTGAAGTTTCAGGTCATTCTGAGAACTTTTTATTCTGAACAAAAATAACACCATGGAAATTCTGCTGAAAACAACGTCAGTCCGGGTTAGTTCCATTCAAATCATGCAAGTTAGAGTCCAAAACAAGGGAAAAAGTGTTTCTAAAAGTAGATACGACGGAGACGTATCAGGATTCTACATCAAGCTAGCTGCCCTTCAGATGATGTGTCAGTAGGTTACAACAGACCTACGTGTCCATATCGAGTAGCTAGATGGCTTCGTCTCTCACTTTGATTTTCAATACAATGTTCTCCTCGATGTTCCTGGAGATCTATTTGATGTAATCTTCTTTTGCGGTGTGTTTGTTGGGATCCGATCAATTCTGGGTTTATGATCACATTATTCATGAATATTAATTGAGTCTTCTCTGAATTCTTTTATGCATGATTATTATAGCTTTGTATTTCTCTCTGGTCTATCCATTTGGTTTGGCAACCTAAATTGATTTATCTTGCAATGGGAGAGGTGCTCTGTAATGGGTTCAATCTTGCGATGCTCTCTATCCCAATGATAGAAGGGGACAACACACATATTTGTATTGTTCCTATTAAGGGGAAATCGATGGATTTTATTCATATTGGTTGGATTTACTTTGTCTACATCATGTCATCTTGCTTAAGGCGTTACTCCATTTTTCATGAACTTAATACTACAGATGCATGTTGGATAGCGGTCGATGGGTTGCGTAATAGTAGATGCAAGCAGGAGTCGGTCTACTTGTCTCGGACATGATGCCTATATTCATGATCATTGCCTTGAATATCATCATAACTATGCGCTTTTCTATCAATTGCTCAACAGTAATTTGTTTACCCACTATATGTTTTTTGTTCGAGAGAGAAGCCTCTTGTGAAAAATATAGCCCACAGGTATACTTTTATCATATATAAAATCCAAAAATATCTTGCGACAATTTATTTACCATTATTTTATTTTGTGTGTTTAGTTATCTATCTATCACTACTAGATTTGATCCTTGAAAATAACTGCTGAGGGGATTGACAACCCATCTTGATCGCGTTGGGTGCAAGTATTTGCTCTTTTGTGTGTAGGTGCTACTGATGAGGTTTCACATGATTATCCTACTAGAATGATAACCTTGGTTCTTAGCTGAGAGAAGTACTTATCTCTATTGTACTGCATGATGCTCTCCTCTTCGAGGAAATCCCAACACAGCTCACAAGTAGCAGGAAGCTTGGGTCGATGGCCTGCATGGCCAAGTCCATGCCCTACTCGAGTGGCATACATATCTTTCATCAAGATCAAGGCCCTGAGAAGCTACATCATGTGAAGGATCTCACCGGCAGCACAGGGTGTTGCGCCATGCTTCGGTGCTCCGGTGAAGCATCACGCGCGGTGCTGTTCTGGGTAGATAAGGCATTTTTTAGCAGAAGAGCGATGGGATGGAGCATGATCTTTCTAATTCATGTCGTATAGTAGAAGAGCCAAAGAATGGACGCCGTCGCTGCTGATGTGCGCCCCCCTGATGGATCGGACCATACTATCGGCGGACCACATGAACATGCCGCCACTGGCTGTCTTGAACACTAGGCTGCCCGCCGACATGATCTCCATGGTATCCCTTCCCCGACGAGGATGCAACGGTTGACTGGCCCCTCTCAAACCCTGTAACGCTCCGAGACCGTTGTGCGAGATGTCTTGTAGTTATTCGCCTCCATTACCATGTCTTTTGCTTGCGTATTGCACTTTGCCATGTCATCATGGGTATTTCATCTGCATGTTTTTCAAAACTTGCATCTGGTCATTTTCTCCTTTGTCTGTTTCGGCATCCGACACTCTCACATGTACCCGCCGCACCTTCCAGATATTGTTTCGTGAGCGGGAGAAAAACATTCTCTAAATGTGCCAAGATTTATCGAGTGGCCTTGGTACATCACCGGTAATCTGCCTGTCAAATTTCATTCCATTTGGACGTCGTTTGATGCCCCAACGGTTAACCCCGTTAACCACCAGACCCCTCTTTCCTTGCAGCCCACCACCCCTCCACAACAACCACTAGCCCATCTAAACCCCCCCAAGCTCTCCGACGTTGGATCATGATTGTCTGGGAGAAAACCGCACCTCAATAGCCCTCTCTTAGCTCCCTCTACCTATAAATTAGCCTCCCCCTCCTCAAATCACGAGCAAACTTTAGCCTCCCTCCTCCTCCCGCCGCCAGACGCATCCGCCGGGTGACCGGACACATCCAGCCGCCGCCCCGCAGTGAATCCTATGCCGCCACGACACTCGCCACCGTCTCCACCGCGCCGCACCATGCGGGCCCGTGATCCCATCCGCAGCCCCTCCCGGCCCGCGCGCCTCTGCTCCACCCCGTCGTCGATAGCGCCGCCGCCGCCCTGCTCCTAACCCGCGTGCCTCCACCACCGCTCGGCCGCCACCCGTCTCCGCCACCCTGTGCCCCAAACGATGCTGCCCGCTCCGCGGCCGCCCCCGCTCGCGTGCCGCCGCCGCCGCTGCCTCGCCATCCGCCTCCACGGTTGACGGCCGCCGCCGCCCGCCGCACCGCCGCCGATGCCGGATCTGGTCCCCCCATAGCCAGATCCGCCGCCTGTCGGCCACCACCGGCATCACCGGCATCCCCGCGGGCTTGCCAGAGCCCCTCACCGCCTGGACCCGTGTCTGCTCCAACCCGATCTGACCCGCCTTCGACCCAATCCACTCCTTTCACTTATTCGTGGGGTAAAAATCTCACCAAGTCCCTAAGTTTTTCCAATGATATGTGTGCATGTTTGTCATCTCATGACTCTGTGCTCGTGGCTCCGATTTGTGCATATGTTATATCAAAATGTTCAACTCTGAGTTCTCTAGACGATGGTGTTGTTTGCATGTATGTTACTATTCATCTTTATGCCTTAATCATTGTTGCAGAAGTGTTAAATGTTATAATCTGCTGGAAGTTGTGATATCTTGCTGATTTGTCTTTTTCATATCATATTGTGTGTCTATCTTTTGAGCATCAAGTCAACATGTTTTAGGAGCATATTCATGACATCTTTACAGTGGTGCAATCCATGTATTTTTATGTTCCTTGTGGTGACTAGGACAAGCATGCAAAGTAGTGTACTTGCTGTTGCTAATTTTAGTGACTTGTTGATTTCTGCTAAGTCTGAATCTTCTACATTATGTTGCCATGTTAACTTGATGCTACAAGTGAATCCATGCATACTCTTGAGTTGCTCATTAAGGATGTTTTGTATATCCTATTATGCGGTATGCATCCATGCCATGGTTTGCAATCGTGGCCTGCTGTAGCTTGCCATTACCATGCTCTCAAGTTGCTAAATAATGTTTATGTTAGCCTGTTACCAGTAAGTTCAGTTTTGCCATGTGAATAGCTAGCGTTCTATGCATCATATGACCATGTTCTTGCCATGAGTAGCTGCAAGTATATGCCTTCTTGTTGTTGGTTGTATTCACATGCCATGATATGCTTTATGTTGAGTTAAAAAAGCTTGCAAACATGCCTACTTGTCGATGTTTCTTCCATGTTCAGTTTATTCCACTAAGTCTGTGAATCTGTTATCATTTGCATTATTGCCATGATGTTTTGAGCATGTTCTAGCGGTTTCTAGCAGTAGCTCAATGATCATGTTTTGTAGTTCTCTACCTTTACATGCTTTTCATGCCCTTGTATGCCATGAAATGTTCATGTAGCTTATACTTTTGTTGTCTCAAAGTGTGCATCATGAATCTATTTTCAGCCTTCCTTTGTTTTTCACTAAGTCTGAGAATCTGTTATGACTTGCTTACTTGTCTTGATGATTGCCATTGATCTAAGGGTTAGATGGAGATGATTAGTAACCATGTTTTGCCATGTTTAACCTGTACTTTAATGCCATGATTTTTACCTTGTTCTTGCAATGTAGCATCATTGTTTCATACCTCCAACATGTCAACATGTTATTTCTGCTCACATGTATGCCCTGTTTTGCCCTAAGTCTTAATCTGTGTTATAAAGTTGCTTTTCTTGCATTGAACTCATTGGATTAATACTATGCCTATGAACATGAATCTTATTATTATTTGAAGCATGTAATGTGTACTTTAAGTGAATACCAAGTTCGTGTCCATATGTTTCCTGTAGTATGTTGTTTCCTTGATTGCAAAGTGCTTAGTTGTTGTTTTGGGCAGGTTGTGTTTGAAACTTGTATTAAGTGTATGTGTTGAACCATGGCTACGTTTGGAGCATGCTCTACATGAAACTTGCTTGGTTTTGCATGTAGTTTTATCTTGCCGTGCTGTATCCGTGTTTTGGAGTGCTTGTGATTGTGTTTTGCTTGCATTTGCATCAATGTCATGTTTAACTTGTTTTGATCATAACTTCTAGGCCGTAGCTCCTAATTAGTTGAACCTTATATGTAACTTGACTAGAAAGACGTGTAGATCATCTTGGTACACTTTAACTTGCTTTTTAACAGTTTTAACTTAATGTTTTAAGCAGATTAGGACAAATTTCGAAATTTGCATATGAGGACTTACCGGAATTGTTATATGTTGTTCCTGGCCTCATTTAAACTTGCTTTGGTGTGGTGTTCTTGTATGCATCATCTCTTGCCATGAGTAGCATAATGTAGCCTTGTCATGCACCATGCTTGGTTGAGCATCATGCCATGTTATGTGCTATGTGTTTACTGTGTTGTTTGCTTCTTTCCAGTGTTACTTCTTCTTGATAGTTCCAGTAACGTTGCGATTGTGAGGATCCGTTCGACAACGTGGGTTCGTCTTCTTTATGGACTCGTTCTTCTTCCTAGAGGGATTTCAGGCAAGATGACCGTCACCTTGGATCTCACTACTATCTTTGCTACACTAGTTATCTCGATGCTATCGCTATGTCGCGCTACCTACCACTTATTTATCAGGCCTCTCAAACTGCCATGATAGCCTCTAACCTTTTCCATCATCCTAGCAACCGTTGATTGTCTATGTTACCGCTTTACTCAGCACCTCTTATAGTGTTGCTAGTTGCAGGTTGTTCCATGTTGGAACATGGATTTCTTGGGATACCACAATATCTCTTATTTAATTAATGCATCTATATACTTGGTAAAGGGTGGAAGGCTCGGCCTTTTACCTGGTGTTTTGTTCCACTCTTGCCGCCCTAGTTTCCATGATACAAGTGTTATGTTCCTTGATTTTGCGTCCCTAACACGGTGAGGGTTTATGGGCCCCTCTTAACAGTTTGATTTGAATAAAACTCTTCCATCAAGGCCCAACATTGGTTTTAACATTTTCCAACATTCCACATAAACATGGGGCCAGTGCTGATGGTGTTGGTCCCAAACTAGAGTCGAGTGCGGCTTCCCCCGGGGCAACTCGGGTCTCAGTTGTTGTACACTGTGCTCATCCGGTCATGGCCTGAGACGAGATACGCGTGGCTACTATCAGGGTCTCGGCACGCCGGGAGGTCTTGCTGGACTTGTTTTACTATTGTCGAAATGTCTTGTGCACCGGGATTCCGAGTCTGATCGAAGGGTCCCGAGATGGAGGATTGTCGCCGCGGATCGTGAGCTTGTTATGGGCTAAGTTGGGACACCCCTACATGGACTAAACTTTCGAGAGCCGTGCCCGCGGTTATGTGGCAGATGGGAATTTTTAATGTCCGGTTATAGAGAACTTGACACCAGACTCGAAATAAAATATACCAACCGCGTGAGTAACCATGATGGTCTCTTTTGGAGGGAGTTGAGGAGAGAACATGGTGGGGTTATGTTTGAACGTTAGTAGCTCAGGATCACTTCTTGATCATTACTAGTTTGCAACCGTCTACGTAGTTTCTCATCTTATTCTTGTACTCGTAGGTTAGCCACCATACAATGCTTAGTCGCTTGCTGCAACCTCACCATTTATCCAATCCCTACCCATTAAGCTTTGCTAGTATTGATACCCATGGTAATGGGATTGTTGATTCCTCGTGGCTCACAGATTACTACAACTATAGTTGCAGGTATAGGTAACGTGATGATCATGGCGCGAGAGTGATGTCTACTTGTTTTGGAGTTCTTGTTCTGCTTCTACTTTGTTTAGGGGATAGGTTCCTGGTCGGCAGCCTAGGCTAGCAAGGTGGATGTCGTTTGAGTTTCTGTTTGGGTTTCATCCGTAGTCGGATGTTGTTATCATGTATGATGTTTGATGTATTCTTGTGGAATTTGTATGCCCTTTGTATGTATCCCCAGATATTATGTAATGGTACGATGTAATGATATCCACCTTGCAAACCGTTTGAATATGTGATTCTATCCTTGGTGGGACCTTCGAGCTCCTCTCGGATAGGATCGCATATTGGGCGTTACAAACCCCTAGAAAGACTGGTGGAGCAGACAACGGCGTTCCTTCTCTGGTTCCCCGCTGACCATCTCGTGTAGCTCCTCTGGCCCGTCGCCTCACCCTTCAACTCCCGGGGATGCTGGCATGCTCCTTTGGTTCATCACCACTGTATTGAGATGAATAAAATAGGATGCAATTTGGTGTTCCCAATCGCATTATCACCGACAATGGCATTCGGTTCACCTGCAACACCTTCCTCTCATATTGCGAAGCTCAGCACCAGATTCTTCTTGGCTTTAGTCATGCATCCACACATAAATAGACAAGTGGAAAGAGCAAATACGGAAGTGCTATGGGGTATGAGCACAAGAACTTTTGACAGTTTGAAATCCAATAAGAGGCTAGATAGAAGAAGTTCCTATGGTCATATGATCCATGCATAGCATGCCAAATAGGGTCACACTTGCAATTCCCTTCGCACTCATCTATGAGGAGGAGGCAGTTCTCCTCTCTGAGCTCACCTACGGGTCTCCCCTGGTCAAGATCTTAAATGAAGCAACCCAGGGAGAAACGAGACGTGACGACATCAATTTTCTCGAGGAGATCTGTTGCCGGGAAGCTGTGCGGGTAGGTCGCTACCAGCAGGAACTGCACCATAATCATAGCTGCAGGATCAGCCCTTCTGATCTTGAAGTAGGTGACCGTGTCCTTCATCGTCTAACGTCCCGATAAGGCGCCAATAAGCTCTCACCAAAATGTGAAGGCCCTTACCAAGTGGTGGGGAGCTTGTTATGAACTCGTGGAGACCAATGATGGGGAACCTGTTATGAACTCCTAGAGACCAATGATGCGGAACATGTTATGAACTCGTGGAATATCGATCATCTGCAGACGTACCATCTGTCGTGGTTTTGTCATGGCAGATGTCCTAGAAAAAGGACTTAGTCGTGGAGCCATCGCTACGGGTTAGCTTGAAGGGGTTAAAGTGGACACAAGGACACAAGAGAGTTTATACTAGTTCGCCCCCTTCAATGAAGGTAAAAGCCTATGTCTAGTTGTGATGGAATTGATGGGTTTTTCGATGACTAGGGAGCAAATAAGCTTCGCCTATGTCTCGAGTTGTTGTCTGTCCTTGAACCGCCGCCGGGTCGTCCCCTTATATACATGGGTGACGCCCGTCGGTTTACAGAGTCCCGATACCGGCTCATAGTTGCGTCCGGTTCGGTCTCCACTATTCCTAACTTATAACACAAGTTACATACCGATGCCGGTTTATAGCTATAGGCCTTAAACTGATTATGGGCCTTTAGCCCTCATCTGCCCTCATGTGCTTTTATCACACTCAACTACTGATCAAGTTAACCCGGCTTGTCTTGGCCGGTTTACGCCTAGTAGTAATATCCCCAACATTAGGCCCCAAATTGATTTGAACATGTTCATGTCAATCCTTAGCAAAAATCTTCATCTACAACATCTTCTTGTATTTTGTTGAACCACCATGATGTCATCTACTCTACTCGCGGTAGATCGGTGTGACGTCACTGGTTATAAAGAACCTTATCCTGTTAACAAGCCTGCGACAATTATGGCCGTAACTTTGTTTCCAAACTCGCGGCTCCTTGATTCTCGCGCCTGACATATCCCTTTCTTTATAAATAGGACCGAAGAGTCATTTCCTTTCTCTTTCCCTCCGACCCCTTCTGCTTCATCTTCCTCGCGTCGCCCAGCTTCGGAGCTCCGCCGCCACCGTCGAGCTCTGCATCAACCTTGGCAGCTGCATCAACCTGAGCACACCAGCGCATCGCGGCGACCTTCCGCTTCTTCCTCAGCTCCGGTAAATCTTCTTTCCTTTCCCCCGCAGATCTGTTCTAGGGTTCCCTCGTTCGTCGAAGTTCATCGAGACTCTGGCGTTGTTCTTCCTTTGTTTCTTCTTTAGCCCATGAATAAAACTTCAAACCTGATGTATTCTCCGTAATGGCTTATCTTCTGTTACCAAAGCAAACCTTTATGCGCATAAAACACTGATCTGGTCCCTTGTGAATTGCTTTGAGATCGACCTTTTAGGTCTAAATCCTTTTATTTTCCTGTCTTACAGTAGATCCAAAATTTCACTGCGACCTTATGAAATCTTTTTTTACCTTCCTTAGTCATTCTTGCCTTAGATCTGTATCCTCTTTACCACAGAGGCGGTTCACCTTTGAAAAAGCAATCTATCATATATCATTAGTCCCCTTGTTGAACCGCCGGGATGCTGTTGCTTCATAAACTCCGGTTTAGATAGATCTGCTTCCGGTTTAACATTGCACATATCAATGTACTTTGTAGATTTCATCATGGCCAAGCAAGTGTATGAGTGCAATTGGGTCCCTTCTCGCGTCACAGAGGATCAACTAGACGATTTAGTCCAGATTGGCGCCTTGGGCAGTAAAGACACCGTCCATTGGAGGGCTCCTGGCAAAGAATGCCCCCCCCATACCTCGAGAAGGAGAGGTTGTTGTTTTCGTAGACCACTTAGCCCGGGGTTTTAAACCACCCGGTTCTAAATTCTACCGGGATGTTCTAGCTGATTTCCAACTCCATCCGCAAGACACTGGCCACAACTCTGTTACAAATATGTGCCACTTCCAAGTGCTCTGTGAGGTGTTCTTTCAAGAGGAGCCCACAGTGGAATTATTCAGAGATCTTTTCCATATAAACTGTCGTACTGAGTTTACTGATGGCTCTAATACGGAGTTGGGTGGCATGGTGATTCAAAAAAGGAAAGAGGTCACATACCCCCACGCCAAGCTGCACAGCCACCCCAAGGAGTGGAATCAGACATGGTTCTACTGCAAAGATACCTCCCCTGCTGGTGAGAATCCCTTGCCTGGCTTTCGTCCGGAGCGGCTCAGCAATACCCATCCTTTTCCTCAACGATTGACTGCCCAGGAGAGAAGAAAATATGCTCCTCCGCTGTCAAAGCTCAGAGCCTTTATGGCCAACGGTTTAACAGGGGTTGACCTTGCTCGCTGTTGGATATCATGGAGCATACTGCCCCTTAGTCAGCGCTTCGGTTTGATGTGCGAATATACTGATAGTGTGGATGACCCACTGCGACATTCAGGACTCCAGCTCTCCGATGAAGAACTCATAGAGGCTGTGCGCAAGATACTGAATGAACCGGAGCACATCTGCGCTAGAACCGGCCTGCTTCCCTTCTGTGCCACCAACAAACCGCCAGCTGTAAGACTTTGATTTTTCTCTTTGCTGAATCTGTTATTGATATGTCTGGTCATTGCTTTTAATATCAGTGTCTGCATAACCAGGGCGATGATCCATTTCGGAGCAAAAAGCTGCCGCAGGAGAAACCAGAGAAAACAGATAAACCGGAAAGAGCAACCCGGCAAAAAACTAAAGCTGTGAAGAAGACTGCCCACCGGAAAAGAACTACTGCATCTTCTAATCCGGCCCCTGATGACGAGGTGGATAATCCGGACTTTGAGGTAGAGCTTGACTCACTTGGTTTATTTTTCATGCATCTTATTGATGATGATATTTGTCAGGATGATGCCGAAGCCAGCCATGCGGATGTTGTAGAGGTAATTATTCTCTCTTCCGATTCAGAAACTTTGCCTTCACAAAAAATCCGTCAGGCAAACCGGAAAGTTAAATTTTCTCATCCTCTTGCTTATTTGGATCCTAAACTTCTTATGAAGACTCAACAACACGAAGCTCGCCGCACCACCCGGCACAGCGGCCAGGTAGTTACCTCCGCCGGTTTACCGAACAGTCCGGTTCGGAAACGTCATTCCGAGGTCTCTAATTCGCTTGTCAGTGCTTGTCCTAAAGCGGGATGCTTTCGTCAACCTCTTAATCTGTCTGACTCCGATTATCAGGTTATTTCCCACTCATCTTCTGGCGAGTCGTCGGCTACTCAGCTCCCACCGCTCAAAATGGTGCTTGGGTAAGCTATATTTATTGTGATGTTTGCTGTATATTGCCTTAGAACATATGCTGTATTTAATTTTGTTATTCTTCTCAGGGCCAAACCTAGGCCGAGCAAGAAGGCCCGCCTGGATAAAGCGGCCGAAGATGTCATTCTTGAACCAGGCACCACACCCAATCTTGAAGCGGCTATTCCTGAGGATATTCCCAATGATCCACCGCAGCCAGATGATGATCTTACTGCTGAGGAAAGACCTACTGATACCTCAGGTCCTATCCATCAGCCCACAGGTTCCCTCCGGGTTGAAAGCTCCACCAGTCCCGCAAAACCTACTGACGAGCCAACAACTCCAGTGCAAACCGACGGTACCAATGATGATGAAGTTGTCATTACTGGCACTGGCCATACTGAGCCAAGCAATCCTGTCGCTTTATCCAAACATTGTGCCAAGGAAGAATTAGCTGCTTTTGGCAAAGGCAAGTGGAATGCTGATCTGACGGCTTACGCTGCTCTGAACGCCCAAGATATCCATTCCGGCTATCTGAACCGGCTGTATACCAGCCATGACTATGAAGCCGGTCTGGTTAACATGATGAAGGATAAATATGAGGTAGCTTCCATATGCTCCTTCCCGCTTGTATGCTTTCATTCTTGCTGACTCTCCTAGCCC
This sequence comes from Triticum dicoccoides, assembly GCF_002162155.2. NCBI lineage: Eukaryota > Viridiplantae > Streptophyta > Magnoliopsida > Poales > Poaceae > Triticum > Triticum dicoccoides. The sequence continues at coordinate 172,875,644 of NC_041380.1, forward strand.
CTAAGGGTCAATTTGAAATATCCTTTCAAACCGGGACTTAATAATATGAATCTTGATACTTTGAAATTTGCTGATGTAGTCCCCAAGGGCCGGTTCAACTTAGCGTAGTTAACCGGTACTTTAAGTAATTGAAACTACCGCATCAGAATACATATGATCAAATAGCCATTAGCCCCCAAGTGCCAAGTTGAATACTTGTATTGAGCTTGGGACTTTGTAAACAATTGAAAGATGAAGATCGAATATGCATTAGCCCCCAAGTGCTAAGCGCATAACTTGTTATGTGGTTGGTACTTGAATCCTTCTACCGATTTGTTGAAACATATACCTGTATGCCTGCAGGCGGAGCTGAAGGTGAAAGAAAGCCAAGTCATCGATCTGCGAGAAAACCTGAAAACCCAACAGGCTGAAACCTCCAAGGCAAAAGAGGAATTGGCCAGTGCCTTAAGCGCCATGGAACAACTTAAGGATAACTTCAAGAAGAAACAGGCGGATTGGGCCACTGAAAAGTCCGCTTTGATCAAACGAGCAGAGGATGCCGAGGCTGCACTGAAACCAGTGATGGATGAACTGACCAGCATAAAGCGGCACGTTCATGCCATGACCACTGCTATCTTTGGTAAGCCAACTTGCCTTCTGAATTGGTTCTGCCTTCTTACAGAGTCGCCGGTTTATTAACCTTTTATGGTATTTCAGGGACACGCATTGGTCACTTGGGGTCAGATGTGCGGAAGAAATTGAAAGCCGCCTATACCTTGGTTGAACAATTGTACACTGGTGCCTAGCGGATCATCTGTATCGCGTCTCATAACAAACCGGCGCCTACTTTGATTCAAGATACTTTGATGAAACTGTCAGTGCTTCCTGCCCGGGTTGAAGAGCTGAAGAAATCTGCTGCTCGAACCGGTGCAATCAATGCTTTAATCCAGGCAAAAGCCTGGGTGCTGGATTTTGATCCTATTGAAGCGGCTCAAGGTTATCCCAGTTTGAAGGAAGACGCGTCAGAATTTGGTGAAGCAGATCTGCGAGCCATAAATCAGGAGGTACGTCCGTTAGCTTGTCAACTGGCTGAGGAAGCAGATTTGTCTCATTATCAAGCCCAATATGACAGCTAGAACAAGCGAATAGCTGCACCAATCCATGAATCGGAAAACTTGATCCCTCCAATCCGTAAGCATACTTACGCTCCCGATATTGACCCGTCTTCGCTAATCCATGATGAAGCTGTTTTTCAAGCATTGATGGGAATCGACTAGACAACTATGGATTTTCAGCCACTGGGAAGAGAAACGGAAGCTGAAGCGGCGCAGTATGACCCACAACCATCAGGCCAGGCTGGTGGCCAAGCTTAAACCGGAAGCCGGTTTTAAAACTGTCTCTCCTTTGTGCAAAACAATTATGTTATTATGGGCACCATGTTGCCTTGTACTAGGCTAGCTGATACCTTTGATGTTGATATGCCTTCGCGCATAACTTGTTCTTCCTGTGGTAATGAACTTTCCAAAATACTTTCTGAAATAAGAAATTCGTTAAGTGCCACCGCAGTTGTACTGTCAAGCGGAATATGATGTTTGTATATATAAAGTCAAAACATCCAAAACAAAATTTTAACTATATGATAAAAAATTTAGAGATACATAATACCTGCCACCATTGAGTGTGAAGTTGGCTTAGCCAACCTTGAAGCGGAGCTTTTGCAAACCCACACTATTGGAGGATATAACAACTCCTGTATATGTATATGACACTGGTTACCATGTAAACCGTGCCGGGTTATAATGAACACCGTGTTACTCCATAAGAGGATGTTAACAACAAGGATCAAACCGGACAAATAGTCTCCGGATTGACGTGAACTGTGTTCCGTCAATTGATTGGTTAAAAAACTTTGTCGGTTTAAAGAACACAATAAAAAGCAAAAAAAAACCCTTCAAAGAAAAGTATGAAGCAAAAGCAACGAAAAAAATGTTTGCCAAAAAAGATTTATTTAAGCTGATCAAATGGCGTAACCATGGCCAAACACGACCAAGCTCCCGTTAGGTGTAACTATGGTTCTAGTTAGCCAGGTCCCCAAGTGATTCTTGTGGCATTTTATGCCGACCAAATGGCGTGGTCATGGTTCGGGTTCGACCAAGCCCCCAAGTAATTTTGTGGCCTTAGGCCGATCAAGAGGCATGACTGGTTCAGACATGACCAAGTCCCCAAGTGATCTGGTGGCTTTCGCCTATCAAGAGGCATGGTATTGGTTCGGACACGACCAATCCTCCAAGTGATATAACACGATGCTTTTAGCAAAGCGAACTCAAGGGGTAAACCGGAGGCCGCTTTAGAGCAACTCCGTGTAACCTCACATGATGTAAAAGAACAGATACCCCGCTTTAGCTGAGGTTCCGGTTTATTTTACTTAATCATAATATATACATTGTATGTACATAAGTATAGCCAATGGCTCAGGTATAGTAAGGCCGAAGATGAGCTATATTCCACGGCCTGTTAGTCTCCTCCTCTGATGTACGTGAGTCCTTATGCTCTCAAATATCGATCAGATAGTACGACCCGTTGTGCAGATTCTTGCTGACCACGAAAGGCCCCTCCCAAGGTGGGGATAGCTTATGCATATCAGTCTAATCTTGGATGAGTCGAAGCACCAAATCTCCTTCCTGGAAGACTCTGGTTCTGACTCGGCGACTGTGACAACGACGAAGATCCTACTGGTAAATCACCGACCGGGCGGCTGCGATGTCACGCTCTTCATCCAACCGGTCCAAAGCATCTTGTCATGCTATCTCGTTGTCCGCTTCAACATAAGCCGTGACACAAGGTGAGTCATGACGGATATCGCTGGGGAGAACCGCCTCCGCTCCATAAACCATGAAGAACGGTGTGTATCCTGTTGATCTGTTGGGGGTTGTATTGATGCTCCATAACACAGATGGTAATTCTTCTACCCAACAACCCGGCGTTCTCTGCAAAGGAACCATGAGCCGGGGCTTGATGCCTCTCAAGATCACTTGATTAGCTCTTTCTTCTTGACCATTGGACTGTGGATGTGCCACTGATGAAACGTCGAGCCGGATGTGCTCTCGTTCGCAGAACTCCTTCATAGCACCTTTGGATAAATTGGCACCATTATCTGTGATAATACTGTGCGGAAAGCCAAACCGGAAAATCACCTTTTTGATGAACTGAACCGCCGTGGCCGCATCACACTTGCTAACAGGTTCTGCCTCCACCCACTTTGTAAACTTGTCCACCGCCACCAGGAGGTGGGTCTTCTTATCTTTGGACCTTTTGAAAGGCCCAACCATATCTAGCCCCCAAGTCGCAAACGGCCAAGTAATTGGAATCATCCTCAATTCTTGAGCCGGTACATGAACACATCTTGAAAACCTTTGGCAACCATCACATCGTCTGACCAGATCCTTCGCATCAGCATGAGCAGTTAACCAATAGAAACCATGGCGAAACGCTTTAGCCACGAGAGACTTTGAACCGGCATGGTGACCACAATCTCCTTCGTGGATCTCCCGCAAAATTTCACGTCCTTCTTCAGGAGACATGCAATGTTGAAAAGCTCCTGATACACTGCAATGATGCAACTCACCGTTGATGACAGCCATGGACTTGGATCGCCGGATTATCTGTCGGGCCAGAATCTCATCTTCTGGCAACTCGCCCCGGTTCTTGGACGCCAGATAAGGAAGCGTCCAATCAGGAATAACATGAAGAACTGCCACCAATTGAGCCTCCGGATCAGGAATGGCCAAATCCTCTTCACCAGGGATCTTCACCGACGGGTTGTGCAGCACATCTAGAAAAACATTGGGTGGGACCGGTTTGCGCTGAGAGCCCAGCCGGCTTAAAGCGTCCGCCGCTTCATTTTTCCGCCAGTCCACGTGGTCCACCTGATAGCCTCTGAAATAACATGCAATAATATCCACCTCACGACGATATGCTGCCATGAGTGGGTCCTTGGAGTCCCAAGTGCCAGACACTTGCTGAGCCACAAGGTCCGAATCACCGAAGCACTTAGCTCGACTTAGATTCATCTCCTTAGCCATCCGAAGACCATGGAGCAAGGCTTCATACTCAGCTGCATTTTTAGTACAAGGGAACATTAAACGGAGAACATAACAAAACTTATCACCTCGTGGGGAAGTTAATACGACTCCAGCCCCCGAGCCTTCCAACTGCCTGGATCCGTCAAAATGGATTGTCCAATACGTATGATCCGGATTTTCTTCAGGTGCTTGCATTTCCGTCCAATCATTGATGAAATCAACAAGTGCTTGAGACTTAATCACTATCCGAGGCACATATTTCAAACCGTACGGCCCCAGCTCTATAGCCCACTTTGCAATCCGGCCAGTTGCTTCCCGGTTCTGAATGATATCTCCCAAAGGAGCAGAACTGACCACCGTAATTGGGTGCCCTTGGAAGTATTGCTTAAGCTTTCGGCTTGCCATAAAAACTCCGTACACCAGCTTCTGCCAATGCGGATACCTTTGCTTGGACTCAATGAGTACCTCGCTGATATAATAGACCGGACATTGAACCAGATGCTCCTTACCTGCCTCCTTTCGTTCCACCACAATAGCCACGCTGACCGCACGAGCATTAGTAGCAACATATAGCAGTAACGGCTCCTTGTCAATGGGAGCGGCGAGCATAGGCGGATTGGCCAATTGTCGCTTTAAGTCCTCAAATGCTTCATCAATAGCAGAACTCCAGACGAACTGATGCGTCTTCTTCAACATCTGATACAAAGGGATCGCCTTCTCACCAAGGCGGCTGATAAACCGGCTTAACGCGGCAATCCGGCCTGCCAGGCGTTGAACATCATTGATACACTTCGGTTTAGCCAGGGAGGTGATGGCTGTGATCTTCTCCGGATTAGCCTCAATTCCCCTGTTGGACACGAGAAAACCCAATAACTTGCCCGCCGGTACACCAAAGACACACTTGTCCGGATTAAGCATCATCTTGTACGTCCTTAGGTTATCAAAGGTTTCCTTCAAATCATCAACCAGAGTCTCCTTCTCCCTGGATTTAACCACGATATCATCCACGTAAGCATGTACATTACGGCCAATCTGCTTGTGAAGACAATTTTGTACACACCGTTGATAAGTTGCCTGGGCACTTTTGAGCCCAAAGGGTATAGACACATAGCATAAGGCTCCAAAGGGAGTTATGAATGCCGTCTTCTCCTGGTCCTTAACTACCATTTTGATGTGATGATAGCCAGAATATGCATCCAGAAAACTTAAACGCTCACAACACGCCGTAGCATCAATGATTTGATCAATACGGGGGAGGGCAAAAGGATCTGCTGGACAAGCTTTATTAAGATTTGTGTAATCCACACACATACGCCAGGTGCCGTTTTTCTTAAGGACTAGGACCGGATTGGCAAGCCACTCAGGGTGAAAAACTTCAACAATAAAACTAGCTGCTAAAAGCCTGGCTACCTCTTCTCCAATCGCCTTGCGTCTTTCTTCGTTAAACCGGCGGAGGAACTGTTTCACTGGTTTGTATTTAGGATCCACATTAAGTGCATGCTCAGCGAGTTGCCTCGGTACACCTGGCATGTCAGAGGGCTTCCATGCAAAAATGTCCCGATTCTCACGGATAAACTCGATGAGCGCGCTTTCCTATTTCGGATCCAAGTTGGCACTAATGCTGAACTGCTTGGACGAATCGCCAGGAACGAAGTCAACAAGCTTAGTTTCTGCTGCCGATTTGAACTTCAGGGCTAGATCATGCTCCGTAGTTGGCTTCTTCAACAGAGTCATGTCCGCCGGATCAACATTTTCTTTATAGTACTTCAACTCCTCGGTGGCACAAACCGACTCTGCATAAGACGCATCTCCTTCCTCGCGTTCCAAAGCGATTTTGCGCCTTCCGTGAACCGTTATTGTCCCCTTGTGACTCGGCATCTTGAGCTGCAAATACACATAACAGGGCCGAGCCATAAACTTGGCGTATGCCGGACGCCCAAACAGGGCATGATATGGACTTTGGATTTTCACCACTTCAAACGTTAATGTCTCCGACCTGGAATCATGATCATCCCCAAAGGCCACTTCAAGAGCTATCTTACCAACGGGATATGCTGATCTGCCAGGCACTACACCGTGGAATACTGTATTGGACGGTTTGAGATTCTTATCTGTAAGTCCCATACGACGGAAGGTCTCATAGTATAGGATGTTAATGCTGCTCCCTCCATCCATGAGCACCTTGGTGAACTTATAACCTCCCACCTGAGGCGCCACCACCAGAGCCAACTGACCCGGATTATCAACCTGGAGTGGGTGATCCTCTCTGCTCCATATGATTGGCTGTTCAGACCAACGTAGATAACGGGGTGTGGCCGGTTCAACAGAGTTGACTGCCCGCCTCTGAACCTTCCGGTCTCGCTTGTCCAAGCTAGTGGTAAAGACATGGTACTGCCCATTACTCAACTGCTTTGGGTTGCTTTGGTAACCTGACTATTGCTGCTGTTGGTTGTAACCACCCTGGTTGTTCTGACTATTTTGACCATTATGTCTGCCCGGATTACCATTAAATCCTGAACCGGAACTTCCTCCACCGTAACCCGGCCCGGACCCTGAGCCACCGCCAGATCCGTGATCATACCGGAAATTATTAGAATTTTTGAACTCCTGCATAATAAAGCAATCCTTCCAAAGGTGGTTTGCTGGCTCCTCCTTCGTCCCATGTCTTGGACAGGGCTGGCTTAGCAGATAGTTCAGGCGGTTTGGGTTGGGGTTGGGCGCTCCACTACGATTTTTCGGCCTACCCTTGCGCCGCTGGCCATTGTCCTGTACGTTGGTATTAGCCACAAAATCCATGTTGCCATCCGCTTTACGCTTGCCTCCTCCGCCATTGCCTACCCAGTGATGCTGCTGACCTTTGGAGCTGCTGTTCTTCTTCCCCTTCCCTGTCTTGTCATCATCAGATTCGGGATCCTTGGTACTATCAAAATCAGCATATTTTACCAAAGCGGCCATGAGCGTCCCCATGTCGGTGCAATGACGCTTCATCCGTCCCAATTTCAACTTCAGGGGCCCAAACCGGCAGTTGCCTTCTAGGGTTAATACTGCGGTGTCAGCGTTGATGCGGTCTGAGGAGTGCAACACTTGTGAAACCTGGCGCACCCAATGAGTCGTTGACTCTCCTTCCTCCTGGACGCATGCAGCTAAGTCCAATATCGACATAGGCTGTTTACATGTATCCTCTAAATTGTTGATAAACCGGGCTCGTAATTGGGCCCATGAACTGATAGAATTAGCGGGCAAGCTTTTTAACCAAGTACGGGCCGTTCCTTCAAGCATCATGGTGAAGTATTTCGCACACACCGTGTCATCCACATCAAGCATCTCCATGGCCATCTCATAGCTCTCTATCCATGTCTCTGGTGGTTGATCCATCGTATAATTTGGTACCTTGCATGGGCCATTGAAATCCTTGGGCAAGCACACGTTGTGTAAAGCGGGGACGAGGCAAGGCACCCCCAAAGAACTAGAAGTAACACTAGGTTCGATCGAAATGGTTGGACGAACCAGCGTGAGCTGCCGAGCCTAATGATGTGCGGCTAACTCGGCCTCCCTACGCGCTCGGGCCCGGTTCACCACTTCCTGAGCATCATCAGCACCACCCGTCGGGTTGTTACAATGGGGTGCTCCACGTCGTTCATTACTCGACACTGCTGGTTCATCCATATGTCTGCTATAGCTCCAGCTTGGACGGGGGTTCGAATGGATTCGGTCGTGGCTGTACGAGTACGCCTCCTATTGGGCCAAAGCTGTCCTCAGAAGTTCCTTGACCCGTCGCGTCTCTACTGCTTGCGGCGAGTCACCTTCAACTGGAATGGCCTCCATTCGTGCAGCAGCGGCAACGAGATTGTCCATTGGGTTGGAGTAGTGACCCGGAGGTGTTAAAACATCCCGAGGTATAACGGTGTTTTGACGAGGCGGGTCCATCTGACGGGGCTGAACCGGTGCACCCGTCCCAGGGGCTTCTGCCTGGTTCCCCTCCAGCGGATTACTGGCTCTTGGTCCTAGAGTGTTGAAAAGGTCTCTAGCCTCGAAAACCGGAGGTAAGCGGGACCGGTGCTTCCTCCTCATGACTTCATGCGACGCGCTCTGATCCAACATAAGCCTGTAGGCATGTGCGTCTAAAGCGGCCCGCTCTGCGGCCATCCTGGTGTCCTCAGCCGCCAGATCCATTTTGTCCTGGGTGATTTGTTCCTTTACCTTTGCAATCTCTATGTTATGAGCGTCCTGATCTGGCAGATTAACTTCTGCCATAAGCACAGCCAACACATCAAATAGTTCTGATAGAACCTGAGCCGGTGGGCGCACAGGGCCTCCCGCCCCGGCAACCGTTGCTGCTGCTGAATCGGAGATTGTTGCCGCGGCTGTCAAAGAGTGAAGCGCTGCTTGTGTTCCGGTCATGAATATTCCAACCCGGTTAGGCAGATCAGAGGGGTCCAGAATACTGTCGCCATCGGAACAGCTCTCAATCCGGCCATCTTGTAGCTGATAAAGAGATTCGGTTTCTCCGGTCGAAGATTCGTCACCGGAACGAACGGCAGTCGCCCCGCAAAGCTCCGATCCATCCTCATAACTCCCTCCATGGATCATTCCCACGATGGCACGCTTCATGGCCGGTTTAACCCAGGCGGATCGCGTACACTGAGCCGTCTCGACGAGGTCGGTGCAGATGTCCGGCTCAGGGCCCGGTTCACCGATCTTGCCAATGAAAACATGAATGCTACCAAAGGGGACCCGGTACCCGTACTCAATTGAGCCGGCCTCGGGGCCCCAGCCTGCGTCGTCGATGTAGAGTTTGCCGCGACGACTCTTAGTCATCTGGCCTACAACGTAGCCCTCGAGTCCTTCAAAGCGGCCCTCCAAGAACCGGAAACCATCGTGCGATAGCCCGACGGTGGGCGCCAACTGTTGTGGTTTTGTCACGGAAGATGTCCTAGAGAAAGGACTTAGTCGTGGAGCCATCGCTACGGGTTAGCTTGAAGGGGTTAAAGTGGACAGAAGGACGCAAGAGAGTTTATACTAGTTCGGCCCCTTCAATGAAGGTAAAAGCCTACGTCTAGTTGTGATGGAATTGATGGGTGTTTCGATGACTAGGGAGCAAATAAGCTTTGCCTATGTCTCGAGTTGTTGTCTGTCCTTGAACCACCGCCGGGTCGTCCCCTTATATACATGGGTGACGCCCGTCGGTTTATAGAGTCCTGATACCGGCTCATAGATGCGTCCGGTTCGGTCTCCACTATTCCTAACTTATAACACAAGTTACATACCGACGCCGGTTTATAGCTATAGGCCTTAAACTGATTATGGGCCTTTAGCCCTCATCTGCCCTCATGGGCTTTTATCACACTCAACTCCTCATGAAGTTAGCCCGGCTTGTCTTGGCTGGTTTACGCCCAGTAGTAATATCCCCAACACCATCCTTGCAACTTCCACCTGTAAGGAGCTCAGGCATACCCAGGGCAGACCCTAGAGCTGAAGAAGTGTATCTGAGTCTACCTTGTACCGAACACTTTATCCAGCTTGACTCGTGAACAACCTTGTACTCAGGAACCCGTTCCCTTGTACGTGATAACCCACAAGTATAGGGGATCATTTGTAGCCTTTTTCGATAAATAAGAGTGTCTAACCCAATGAGGAGCTAAAGGCAGAACAAATATTCCCTCAAGTTCTATTGACCACCGATACAACTCTACGCACACTTGACATCTGCTTTACGAAAAACAAGTATGAAACTAGTTTGTAGGTGTGATGCTAGAACTACTTTGCAAGAATAAAACTAGAAGTACTTTGCAAGATAATAAAAGTTAGGTGTTTAGAAAAATGGTTTTTGCAACAAGAAAGTTATTTGTCCCTAGGAAATTGATAACAAGTACCAATAATCATTCTTGCAACTTTATATGAGGGAGAGGCATGAGCTAACATACTTTCTCTATGTGGATCATATGCACTTATGATTCAAACTCTAGCAATAATCCGCAACTACTGAAGATCATTAAGGTCATGAAACCCAACCATAGCATTAAGTATCAAGGCCTCTTTATTCCCATTCATCATACCCCACCTACTTGGGTTTAAGTTTCTGTCACTCTCGCAACCCACCATAAGCGAACCATGAGCATATTGCAACACCTTACAGCGTGGGCCCCTCACATTTGTGCGAGAACGGAGGGCACCATAGGGTAGCACCATAAATAAAATATACAATCATACCAACCAAAATCACGATTAACCCACATGACAAAATGGATCTACTCAAACATCATAGGATAACCATAGATCATTGGGAAATAATATATGGAGTTGAGCACCATGTTTAGGTAGATATTACAGCGGGGAAGAGAGTTGTTACACCGCTTCATAGAGGGGGAGAAAGTTGGTGTTGACGGTAGCAAGATTGTTGATGTAGATCACCATCTTGATCGTTGCCCCGGCGGCACTCCAGCGCCAGGGAAGCAAGGTGGAGAGAGCCCCCCTACTTCTTCTTCCTCCTTGGCCTCCCCCTAGATGGGGAGGATAATTCCCCCTCTGGTCTGTGGTCTCCTATGGCGGTGGAGGGGCGGGATCCAATCCAAGATTGCATCTCCCTCTCTGTTCTCTTCTTTTTGGCGTTCCCTAGATCTGGCTGAAAACTGTTTCTTATATTCCCATAGATCCGTAACTCCAATTGCGCTGAGATTTTAACACAATTTTTTTCCATATATGAACTTCCTTGCACCCAAAGTAGAGGTCCAACCAACGTATGAGGTGGGCACAACCCACCACCAAGCGCTTGGCTCAAGGGTCGGATCCTACTAGGTCGTGCCCACCACGGGACTCTGTTTGCGGTGATTCCAACTCCCGAAAATCACATATATTCCAAAATAATTCTAAATAAATTTTTATCGCATTTGGACTTCGTTTGATATGGATACTCTATGATACAAAAAACATGCAGAAAACAAGAACTGGCACTGGGCACGGGATCAATAGGTTAGTCCAATAAATCATATAAGAAGTTGCCAAAAGTTGCATAATATTGGCATGAAACAATCAGAAATTATAGATACGATGGAGACGTATCAGTACGTTGGAATAAAATTTAAGTTGTTCCAATTTGGTGGTGAAACTTGCGTTTTATTTCTGCTTTCTGCGCTATTTATGTTAGAATCGTGGCCAAATCCGTCCACGAATCGTGGGCTACTAATACGTCCATTTTGCATAATTATTTATTACTATAGTTTATCCTTTTTCAATGATGTATTTTAGATTATGGTGCAATTATAATGTATTTTATCTCTTAAAATGCAAATTATATCAAGAGACGAGGATTACAATCAAATGGAATTCTAGACGTAAAATATCAAAAGAAGAGAAAGAAATTCTTCAGAGCTCAAAATGAAGCGTGTATTTTTGGAGAATTATTTTGAAATATATAATTAATATTGGAGCAAAGAAGTACTATAGGGCCCACCTAGCTTGCACATGGCTAGGTAGCGTGGCCCACCCACCCCCCTCGTCGCACCACCTGCACATGTGGGGCCATGGTGGCTTGCCTCGTGATGCTCTTTGGCCATAAATTCCCATTCACTGGTGCAGTGATGTGCTACACATATGGTTTTACCCCCTTTTCATGACAGAGTTTTAAACTGTCGCCTTGCCTCTATGTGAGATAGGGGGTCCTTCCCACACGACCCAGAAACCGTCGGCGATAGGGACTAGGAATGCTTACATTTTGCAAAACTAAGCGTATGCGATGCCCGAATCTATCCCAAACTCGAGTCGCCACACAACTGTTCGTGATATATCTATTATCCCAAATGCTATGTCCTTGCTACTCTCGTGTGCTCGCATTACTATCGCACTCAGTATTATGTGGTGCAACATTTATGATGCACACCCCATCACAAACAGTTCATGATTGCGAAACATGTATGATAAGGAGACTACCATACACATTTACTTATCCTACACCGTATGTGATTTAGTGTAAGATTGCATACATTTGTCCCTATAAAACTAGTCCTGAATATATCCCACATGTTGTTGTGTCCATAAACGTTTCCGATATATAAAATTTCCCAAATGATTCATCCATAATACCCATGTCAGATGAATGCCTTTCACACGGGTTCTTATATGAGCAAACATTTACGATGTGCATGACATCATAAACAATTCATAATTGCCAAGCATGTGTGATAAGGTGACTTTCACAAACATTTAATAAGAAGGAACTGTTTATGCCTCTTTTGTTAATCTCATGCGGTTTTTCTTGGCTCATCGTGTGTGCACTAGAGATTCATTACACACGTAGAGATCTGAGTAACCTGTCTGATGTTGACATTTATCATAGACCTTTTGCTTTCGCAAACCATGTGCAGTGTAATGGCCTGTAGAGCATAACTTATCCCTAATTAAATCCCTACATTTAAAATTCACATAATTTGAATTTGAAAGTAGGCAATCACTTATTTCATATCGAACCATGTTTATTACAAGGACGAATGCATAATTCGATGCATAGGTACATATACTGAGGAACTACAGAAGCATCAAGTAAAGAATGATGACCCACAGTTGTACTAAAGACGATAAAGAGAGGCGAAAGACATTATGTGAAGTGAATGCCCATATTGTGCCCTCCTCCTTTCCTAATGCATGTAGGACTCTAGGCCAACACCCTGTGATGGTCGCCCGCCCATCCTTCACTATACTCAATAGGAATTCTCGATGCTCATTGTAGTCTTAGTGAAATACTTTAACCTTCATTGCATGTCCACCAATCATGTACTTTTCGATGCAATCTCTAGTAAACTGCTTTGCAAACCATTGCAAATGAAAAAGATCCAGACATTGTTGTCTAACAACTCATTATGGGCAGTAAAAAGAGACTGCTACAATGCTCGTAGTTACCATCCTATAGCTCGTGTGTTGGATAGAACGTTGATACGTCTCCAATGTATCTATAATATTTTTTGTTCCATGCTATTATATTATCAATATTAGATGTTTTATATACATTTACAAGCAACTTTATATCATTTTTTGGGACTAACCTACTAACTTAGTGTCCAGTGCCAGTTGTTGTTTTTTGCTTGTTTTTTTACTTTCCAGAATATCGATACCAAATGAAGTTCAAATGCCACAAAACTTTTTGGATATTTTTATGGTGATAAGAGACCCTGGAAGCTTCTAGAGGCCATAAGAAGATGAAGGAGGGGCCAACTAAGCACCGCCATCGCCGCGCCCTGGTGGGTAGTGGGGCCCACATGCATCTATAAATACTATAAATTTCTAGAACCCTCAGTGGAGTCCACGAAATACGTTTTCCGCCGCTGCAAGTTCCAGAACCATGAGATCCAATCTGGAGGCCTTTTCCGGCACTCTACCGGAGGGGGAAACGATCACGGAGGGGTTCTTCATCATCCTTGCTGCCCCCGATGATGCGTGAGTAGTTTACCGCAGACCTACGGGTCTGTAGTTTGTAGCTAGATGGCTTCTTCTCTCCTTTTGATCTTCAATACAATGTTTTCCTCGATGTTTTTGGAGATCTAATTGATGTAATGACTTTTTGTGGTGTGTTTGTTGGGATCGATGAATTGGAGTTTATGATCATATCTATCCATGAATATTACTTGGGTTTTCTTTGAACTCTTTTATGCATGATAATTATAGCCTTGTATTTTTCCCCGGTTTATTGGTTTGGTTAGGCCAACTAGATTGATTTATCTTGCCATGGGTAGAGGTGCCTTGTGATGGGTTCGATCTTGTTGTGCTCAATCTTAGTGACAGAAAGAGACAAAACACACATGTATCATAGCTATTAAGGGTAAAAGATGGGGTTTATTCATACATGAGTTTATCTTGTATACATCATGTCTTCTTGCTTCATGCATTACTCTATTTTTCCATGAACTTAATATAGTGGATGCATGCTGGATAGTGGTTGACGTGTGGAGTAATAGTAGTAGATGCAGGCCGGAGTCGGTCTACTAATCTTAGACGTGATGTCTATATACATGATCATTGCCTTGGATATCGTCATAAATATTTTCTTTTCTATCAATTGCCCAAAAGTAATTTTTTTACCCGCAATTTTATTTATTTATTTTCTTTTGTATACATGACGCAGGTAGGGTACCTGGGTCTATTTTCGATCATATATTAAAACCAAAAAGATCTTGCTGCAATTTTATTTATTTTATTTTATTTTGTATTTTTGTTAGATCTATTTATCAAAACCTATATAATTTAATCTTTCTCATAACCATTGAGGGATTGACAACCCCTCTACGGGTTGGGTTGCAAGTAGTTATTGTTTCTGTGTAGGTGTTGTTTATATAGTATTGCTTGGTTCTCCTACTGGATTGATAAACTTGGTTTCATAACTAAGGAAAATACTTATCTCTACCGTACTGCATCATCATCTCCTCTTCGGGGAAATCCCAACGCAGTTCACAAGTTGCAGAATAATTTTTGGCGTTGTTGTCAGGAAGACATCATTAACATCTATAAAGTACCTACGCCTAAACCTTCACCTCCCTGCATTTACTTTATTTTTCATTTGCCTCTCGTTTTCATTTGCCTCTTGTTTTCATCTGCCCCACTTCTATTTTTTTTTACAAAAATACAAAATATTTTATGTTTGCCTTTTTCTTATTTGATCTTTTGCTTGCTTATTATCTTGTTTGCTTAGTCATCATGTCTCAAGAAAATGCAAAATTGTGTCATTTTTCTAATACTAATAATAATGATTTTATTAGTACTCTGATTGCTCCTCCTGCCACTAGTGTGGAGTCTTATGATATTAATGTCGCTTCTGTTGAATCTTGTTACAAAAGAACAATTTTCCAGTAATACTAATGAGGTTGTCGTGTCGCATCTAAACACTTCTGTTGAATTGTGTGATATGCAAAGGAAAAAGGATATCGACGATGATATTTTTTAATTAAATTATTGCCTTTCTCTTTGCGTGATCGTGCAAAAATTTGGTTTTCATCATCGTCGCGAAATAGTATTGATTCACGGAACAAGTGCAAAGATGCTTTTATTACTAAGTATTTTCTTCCCGTGAAAATTATTTCCCTTAGAAATTAAATTATGAATTTCAAGCAATGTGAGCATGAGCATGTTGCCCAATATTGCGAAAGGATGGAATTGATGATAATAAATTGCCCTACTCATGGTTTAAATTTATGGATGATCATGCAAAAAAATTATCTGGGATTGAATTTTGTTTCTAGAAATCTTTTAGATTACGCTCTGGGTGGTACTTTTATGGAGATTACTTTCGGGAAGCTACTAAATTGCTTGATAATGGCAAACTGAAAGAGCTCCTACTAGTCAACAAGTGAATTCTATTAAATAAATTAGTACTTTGAGTAATAAGTTGATGCTCTAATGAAATTGGTTGCTAATAAAAATGCTCCTATTGATCCTAATGATGTGCCTTTTTCCACTTTGATTGATCTAAATAATGATCCTATAGATGTGAATTTTATCTTGCGAAACAATTTTAATAATGCTTCTAATAATTATGGCTATAGATAATTTTAATCCTAGGCCATTTCCTGGAAATTCTTCTAATAATTATGGCTATTCCTGTGGTAATTCTTATAATAATAATAATAATAATAATAATAATAATAATAATAATAATAATAATTGTAATAGGATGACCTCTGATCTTGAAAGTAATATTAAATAATTCATCAATGCTCAAAATTTTTTCAATACTATGAAAGAAGAAAATTTGAGTAAACTTGATGATATGTCTAGGAGCATCGATAGAATTATTTGTAATGTCGAAAATCTTAAGATTAAATCTTGCCACATAAGGTTGATATTAATGAATCAGTTAAAGCTTTATATGTCTGTATGGATGAAAGTAAGAAAAGAACTGCTATGCTTAGAGCTAAAATAGAATTTTTGAAAAAGCGATTCCTCCTGATTTTTCGTAGTAATGATGAAGAGGTTAAAATGATTGGTGTTTCTTCTATTGGTTCTTTGTTTAGTAATGTTAAAATTTATTATAAGAGGACTGAGGAAGAGTCAACTTTAATTAGTGATGCACCCACTCTCTTGGATTGCAAACATTCGAATTATAATAGTTGCTCTTTGATCGAGTATATTTATTTGTTGCAATCCATGTTAAATGCACCAATGCCTATGAAGAAATAAAGCTTTTACTAAACATATTGTAGAAGCAATGATGAAAGCTTTAGAAGAAAATTTAGAATATTAGAGATCTCAATTCCTAGAAAATTATATGATGAATGGGGACCCACCATTAAAATGAAGATTAAAAATTAAGAATGAAAGGCTATATGTTATTTGAGTACTAGTGTTTCCATAATTCCAAAATCTCTATGTGATGTGCTAGGTTTTACCAATATGGATGAATGCTCTCTTAATTTGCACTTGGCAGATTCTACTATTAAAAATCCTTTGGGTAGAATTAATAATGTTTTCATTCTTGCAAATAGGAACCATGCGCCTGTTGATTTTATGGTTCTTGATATTGATTGCAATACGTCTTGTCCTATCATACTTGATAGACCGTTTTTACAAACTATAGCTGTTGTTATTGAAATGAAACAAGGGAATATGAAATTCTAGTTTCCGTTAAAGAAAGGCATGGAACACTCCCTAGAACTATAATTAAGCCACCATATGAGTCAATCACGAGGGCCACCTATGGAACTAAAACCAAAGATGACAATACTTGAAACTATGCATTATGCCTAGCTAGGGGCATAAAACAATAGCTCTTGTTGGGAGGCAACCCAATAGTTATATTTTAATTTTTAATTTTGTTTCTTGTTTTTGAATAAATATACAATTATGCCACTATTATGATTGTGTTTTACTGTTTTAATTAGTGTTTGTGCCAAGTAAAGCCTTTGGGATGATTTGGGTGATAGTCGATTTCATTCTGTGCATTAAGAGAAACTTTTACGTCCAATAGCAGAATTGTTAAAACTCACTAGAGTAACAAAAAAACTTAAATTTCTTACACATGATTGATATAAAAATTTCCCACGTTGTCCTAATTTTTTAGAATATTTGGAGTTATAGAAGTATGGTTAAAGTTCAGATTACTATTGACTAATCTGTTTTTGACAGATTTTGTTTTCGTTGCATTGTGTGCTTATTTTGATCAATCTATGGATTCTATCGGTGGTATAAGCCATGGTAAAGTTAGAATACAGTAGTTATAGTGCAATAACAAAATATGAATGGGTTTGCAATAGTACATAAAGTGGTGATTTGCTTTATTATACTAACAGATCTCATGAGGTTTTGTTAAGTTTTGTGTGATTGAAGTTTCAAGTTTTTGGTGAGATCGCGATGAATGAAGGAATAAGGAGTGGAAAGACCCTAAGCTTTGGGATGCCCAAGGCACCTCAAGTTAATATTCAAAGACTACCAAGCACCTAATCTAGGGATGCCACAGAAGGCATCCACTCTTTCTTCTAACGACCATCTGTAATTTTACTTGGAGCCATATTTTTATTCGTCACATATCATGAGTTTTGCTTGGAGCATCTTGTATTATATGAGTCTTTGCTTTGTTTATTATTTAGTTTGTCACAATCATTCTTTCTTAACACACTTATTTTAGAGAGCCACACGCATATCATGATTTGCTACAATACTCAATGTGCTTCATTTAAAACTTTTGAGCTAGGCAGTTGCTCTAGTACTTCACTTATATCTTTCTGAGCATGGCGGTGGTTATATTTTAAATAAATAAAATCTCTTGCTTAACTTATATTATTTTGAGAGTTAGTAAATTTTGAAGAAATATTCTCTTAGGTTTCACTTATATTATTTTTAGATTTGAAATTTTTGAGGAAATATTTATGCTTTCGTGCTTCACTTCGCTATTTTTGTGAGTTAAGAATAGTAAAGGTAATTTGCATGAGATAGGAATTTGGTCCCAAAGTGATAGATATCCAATACTAAATACTTTCATGAAGATCATTGGATATTATAAACTTGATTCCTTGCAATAGTTTTGTGATATGGAGATAGTGATATGTCATTCATGTTGATGGATAATTATGCTTTTGTTAGAATATTGGTGTTAAGGTTTGTGAGTCCCTCTACATGCATGTAAAGTGAATAGTTATGCAATGAAATTATATCCTACTTGTGGTGCATTATTCAGTGTTAATTATGTTCAACTCTCGTTTACGACCATTCTCGTTTTTTGCTTGGTCGCTTCTCAACCTATTTGCCAGCCTTGACTTGTACTAAATGGGAATACTGCTTGTGGATCCAACTCCTTACACAAAAAGTTGTGCCAAATGAGTCCACCATGCCTACTAGGGGTGGGTGCTCGGTATACACCGAAAATTCGGTTTCTACTGTTCGGTGTATTTTGAAATTCAGTTAGGAAACTTAAAAACCAAAAATTGTAGTTTAAAACAACTAACCAAAAATTTAGTTAGCCGATTAAATTGGTTCAGTTTCCGGTTTATACTGAAAATACCACGTGTCTGTAATTGCGATCAAAATGCATCAGCGGTAGCGTATCATATATAGCCAAAACTCCCACCCTCAACTGCTTTGTCGCACGAGGTGGGATTAATGGAACGAGATGTCCCTTGTGGTTGTTGCATGCTCGCACGCACGGGCACACACTTCACAAAAAATCCCACATGAAACTGGGCCTTTTATCATTTTCCATGCACTGGATCAGGTAGGCCCATTACTTTCACACATGAAGTCAGCAACGTGCTAGATGCTTGGCACTAGCTACACAGGCGCTTCTCCCAGGAGATCGTTATGCATGACTTTGCACTGGCTCACTTATGTTCGGTATATGTTTGGTTAATCGGGATTAAAACCAAAACTGAACTAATAAAGTGCGGTTATTGAACATGAATACTGAAATTTTTGTTGATAATAGAAAAAACTGAAACTTCGGTTTATTCAGTCTTGGCACCGGTTTGGTCTTCGGTTCGTCGGTTTTAATTCCCACCCCTAATACCTACCAATATGCATTATTTCCATGACGTTCCAAGTAAATTTGTATGTGCCAACTCTAACATTCAAAATGAATTTCCATTTTTTGTGCCCGTACCGCTCATGAAGCGGCTGGGTGTGGCCAATATTTTCCATGCTAGGTATTTTATTCTCATGATGATTGTTTATTCACTTGTCATTGCATGAGAGTGTGGCAGGTAATAGAGATGCCCACTCTTGAAATGAAACAAATTACTATGAGAATAAATTCCTTGGAAAGTTTTGGTATGGAAGGCACCCGTGGATATGGCTAGCCATGGACTGTGAAAGAATGGTGAAAAGGAAATAAAACTTTACTAGATGATTAGGAACCGCCTATAATTTATCTAGCATGGAAGATATTGGGAATTCTCGGCCATTCTCATTGACAGGAAAAGCATGCCTCTCAAAATAATTTTATATTTCGATTTCAGCTATGAGCTCTGGCACCTCTACAAATCTCTGCTTGCCTATGCAAAGGGACTATCTATTTACCTTTATTCAATTTTTATGTTTATGTTGAGCATCCATCTTCTCTTATAAAGCACCAACTAGGGAACACCATTGTCATACTTGTGTATTGGATGTAGTTAATATTTGAGTGTGTTTCATGAATGGAGCAATGATTGAGCATAATGGGCTAGGAATAACTTTCTTTAGCATTGATATTTTGGAAGACATAGTTGCTTGTTGATATGCTTGAGTATTGATTTTTTCATGTCAAATTATAGACTATAGATTTGAATCATTCAAGTCTGAATGTCCAGGCTACAAAGAAAAGAATATGATGAATATGTTAGGTAGCATTCCTCATCACAATTTCTATTTTTATCATTTACCTACTCAAGGACGAGTACAAATGAAGCTTGGGGATGCTTGATACGTCTCCAATGTATCTATAATTTTTTATCGTTCTATGCGATTATGTAATCAATCTTGAATGTTTTATATACATTTACAGGCAACTTTATATCATTCTTTGTGACTAGCCTACTAACTTACCGCCCAATATGAGTTGTCGTTTTTTTGCTTATTTTTTACTTTGTAGAATATTAGTACCAAATGAAGTCCAAATGCCATGAAACTTTTTCGAGATTTTTTTCTGTTGATAAGAGACCCTGGAAGCTTCTAGAGGCCATGAGAAGATGAAGGAGGGGCCCAATAGACACCCGGGATCTAGAGGCCCCCGACGTGCCCTGGTGGATAGTGGTGCCCACGGGCATCATTTTGACCTACCTCCACCTCTATAAATACTCTAAATCCAAAAACCCTCAAGGGAGTCCACAAAATCTTCAAGGAATTCCTGCAAGAATCTTTCCTCATAAACGATACCATTGCAGAAAATCTTCTATCTGTTAAGCTTATTTTCTAAAAGAGAGATGGGTAAGAAACATGTAGAAAATATGACCAGCATGCTATAAAATTTTATGACGCAAGGATACGCACACGCTTCTTAGACTTGAGTTGACATATTTTTGTTGGACTGGAGCGGTCTCTATGCTAGAGCAGTATCTATAAAAACTGGAGTTGGTTTATTTTCTCCCGGCGTTTAGATCTTTTGCAAAGGCCTTGTTTGTAACCCTTCAGATTCTAACATAGTCGTCTTCCCCTTGCATTCCTTGTATAGAAGAATGGTGCTTTAATTATAAAACATGCGGCAGCAGAGAGATGGAATAGGTACTGAAGAATAGAAAGGCATGACATATTGACATGTATTAACTCCATCCGGAAAAAAATGGATGGGTCTAGGCATATTTCAGTTCTATATACATCCTTTTTTATCCATTTCGACAACATGTGATCCGGACGGAGGGAGTATGGTGTAAGAGCTAGGGATACGACAGGACAACACAGCCAAAAAAAACTAGTTGAATGTACAACTGTATGCTAGCGGAATACGTACAGAAATAACTAAGGCAACATACACGTGTATGAGTGGGAAAATAAGATGGAATTGCAACAGAGCACTAGAACAACACTTAAATGTAAAAAAAACATGGTATGGTAGACAGATGAAGTACATACTGATGAATAACTATGCATAAGATATTCAGAAGCATGATGTCCAAATGAAGCAGATGGCATTGCGACAGAGTAGAATGATAGTACTTGAATTTGAAAACATGTTATCATGAATGGAATAGGTACTGAAAAAAAGGAAGGCATGACATATTTACATGCATGATCAGCATGCTAAGCACATGGCATTGCAACAGAGTAGATACACTCCAGGACATTATATACATGTTGTACCCATATCACAGGCCAAGTTAGAGCAAGGACCTTCTGGGGTGAAGAGGATTCATCATCTTTTTGCAAGTCTTCTGAAGAACGGCCTTTACATGTTCCATCATATTGGGTATCATTGACATCAAGTTTATTGGCCTATACATTGCTCCGTGAGGTTCTTGTGGATATATCAGTGTGTGCAATTATATCTGACATGCATGGAAGACAACTAGTAGTTAGATTTATGTAATGAGTGCCTATAGGAGACGACATAAATAGTAGGACTGGGGTTAACTAGCAGCAACAGGTCTCATAAACTAAAGGGAGAACACAGATGAAAGCTACAGAATATTAGAAGTGTTAAAGAACAACATAGGAAATACTAGAAGTGGTATAATACTATAATCACCAGCCTATGGGATAGCATTGGCTAATGGATGATAACTATGGAACAGTGTTACCTAAAGAACAAGTATCTTAGCTGAACTATGGAAGAGCGTTAACTCCTGAACAAGACCCGTAAGAGATCAGCATGAATATACAGTGAAATGTGATGATCTATTTTCCATGCTTAGATGAATAACAAAGACATAAATGTTGCACACAAGTACGATGAGGGTACAACCTATCTGGCTGCCATCCATAGGAGTGAGAATCATATGCTAACTTGTCGATGACCCTGTAGTTGTTGTGGCTGTGCATGTCGGGCATGCGCATTCGATGCAGGGAACTGTTGAGTGGGGACTATAGCTCCCTTCTGGTGGATGCTTCCCTTGTTGGAGCAGCTATGTTGAGTCGGAAGACGGTGTGTCTGAAGATGCAGATAACGCATAATGTTAAGAACGACATATCTCTTTGATCTGAAGAAATACACTAAGAGATCAACAACAAGGTATGAGAGTGGTCACATGTCTGTTGACTGAAGACTAAATTGGGCACAATTTTATTTTATTTTGGTACTGTCCGATCTACGCCGGATGGCTGGTCGTCTTGTGCCTCCCAGCTAACACTGTTCGGAATCTTCCCCGAAGAGCCAGCGACCAACGGCAGAGCAGCCTGCCTCCGCCGTCCGTGGCCCCGGCGAAAACCCCGCTCCCCGCCCCACCGCACTACCGTGGTTGCGCCGCCCCCTGGCCAATCCACAAAGACTCCCCGTCATCTAGATCCGGCGGCGGCAGTACCTTCAACCCACGCAACTCTAAAAGATAGTCATCTAAGCGCTGCTTCCGCGGCGAACTTGCGGCCCCGCACCCTTACGTTAGACACCAGCCAACCGATAGCCTAGGAGCTCCGCCGCCTCGAGGGGTGCTGCTTCCCATTGCAAATCGATTGGCCCAGAATAAAAATTCAGACAACTAACGCCTAAATAAAGTGATTTGAGATGAGGGTGCGACCTGTCTGGCGACATGGTGAAGTAGGCAGGTCCAGCTGCCGAGTCGTTGAGGCCGGCACTGTTGCGGTGGCGACCGGCGGCAGGGAAAGAGTGATGTCACGACGGTCGACGGCTGCGCCGAAGCAGCACCAGGACCCTGGACGGATCCAAAGTTGGAGCTGCTCTAGCGCCGTGAACAATGGCAGGGGTGAATCGGCTCCGGTACGGTTCACGCTACCGTCCTCGAGGCAACACCAGCAGCACGGAGTAAGAGGCACACGGCCCAGTGCACGACGGCAAATGGACAGCGTCTCTGGAATTAGGGAGGAGGGCGGTTGTGAAATTGGTGCGGTGGGGGCGCCATGGAGGTGGGGTTGAGGTTTTGCAGCTCGGGAGAAGGGAGCTTCCCGGGGAGAAGGTGATTTGGCACCCACGAGGTATGAATGGGGGAGGGCGGGGGAAATTGGGAGGGGAGTGGAACCATATCTTACGGACGCATTTGTCTGAAATGTGAGGGGGAGTTACAGTTCTACCCTTGCCTATAGGCTTCTCGACATGGGTTTGTCTACTGAGGGTCGGGGATAGTAGAGCAACTTTGCTTCTCTGGGAGGGAGCGATTTCGGGCGAGGAGGGCGTGTTTTGAACTATAGTGGGCGCCAGCGATTTCGGGCGAGGAGAGCGTGTTTTGAAATAGTAGGCGCGAGCTATTTCGGGCGAGGAGAGCATGTTTTGCCGACCATGCTTTATGAATTATTCGGCACATGTCATTTCGGCGGAGGAGAAGGCGCGCTTGGATGAAGTTACGAACCTACCCTCGATGTACAACTGGCCAATTGATGCGTATCCCACATAGGACGGTAATTTCGCGTCTCCCATTTATTTGCTCGGGCGAATTGCACTGAGTAGAGAGGATGTTTAACGGTTCGTTAAAATTTTGGGAGAACGAGCATCCACATCTACCTTACCAAGTCTATTCGAATCAAATTTTCAACTATTAGCTTGCCACTTCTTTTTTAGATGGAGAGATGATGCTCGGGAGTAATGTGTTTTTACATGCTCGCTGCTAGCGATTTACTATATGACAAATAGTTGACCCACTCAAAAACGCGAATCAAACCAAAAATGAAATATCTCAATTCAATGAAATAGCTCGTTCAGTAGGTCAAAATAGTGAACTAAATCCAAAATTGAACACCTCAATCGAGTAGCATGTTGTACAGTATTATAGTACTCCATGAACATGTTGAAAGTCAAATTAATGAACTTGTTTGATATACGCATATATCCGTTCATGTGTGGATTGCAGACAACATGTTCTCCAATTTAAATATTTGAATGTAAGTTTATATCGAAACATGGTTTATATCAGTCTTTGATGCATAAAACACGACTTCCCCCTCTCCCGGACTCCTGTTCTCTCTCTCTCTCTCCCTCTCTCTCTCTCGCCGACAATCTTCAATTCTGTCGCATGCATCCGACACAAAAACCTTGTTCGTCCCTCTCCCTTTCTCTCCATCTCTCTCTCTCTCTCTATCTTTTTGTGTGTGTGGGGGGGTCTTTCTAGTTCGCATGCATATATACACCATCTATAGGTCTCTCTCGCACACTATGTATGATACTCTAGCTAGTCCAAGCTAGATATCTTGGTTGCACTCATCGTACGCACACAGATTCCTTGGCTCTTTGCCTGTAACTCTCTCACGCACCACTATGTCGTCTCGGAGCTCTCCCCCTCTCTCAAACTGTCCATCCACCTAGGTCACACATACACATGCATATCTCACTCGCACTCGATAGGCCCATCTAAAACTCTAACTCTCCCCTCGTTCTCTCTCCATCTCACTCGCGCACACACACAATCTCATGCCCAGCTAGCCAAGTATGATGGTCTCTCACTCAATTATAGGCACACGCAGTCCCCCCTATATGTATATGACTAGCTAATCTTAGTCTCCATCACAAACATGTGTATGGTCTCACTACTGGAATCAGCTACTTTGCCATCTGCCAGCTCTTTGCCGTCGGCTAGCAGACGACAAAGAAGCTCTTTGCCATCAGCTACCGAAAAGTGGACGGCAAAGAAATGGCAGATGGTAAAACAGGCCTTTGCCATCAGCCGGCTCTTTGCCGTCAGCCAGCGGACGGGAAAGAAACTTTGTCGTCCGCTGGCTGACGTCAAAGAGAGAGGTGGCCCCCACCCCCCGCCCATTTAGAAAAAACTTAACGCCCCACCTCTTTGCCGTCCGCTAGCGGACGACAAAGGGAGATAATGGCGGACGGCAAAGATAGGCGGACAGCAAAGAAGGGCCTAACTAACGGCCCCATCCCCTGCCCCTTACTCTCTGTTCTCTCCACCTCTCCTCCCCGACGCCCC
>NC_041380.1:172901835-173032953 GCF_002162155.2 Triticum dicoccoides
AAACAGCACCCCGACCCTGACATGGCACCCCGACCCCCGACACCTCCCGAAAAGGTGTTCTTTGGCCTTCCAGAGGCCGACGGGGTCATATATTTGTGAATTATTAGTTAGGTCATATATTCTTTGATTTTGTTATGAAAAACATCATATATAATTGTGTTGACCGGGTAGTTTTAAATGTGAAGTTGTTTCATCGCTGCGAGGTTTGGTGTTCGACGACCTCGCCATGCGTCTGACGAGCTCTGCCCCTTCATTCGTGGGTGAGCACAAATGACATGTCCTCCTCCCCCATTAATTATTTGCTCTATTCCGATGAAACTTGATAGCTAGCTATATATGTGTCTTGAATCATCAGTATGCGTAACCAATATGTGTCTCCCGTTCGAAAGCGTCATAGTTATAAATATGCATGCATTTGCATATTTATAACCTTGATTCTTTCGAATTGTCCAACGCTATCCATGGACAGCCCGAGTATGTGTAGATTGGGTTCGTTTTCCCATATGCTTTGCTCCGGATCCGACGCATAAATTTCGTCAGTGCCTCCCCTGTTGTTCTCCGGGTACACATCCTCTCTGTTTATTGCAGAGACGTGTATCAGGAGAACAGCGGGGAGGTGCTGCCGAAATTTTGCATCGGATCCGGAGCATAGCATGGGAAAATGAACCCAATCTACACATACACGGGTGGTATTAGGACCTATCATTACCTATTAGAGTGTAGGTTGCATGGACGTAATAAAATTGACAAAGTAGATCAACTGATGAATATATACATGGTGAATTACATATATAATTGTTGTGTGTCCAGTAGCTCTGGAAGTCAAGATGAGTGACCGTGCATGGATGTATACCGGTCACACTGGTCAGAACAAATGGTGCGCTGAATGGTTCACAAAAACCAAGGGGTTTGTGCAAGCCGCATTTGCAAAAGGCCAAAAGAAAACCTGGTGCCCCTGTTTCCGGTGCGGCAATTGGGAAAAGAAGACAGAGGCTGAAATGGGCAAACACCTGCAGAAGAGTGGTTTACGCCCAATTATACGGTGTGGACATTTCATGGTGAGTCTGCCCAACGTGACCGAGCTGAGGTGGATCGTCGTCGCACCGACGAGCATGGTACCGGGATGGAAAACATGGTGCAAGACTATGATGATGCTCAGGATTCGGACGAGGAGATGGAGGAATCTACAAAGGCCTTCAATGAAATGTTGGAGTCTTCAAAACATCCGCTCCACGAGCACACTAAGCTTTGTTAGTTGGATGCCATGTCACAAGTAATGGCTCTGAAGGCTCAGTTCAACTTGGGCAGAGAATGCTATGATGCAATTATGACAGTATTTGGACGCTTTCTACCCAAAGGCCATGTAATGCCTGCAAACCTGTACCAGTCGTACAAAATCCTCCGTGCACTGAAGATGCCCTATGAGAAGATACATGCCTGTGAGAAAGGATGTGCCTTATTTAGGCTTGACTATGCGGTCTTGAACTATTGTCCCATTTGCAAGTCTTCCAGGTATATTGTGGTAGACAACGGTATGGGTGAGAAGACATAGACCAAAATCCCTGTTAGTGTTCTTCGGTATATGCCAATCATACCAAGACTTCAACGTCTTTTCATGGTCGAAGAGACGGCCAGACAGATGACATGGCACAAAATAGGCAAAAGAACCGAACTAGATGCAGATGGGAATCTGATGATGGTACACACATCGGATGGTGTTGCGTGGAAAAAGTTTGATGAATTACATGCTGACAAAACGGCAGATCCGAGGCATCCTCGAGTCGGCATCAGCACAGATGGGTTCAGTGTGTTTCGTACCTATGGCAAAGAGCTATCTATGGCCGACCGAAAGTCTACAAATTGTTGTGTATCTTCTATCGGCGAAGGAGGTACCGAGTATTATGGGAGAGTTGAAGCAATTTATGAACTTTTGTTCTATGGTGAAAACCCACCGAATGTCGTAGTCTTCAAATGTTATTGGTTTCAGCCGAAGGAGACTAGAAGGACTCATGAACATATAGGGCTAGTTGAAATCAACCAAAGCACCCATTTAGATGTTCCTGATGTGTATATTACGGCTCAACGGGCGACCCAAGTATTCTATCTACCGTGGGCCTGCCAAACTAATCCAAATCTGAAAGGTTGGGATGTCGTTTATGAAGTACCGCCACGTGCTAGACTTTCTCCCCCAACGGAAGAGGATTATGAACCTCACATTAACCCAGACACATATGAAGGAGAATTCTTCCAAGAGACACGTCTTTCCAAAAAACGTTTCAAGAACCGCTATACTTCACCCCAAAACATTGAAGTAGACAACGACAATGAATCCGACATCACCCCAGAGGAGGAACAAGAAGGGCCAGAATAAGAAGAGGTTACTGCTGCGGATGACCTGTCAATGCTTGAACGATTACGTCAAGGTGGCCTTGCACATGTTGATGCCAATGAACCCTATGAGCCCATCATTGATTATAGTGATAATGATGATTATGCATTTATTGATGATACTGATCGAGATTATTAGTAGTGTCAGGTATTCAATTTTTTTATGTTGTACTTGATGATGATACACATAAGTGATATACATATTATTATTCATGTCGGTACTTTTTTTATGTTGTACTAATTTCGCTTATTCTTTGTCATGGCAGGTGTTGAAAGATGGTAGGCGCTGGTCGGGAGCGTACCGAGGTCCCTTCTTCGTCGGCGCGTGGTGCGAGGTCTTCCATTCCACACGCACCTCTCTGCCGAGCGTTGCTGGGCAGTATGGCGACACTGCCGGGCCCTTCTTCGTCGACCGCGGTGCCCAGCAGGGGACGAGGTAAGAAGAAGAGAGGAGGTGGAGCACGTGGTCGCGGGAGAGGAGGTAGGGTGACTCTTACGGCGCCTTCCTCGCCGCCGCCCCCAGCTGTTTCACCCGAGCATGTGACTGCTAGGGTGGACTCGTCTGAGGAGAAGGCTTCATGGACTCCGGTCCACGAGCCTCCGGTCCACGGGTCTTCGTCCCACGAGCCTCGGGTCGACGGGCCTTCGACCCACGAGACTTGGGCCCACGAGACCCCGGAGGAGCACACGTCTGGATGGGGTACCTGGTCGGGTCAGCCTGAGGAGCCGAGTGGCCACGCTGATGATGGCGGGGAGCCGAGTGGCCATGCTGATGATGGCGGGGAGCCGACTGATGAGGAGGGGGAGGAGGGGGGCAACATCTACCAGCGTGGTGCTACACGGCTCCCGTCCGTGCTGGCGACCCGCGAGCAAAGGTGGTTGATTTTCCCTGATGGGGAGAGGTAAGTGCATTTAATCTTTTTGTACCTTCTGCATTCACGTTTCTTCAAATAACTGATGTGTTGGCCTTGTCATGCTGCAGGGGTTGGGACCACCATGAAAGTGTCCGCCGGCCCAACTCCGTCCTTGGAGTTCTGATTCGGCAAAACTTCCCGGGGTTTGTCACGTTGCCTGGTGAGGGTCGGCTTCCAGAGGTTGGATTGACTTGGGAGCACTACTTGGCTGCCCCGGCCCCGCCGGGTGAGATTATCGACGGTGTCTTGTGCAAGACAAGGGCAGATGTCGTGATCAGAAAGTTCTGGGTATTGCTCCTTTAGACAATTAAAAATCTTCAACTATCTAGTTATTAATTGTACTAATCAATATTGTCTCATTTGATTGCAGACATTCTACAGGTGTGAGGAGGGATACGAGGAGGAGGCGGATCATGTTATCCACAAGGAGTGCAAGCGCCTACTTCAGAACTTACGGCATGAGGTTCGGGTGCAGGCTGTTCGAGACTACTACGCTGGGCGTGGTATCAAGAAGCCCAAGCAGGTGTGCCACGATAAGTTCTTGAGTAAGGAGAAGTACATGAAGGTAATTCTTAAGGCCTTGTACTTACTTCCTTCATTTAGTAATTCATAGCCATAGCGCTCAAGTTTCTATTTGCTAACTTAGGCCCCTCCGAGATGGTGTGCGGATCAGATGGATTGTTGGGAGGTGTTGGTCAATGCGTGGTGCTCAAAAGAATGGCTGGCCACCCACAAAGATGCCAAGGACAAACGTGCCCAAATGGAAGGTGTGCCACACTACCAAGGCAGCTCCAACTTATTTCAGTACGGGCGGAACTGGGTATGTGGTTTGCTTCATGATTCATGCAATTCATTCATCATGCTAGCTTTAGCCCTTTAATTACTAATTTACTTTGTTTCTCTCTTTCAGGCACGCTACAATAAGGCGGATAAGGTGCCAGAGGTGTACGACCTGTATGCCATGGCCCACACTGGCCCTTACAAGAAAGTCAAGGCATTCTCTGCGTCTGACCTCGATGATCCAAAGAACTTCACCAACATCTCCGCCCACTACAAGCTCGTGCAATATAGAGATCAGGGGAAGGTGAGGAAAGGGGAGGACTTTAACCCGAGCCAGGGTCCCATTGATACAGAGCTGCTGATGATATCTGGTGGCGGGAGGTCCCATGGCTCCATAGCCATGGGAGATGGACTTATCCGTTGTGCTAGCACTCTCCCGGAGATCAAGGCGCGCCAGTCGAGCTCCGCTCCTAAGATAAGGCCTCGTGAACGGCCAGTCCAACTCGCCTTCAAGGTTAGTTATACATACTCAGCTATCTTTCTCCATTACATTTTGTGCGCTTCCATCAATGATTACAAATGGTCATGTGAGTGGTGTTGCGGGCTGCTATACAGAGTGAGAGAGATAGAACGGAGAAACTTCTGGCGGAGGCGGCGAAGAGGCAGCGGGAGTTGGAGGAGAGGACGACAAAGATGTTGGAGGAGGAGAGTGCACGGAATGACATGCAGGCAAGGGCCATGTACGAGCTCCTTGTGGTAAGTTTCTTCTGCAGATTACTTGCTAGTCTTATCATTTGAGTCTCATTACTAACTAGTTTGACTCTGTTGTGAAAACCAAATGTGCAGTCTGTGTGCGAGAAGTCCGGTCAGACCGCTCCGCCGATGCCAGTGATTTCTCCTAGGAGCACGGTGAGTTTAATTTGAATGGACATTGCTTGCTAGTCTTAACATTTGAGTGTCATAATGCTAACGAGACATTGGAAATGATCTTTGGTGCAGCTTAACTCCAGAAACGCATCGCACGATCCATCTCCAGCTACCAGCGCGAGCCAGCCTGCTCCTTCTCCAGCTACCGGGGCGAGCCAGCCCGCTCCTACATCTCCGTGATCACGGTAAGTTTCTCTAGTGTTTTGCTTAACAAATGCATAAAGACCTAGACTTAGCTTTATTTCCTCCAATATGCTTACCATAATGACCTAGAGTTAGCTTCTTTTCCTCCAAAATGACTTAATAAGCTTACTGACCTCATAAACCATCCATTCTACCTAAGTTAGCTCTAAAATGACTCATTTTACCTTAGTTAGCTTACAAGTGATCCAATTTATCCAAGTTAGCTCTAAAATGACCCATTTTATGTAGATTAGCTCCTAAACCATCCATTTTACCTAAGTTAGCTCTAAATGATATGTACTTAGCTTACTTATGTCAAAAGTTTCATAATTAACTTAGTTAGCTCATAAACGATCCATTTTACCTAAGTTAGCTCTAAAATGACTCATTTTACCTTAGTTAGCTTATAAGTGATCCAATTTATCCAAGTTAGCTCTAAAATGACCCATTTCACGTAGATTAGCTCCTAAATGATCCATTTTACCTACATTAGCTTTAAAATGACCCATTTCACCTAGGTTAGCTCCAAAATGACCCATTTCACCTAGGTTAGCTCCAAAATGACCCATCTTACCTAGGTTAGCTTATAAATGATCCAGTTTATCCAAGTTAGCTCTAAAATGACCGAATTTACCTAGAGTAGCTCCTAAACGATCCATTTCACCTAAGTTAGCTAAAAACGATCCATTTCACCTAAATTAGCTCTTAAACGATCCATTTCACCTAAGTTAGCTCAAAAACGATCCATTTCACCTTAGTTAGCTCAAAAACGTGGCATTTCACCTTTGTTAGCTCATAAACGA
Organism: Triticum dicoccoides; assembly: GCF_002162155.2. Lineage (NCBI taxonomy): Eukaryota > Viridiplantae > Streptophyta > Magnoliopsida > Poales > Poaceae > Triticum > Triticum dicoccoides. The sequence goes on from NC_041380.1 coordinate 172,907,831, forward strand.
CCCATTTCAACTAAGTTAGCTCAAAAACGATACATTTCACCTTAGTTAGCTCAAAAACGATCCATTTCACCTTAGTTAGCTCAAAAACGATCCATTTCACCTTAGTTAGCTCAAAAACGATGCCCTTCACCTTAGTTAGCTCATAAACGTCCCATTTCAACTAAGTTAGCTCATAAATGATCCATTTCAACTAAGTTAGCTCATAAACAACCCATTTCAACTTAGTTAGCTCATAAATGATCCATTCCACCTAAGTTAGCTCATAAATGATCCATTCCACCTAAGTTAGGTCATAAATGACATATACTTCTTGTTCTAGTCTTCTTCTTGTTCTATTCACCTATTTCTAACTTTCTTATTTACCATTTTGCAGATTTCACTCACTTCATGGAAGCTAGCTTGCTGTGATGGAGTGCTTGCTTTTTCTTTGCTAAAACTTTGCATTGTATCTAGCTTGCTATGATAGAACTTGCTATGTTGATGAAACTTTGCTATGTAATATGTATATGGAACAATGTGTATGGATGGAACTTGATGGAACTTGCTATGTTGATGAAACTTTGCTATGTCATATGTATATGGAATTATGTGCTGGATATGTGATATGTTTGCTGTTAAATATATCTATATATGTCATATATATTTGCTGTGAAAATTGTTGGATTAAGAAAAAACAGAAAAAAAGAGACAATACGCAGGCTCTTTGCCGTCTGCCACCGACGGCAAAGGGCTCTTTGCCATCAGCAGCGAACGACAAAGAGGCCACGTGGCAGGCAACTGTGCTTCCTGGGAGGCTGACCAATTTGGTCAGTTTGCCTACAGTGGCTGACGGCAAAGGCTTTGCCGTCGGCGGCGGACGACAAAGATTAAAAACTTTGCCTACAGTGGCGGACGGCAAAGGCCTGCCGTGTAGTGACGTCGGCTGACATCACTCGGCGGACGGCAAAGGCCTTCCGAAGTTTGCCGTCAGCGGCGGACGGCAAAGGCCTGCCGTTAACCACCTAACGGAGTAACAGCGCATTTATTGCCGTCCGCACTCTTTGCCGTCCGCTGTTGATGGCAAAGGCTCCTTTGCCATCAGCCGCCCGAAGCATACGGCAAAGTACCACTTTGACGAACCTTACTTTGCCGTCACCTTTTGCCGTCCACGGCGGACGGCAAAGACCTTTGCCGTCAGCCATCCATGCCTTTGCCGTCTGCCGTGGCAGATGGCAAAGTAGCTGATTCCTGTAGTGTCTATCTCGATTTCTCTCGGGGCATCTTTCTATCACGCACGCACTCCCTCGATCTCCCACCCATATAGTCCCCTCACGATCTCGACGGGATCTCTCTATCACAAACACACCCTCTCTCCCTCCCCATGCATCCATGCCATCCATGTGACCCTCTCGACCTTTGTTCCTTGTTGGCCACACCTCTATTGGACATGTGCTACAGGGGTGTCTCTCTCTGTTGCAAACAATCACACACTAGCTATCTTCGTGTATCTCCTCGCCTCGCTTTTCCATCTCGAAGATGCATGCGTGATATGTTCGCATAAGAAATGAGAAAACATTCTCTCTCTCTAATTTATCGTTTGTTGTCACTTTCTCTTTCACACACATACTCTTTTCGCACACTTACTCATTCTCCTTCACACACACTTGATCTGTCTCGACTGAGGCACTCTCCTTGGTCCATAGCATATAGATTTATTGAGAATTCAAATATCACAAAGTTTGACCATGTACATGGAGAAAAAGAATTACATCTAGTACGACAAACATATACCATTAGATTCACCATGAGATGTAGTTTTGTATGATGTATCTTTGGTATTGTAGATATAAATAACATTTGCGTAAACCTGATCAAAGTTTCCAAAGTTTGACTTATAAAAAATTTACATGCACTGCATTGTCGAGTGGATGGAATATCTCTTTCCCCCTCTCAGCTATCTGACGCACCACTCAGCCTTATCGGGGCTCCTCAATCTCTCTCAAACTTTATTGGTTAGTTTGGTTCGTGACCTGACCCTCATGCCTTGATGGCCGGTACTGCCTGGTGTGGACGTGAGATGTAAAATATTTCTGTGGATGTTTTGAAAAGTCAAACCTCAGAAACGTTTGACCAGGTATATGTGGAGAAAAACATTTACATCTGGAACGATCATTAGATTCATCACAACATGTACTTACTTCATACTATCATTTATCTTTGGTATTGTAGATATAAGTAATTTCTTTATAAACTTGGTCAAAGTTTCAAAAGTTTGACTTAAAAAATGTTGGAACTACATTATCGATCGGAGGGAGTAGCTCTTTCTCTCTCTCTCTCTCTCTCTACCATGTCTCACGGGCCTCCCCCTCTCACTCGAACTCTCTATACCGACGGACTATACGCTCACTGTGTCAGCGTATAGCTCTGTATATTGTTTAGTTGACCGGTCAACCAATCCACATGTTGCCTTGTTAGCTCGTGTTCTGTATCTTTGTGTGCTGGCCCATGTGGCAGTGGGTGAAAATAAGTAAACTAGAGGCCCATCTGACACGCGGTGAAGTAAACAAAGTTGAAACCACTCGAGGTAGCACCCCACACGCTAGTAAGTTGAAACCAAATTACGATGACAAGTGTAGTGTTCAAAACTGCATCTACGCACTGCACCGAAAGAAATGTTTTTAGGGCTCCTTTGATTCAAAGGAATTTTATAGGAATTCTGGAGGATTAAAATCCTTAGGATTTTTTCCTATGTTGGTCCTTTGATTCATAGGATTGAATCCCATCGGATTTTTTCCTATGGAATCTTTTGTACTACATTTTATATCTAACATCCAGTCCAACCTCTTTTTACAATTCCTCTGTTTTTCCCATGCCATCAAACACTCATTCCTAATTCTATAGGATTCAAGTGAGCATGCCACTCCAACCCTATACTTTTCCTATCCCTACATTTTTAAAATCCTACAAAACAAAGAGGCCCTTAGTATTTTTTTCTCACGTGATCACCTGCATCGTTTTTATGTTGTACTACTATAGTAGCCTAGGCTAGTCATAGTGGAAAGTAACTTAGACTACTCCAGTAACTCTATGGTTACCCTAAGAGCAAGTACTACCTCCATCCTGCTTTACTCTTCCAATTTTGTAGTATCAAAATTTTACCATAGATTTAACTAACAAAATGTTAATGCATGTCACTAAGAACTATATCGTTGGATTCGTATTTGAACAGAATTTCAAATGGTGTAATTTTTAGTGACATGCATTGGCATTTTCTTAGGTAAATCTATGGTCAAAATTTTATACTAAATACGAGGTAGTATTACAAAAGTGGGCTATGTAGGCCAAAACATGTGCCAAATTCACTTGTGATGCATTTGGCATCGATGTGGAAGGAAACAAATGCCCAAGCTCTTCACGTGATCCTAGTTAAATGAGAGGAAACAAAGAGAGAGAGAGAGAGAGAGAGAGAGAGAGAGAGAGAGAGAGAGAGAGAGAGAGAGAGAGAGAGAGTGAGTGAAAAAATATCACTAGCCAGCCAACCCTATCGTATGAGCGAATGATATTGGTACCTCTTAATGACACGGCAATCTTATGCAGCCAGCTGCTCTAATATGTTCTCTTCTATTGCAGATAAAAAAGACCCGAAAGTGAAAAATGTGCTCCACTATAACAATCTCATCGAGTGCCTTGATCTCCATCTTACAGAAATTGATTTGATCGACTACCGAGGCAGCACATCTGAGATTAAGTTGGCCAAGTTCTTTGTTCTGGAGGCAAGTGTGCTCAAGGTAATGAGGTTTGGCGTCCTCTGGCGCAACAATGAATGGTGTGCTGATCACCGCAAGCGTCTAAGCCTAAATGACAAAGTCCCCGCAGAAGCTGAATTTGTTTTTGAAACATCAAGTGGCCAGAGACTCGAAAACTATTTGCCCATTAGTGACTTGTCAGGGCGGTGGATTTTAGTTTGTACGATAATGTTGCATCCACCTAAAGTAACGAAAGTTCTTACATAAACTTCCTAGTAATTCCCTCTTCGTAGGTGCAGCATTACTCCTAACATTTGTAATATCAGTTTGAAACTTGTAATATTGCCGTGTCCTATTCTGGCGTTTTCAAAATCCTGCGAATCAAACAGGTCCTGACCTGAGTTGGTGATGATGTTGTGCCTCCCATCTTTCACCAATAGCCGTCGGATCTAGATCTGACGCATACAAACCAAGCTTCTCCATTTTTGCAAAAAGATGCCCGCACTTGTTCCCTATTTACAAACAACTCCATGTCTCTCACAATCAGCCTCATCTCCTCCCCGCCACATCTAGGAGTAGAAGGCCGTGGAAAAATCTGGCGCGATGGCCGCTGTTGGAGCCGTCCACCCCCAATCTTGGTGTTCCGTGCAATGCACGGGCATCTACGCACGGGAAATTATGTCGAACAGGGCTAGTTGTAAGCAGGCTAGCTCTACAGCCATGATGATAGTGTCTGCAGATGGTGAGGCTAACTATGGTATGCCAAACACAGCGCCTATACTCAGGTGTCATCTCTGGCGCAGGGTCTTGTCACTTCACTGTGAGGAGCAGCACGTAATAATTTGACCAACGGGTAGTACAGTGCTAGTACTCCTACTACTACATTGGTAGTACTACTACTAGTACTAGTAGCACCACCGTCTGGATTTATGAGTACTACCACGTCCATCTGAATTTTAGTATTTGACTAGCAATATCTAGTAATGCATGTCACCAAAAATGTACTACTCCCTCTGTAAATAAATACATGGTGTTTTATTCCTATCGGCGAGAGAACTTAATGTTTTCTTGCTACTCCTAACTAGAGTACTAATAGGATTACATGCAATGAACTAAAACACTACATGTCATGTTTGGTAGTCTCAAGTCACTGAAAGCATGCACGGCCCACATCTCTCGTTGGTTGATATGTCATGAAATAAGAAACAAGGAGGGAGTTGATGCACTGTGCCTAAGTATTTTGGGATTATTTGGTTTTCATAAGGTGACTTACACAACATTTTTGTTTACATGCATTAACATTTTATTAGTTAAATCAAAGGTCAAAACTTGGCGCAAAATGCAAAGGGGACCAATAAAGCCATAAACATCAAACTTCTCTCGTTTGGCCCCAACTAGAGGTCCGGTGAGATGACTATACTGCACCGGCACAGAGGGGGGCGCAACTTCATTGACTTACGACAACTGCCTTTGGGTGAATGACACGTGGCCCCAGGGGGTGGCTGGCCCACCTATCATACAGCCAAAGGCAGGTGCAGTCGAGCGCAGAGGAGTAGTACGAAATCCTACGCACCTACGCACGCTAACCAAGGGCTGAGTGATCACTCGAATCGCAAGATCAGTTGACTAGAAGCTACGCTAGACCCATGGAGGTGATGAACACGAGCATCAGCCGGCTGTGCCAGATGGTCCACGACGCCGTCCTGCGGCCCGGCACCGAGGAATGTCTCCAGGTAGTATTGCTTGAGGCCACCAGGGTGAGGGGCCGCTTGGACGACGGCTTCGTCTCCTTGTTCGACGAGGTCCTCGTCGGTTTCCTTGACAAGTTCACCGTCGTCAAGAAGATTGCGGGCGACTTTGACGAAAGCCTCCAGCCGACGCGCCCAGGCTCTGCGATGCCCACCACCCTCAACGACCACTATGGTAACAACCTCTTTGATGCACTGGTGGCCCTGCGAATGCCCGCGGCCACGCCGGAGAATGTCCACCTCGAGGTCGCGCTCGCCGCGCAGCGCCTAGCGCAGCAAGACACCATCGACATAATCACCCACATCTTCGCGCAAATCGTCCACAAGGACTACTACGTGCAAGAGGAGGATGATAGGACGCTGGCCTTGTTGGAGCGTAGGGCAACCTTGGACGACACTGTTCAGAAGCACGTTGAGCTCGCCGCCAACGCCGCTGCTCCTCACACATCGGTTGGTGACCCGCCGCACTAGGGTGTGAGGATGTCGTTGAACGTTGATGGATCCGTATGTATTTTTGTCTTTCCGTCAAATCCATGTAGTAGTATATGATACCACAGTAATTATCTTACCTTTCGCATCAACTTCATAATTTTCATACGTACTCCATGCATGAACAGCGCTAGAACCAAACTTCTCATTACTCTAGGCAAAATCGTTATTTTCTATCTATCGGTGGCGCCATGGAGCAGAACCAAATTTTACAAGTTACGAGCTTAAAAGGAAAAGCCTCCCGTGTTCGCGTCGCACCCCCACACGGTTGGTCCGGCACGCCGCTCAAGCAGGAATGCGTGCGGTGTTGCATTTTCACTTGCAAGTGGGACCGCAGTTGAGCAAACCGACTATCGGCAAACCCCTACCCCGCCCACCGCGCGATGGCTGAGAAAACAGGAGGGAGAAGGATGGCTATAGCATGGACTCCAAGAAAATTGGTGTTGGATGGGACTCATGTGGGTGGCGTGTGCCATACTGCTAGACGTGAATGCTAGTTATGGCCCATGCCACCCCACTATATCGAGCCTATATCGAGGTACATAGAACAAATTTCCCACAGTTCGTGCTCAGCCCTCCTCTATCTCTCTTCTCAGCCAGCCAGCGGACGCACGGAGCCCATCATCTGTTTGCTCACATGCGGCCCCACATGTCAGTGAAAACGCAAGAGGAGCCACTGAACCTGCACATCTTTCACCTCGACGTGCTGGCGATGAAAAACAAATCCAATAAAGATCTTCGGTGGCCGCTTTTGGAGTTACTCAAGAGTAGTAAGATTCTATTTACAGTTTAACCCAAGATGCACATCTCGTGGCTTCAACTACCACTCTATTTTCTTTCATGACACGACCTGGATGCTGGATGTCCCACATGTCTGCAAAAGGAGGAAGAACCCGACCAAATCTTCGGTTCTGCTCTCGGATTAGACTAGTTGTGCTAACTTAAATTTTTATTGTGTACTCCCTCCGTTCCAAAATACTTGACTTCCATTTGTCCAAAAATGGATGTACCTATATACTAAGACATGTCTAGATACATATATATTTTGACAAATAGAAGGCATGTATTGTGCAACGGAGGGAGTAGAATGGATGCAAGTTTTTGTATTGGGAAGAAGAGTACATCCATATATTGATAGAGCGCAATTTAGTAGATGTTCTATCAATTTTAACTAGCACAGACGCAAGATCGAGCCTCCGCAAATCAACAATGAATGCATCGAGAAGGCACTAATCCAACTTACAGGAGTAGAAAAATGTATTCTTGTGGTTCTTGTTTTCTTTGGTCTTGCTTTTCTAGTCAAAATTATCGTTGGAGTTCGTGCAAAATGGAGGTGCATTTGGGGTCGTGCCTTGGAGGTGGCCTTACAAGTGGGACCGCAGTTAAGGAAACCGACTATCGGCAAACCCCCACCTCGCCCGTCACGCGATGGCTGAAGTTAGAGAAACAACGAAGTTGAAGATATTGCTCTAGCACGGACTCCAAGAAATAATATGGTGTCAGATGGATGTCGTGGTGGTGGCGTGTGTCGTACTCCTGGACGTGAATGCTTGTTCTGGCCCATGCCACCCTACTACTCCTACTACTTACTCCTACTATATAGTACTAGTATCGAGGATTTGAGGTGCTGGTTACGTACAGCGAACACATTAACATATGGCTACAGTAAAAACACCCGCCCGACGCGCGAAGCATGTGAAGCTAGTACAAATAGTGTACTACTATTGTTGATTGGCCTCATCCGATAAACTGTTGCAATGCACGTACAATTATGTATTCAGAAAATATGTTTTTCCTCCTCGCACCACTCACTCAGAGAAGCGACTCAAAAGCCATTCATAAATTTAGTAAGTTTATCACAGGCATATCATTTTATTACATACAACAGGTCATCAACCCACATCGACAACGAGGATACATTATAAATACTAAAGTTTTCACCACACAACAAATAACAAGCAATGAAATGAACTTCAACTCAACCATTCCTCGGCGTTGGAAACGCTTGCTTTGAACAACAAGTGATCCTCTGGGACGGGCCATCGATTGTCGATCCAGAAACCAACGCAGGACTGATCATCCACGCTGAAGTGGCCTACTATATCAGTACCAGGGTAGGGAACCACCCAAATGTCCAAGGTATAGACACAGTTGCTTCTCATAAATGGTACTGTTAACGTTGTGTCAACAGCAGTTGGATCGCCTTTCACCATCATCTGATAGTTTTGTCCAAGGAAGAGCGAGTTTTCTCCAAGACTATCAATTCTGTACCAAGGAGAAGGAGTTGGCGCTAGCACACTAGTATCCATCGTGAATACCATGTAACGGGTGTTGGAATAGGTCCGGAGAGTGCGACCATGGGAGACTACACCTGCTTCCTTAGTAGTAATATCATCAGTGGGCTGTATACACACAAGAAGAGGTGATCCATCGGAATTAGTTGCCAGGCGCCACTGAGTATATGGGTTCTGCTCGTCCTCATGCTCGTGATCATCACCATCGTCATCTCCCCTTGGTTATAAAATTTTTAAAGTATAGGTGGTGGGATATTCACAGGACCTTGGAATCACAAGAAGAAGGTTAATTAGTAAAGGGAAACTTGCTAACCCGCATGCATGTGGATGAAACAATTATAATTATGGTGGAAGACAAACATACCGAAACTACGAGGATCCCATGCAAAAACAGTGCCACGGGTGGTGGCAGCAAACACAAGGCCCTCGTATTGAATTGCATCACAGTACTCATCCGTGTACAAAAACTGATTTTTGAGCAATATCCATCGAGTCGAACCACGAAGAATGGCAACAAGCTTGTCGAAGATAGCAACAACTTGATAGTTGTTGTAATTCCAAGAGCAGTCGGGAACTCGACAAATTGCTATCTTCCGTAGAAGACAGTCACCATGATCGTATTTGAACGTGCGTACAATACTGGTGTGCTCAACCTCTGGGAAGTCTGCTAAGATTTTTGGAAGTGGAACCCGGTCACAAGTGTACACATTCACAAGTTCCCACTCGCAGTTGGACCCAATGTAAACAACCCAATCTCCATTTGCACCCGCCCAAGCCTTGCCCTCAAGCGATGGCATCTTAACATCATACGTATCATTATCAAGCGGCATCAACTAGCACAGGGCGAGGCCTCCATCATGTCGGCGCCAGTCATCAGGGTCACATCGAAGAAGATAGGGGAGATCAAACCGCTCCTTGACTCTTGGGTTCTTTGTAATGATGTTTTTAGTTGAGTCGAGAATGGGCTTGAACGAACCTGCCATGCTAGCCGAGGTGATGACGTCGCACCGATCAATGAGTTCCTCCACCATGTCATATTTTAGATCGGGGCAAGAATAACGGGGTCGTTTCCGGCCTGTTCCCTCCATGGAGAAGATGATCGAACAATGGCAGAAGAAAGGGTGAAGGGCTGAAGGAAAATGGAGTAGGGAGAGGAAGAGCATGCGACAACAGTTCCAAATCGAGAGGGAAAGGTGAAGAGTCGCTGGACGGTTGCGAGTTTGCCATGGTTCATGAAGAGGCGCCCCGGCCTACACGTCCGTTCGGAAATACTGCTACTACTCGCCATCGTTTCACTGATATGTTGGAACGGGACCACATGTTAACGATACATGGTGTGTAATTTCTCATGCAAAATGCGATCTGGCCGCGTTGGCCCGAGGTGCCGCATTAGTTATCGACCTTTATTTTTTTAATGGTGTGCCGATCAGTTTTGAAGCATGACTAACTGGTACTGTACGCAGAGAAAATATAAACTACTCTACCACTACTCCACCTCTAGTACTAGTAGTATAAAAAAGATATATAGGCTGGAGCTTGAGCGCTTTCTTGCTAAGGGCTGCCCACTTGCTTCTCACACTACCACCCTCTCTCCAGATCTAAAAAAGACGGCCCCTCTCTCCCTCCTCGCCGGTGGTCACAGATCTACCAGGGAAGAAAAGGACGTACAGCATTGACGCACTCGTCGTCGGTGAGCGAGGTCACGCATTGACGACAAGGCCGTCCTCTCCGACCTAGCGCCCACGCTGGATGGCCTCCGTCCCCAAGCTTGTTGCCGTAGTGTGTGCAGAGGACAACGACCACGAGCGAAGCCACTTCCCGCCGACCCTTAGGTATGCTACCTCTTTTCGAACCATAACCTTGTTCTATTGCCCCATCTGCCACGTTGTTGCATGTGGATCTTTCTCCACTCCACCATCTTCCCAATTTGCTATCCTCTGCTCTGCTAGCCACGTAGACGAAAACCATAATTTGTACTCTTAAAGGAAACCCTACTTCATGCACACTAATCCATGTCTGGGTTGAATAAGGAAAGGAAGGGAGACTGTACTGTCCAAGAGAGTAGGCATCGAACCCGCATCTAGGTTGAAAAGGGGAAAATAAGTAGCTAAGGAACAAGTCTCGTGTCTATTGGTTGAAGAAGGGTAGAAAGGCATGACAACGCAATAGAGAATGACCAGGTCGATCGGTTTTTTGTCTTCACATACGAAAAAGGTGGCTAAAGAGAACAAAAATGGGACGTAATCCACGTATGCTGCCTGGATATTTGTTGCTCTGGGCAACCATACCTCCCTCACCACTCTGCGTCCATGGAGGTACATCGTACTGGTGCGCCGCGCCCACTGTCCGAATGGTCCTCCCATGCTCTTATTGCCACTTTTTATGCTGTTAGTATAACACCAGCAGTCAAGTCAGGCAATGCTACTGCTAAAGTGATGCCACATTTAACTAATGCCGATCTCAGTCTAATGCCACCCATAAATTTAAGCAATGCCATTTGATGTCACTGGATTATTTCAGGGTTAGCTGTTGATTGTGGATGTATTAAAGATTTTTCAGCTAAGGCATTCTAATGCTGTTGCACAGCCAGTATACCAATGATGAAACTTGTTACTACCTTCAGATTTTTGCACTGTTAATGCTTATAGATTACATACCTCATTTTCATGAGATAAGTTAATTTTTTGTACAGTGTCACCAAAATGCCAAGGCGCTAATGTCATTTTATTTTGGTTAAACTACACAGATAATTATGAAGACAAGAGGAAAGCTCAAGAGTGGGAACCTCCTCCGGCTGTTCTCTTGAGGAGGTCTGCATATTTGTCTCAAATGCCTGTCGATTACATACCTGACATCATGATGTAATGTTAAGTCATTGCCTTTTGTACAGTGTCACTGAATCGTCAAGGCGGTGATGGCATTTTATTTTAGTAGAACTGCACAAAATTTGCTTAAAAGAAGAGGAAAGGTCAGGAATGGCTCACTTTTCCAGAAAAAACTATGTATGCCTTCCTGACATCAGCGGATGTTGCTTTATTTATTCCTTCAAACAGGTGGTTAGAAACAGTCTTGCTACCTTTTCCCATTAAGAAATTGGAATGCTTATATTTGTGAGTCTATGCTTCAACTAGTGCCACTTTTAGAGTAATCACACTTTCAATATCTATGCAAACAGGGATGCTTGATTTTAGTGGAACTGCACAAAAAGTCCAACTGGTTCAACATTAGGAGCATGTTTTTTTCCTAACCTTTATATCCAATTGGTGGCAATATGAGCTGTTCATTACGAAGGTACCTGGTTTGCTACTATCTTGCTACTCTTTTTGTACTGTCATTAGATAGTAATACTAGTGGTTCGCATGTGAATTTATTGGCAGGGTGGACCTACATTGGAGTTGCAGGACAGGATTCTATGATTGGATGCTCAATTTTGGTTGTATCGATTTCACCTCTTCCATCACTACGAACATGTATATCCTTGGTCTGATGAAGAATATGCATTATATTTCTGCTCTGAACCAGCAAATCAATTCAGTATGAAATTGTCCAGGGCAAAACATAACTGTATTAGATTGTCCAGTGCAGAACATGACAGATGCTAAGCGGAAGAGACATGTTTAAACCGAAAATACAAGGTGTGGTATGTGTTTACTAGCTGCTTGATATTTGTGTAGATAGAGATGTCTGCCCGTTGCTATTTGGCAAACAAACAAAGTGCCCGCAATTTTGGTTGAACTGCACAAGAGAATAGCATAGTCACTTCATGCAGTGCCATTTGAAAATAGACACAGAAAGATTGGATAGTCACTTCATGGACTGCAGAAAAGTAGTACTGTACTATTTATTAGCCAACACTAGGTGCTTCATTGCTTTGGTCTGATTATACAATGGGCATCATTTTTCCTAAGTTAAAGTTTGTATTCCGAAAATAGTCTCACTGTGTGATCGAGAGAAGACCAAATCATATTGCACTGGATGTTCCTCCATCATGTGTGGTTCCTTCTCATGGTTCCAGCTGTTGGTGAAACCACTTACGTTTGCAAGAGGAATTGTAGACTTCACAAACAAATTTGTCTTTCAGTCTGTACTGAGTGTTGGCCAACAGAAGCATCCATGTTAGTAGGAAGAATATATGTTTTTTCTAGATCTTTGCTTTTGGAGCTACATATTTGTATATGATCTGTGAATCATTGAGATGCATTAACATGTTGATCTTATGTATGGGAATCGTACTAGTTAGTTTTAGTTGCGATGCAAGATCCGAAGTGGCTGATCTTTGCTTTTGGAGCTACATATTTGTATATGATCTGTGAATCATTGAGATGCATTAATAGTTACTTATTTCTGTTCGCTCAGAGTTTACAAGTTACTGATCGATCACTAGCTAGCCTACAAATGCGCTCCTTGCAGTTTTATTTGCGACGCAAGATGCGAAGTGGCAGTTTTTTGAATAAAAAGCCTACCTCTGAGGAAACTGACAGGCTACACTATCGATCCTACACGGATAAAAATGCCTACCTCTAAAGAAACTGACAAGCTACACTATCGATCCTACAGGGATAAATAGCAGATCATGCACGTACTACCTCCTTTCCGGTTTGCAGGGCTAATTTAAGAAATGACCTACTCGATCCTACACGAATAAATAGCAGATCACGCACGTACTAGTACCCCTTTTCCGGTTTGCAGGGCTTAATTCAAACCTCTCACCAACCAAGGTACTCCCTCCGTCTGGGATTTATTAGTCCCGTGAGCAAAGCCGCAAGACCAAGGCATGGCAATAATTAACGGCATGCAGAAGTTTAAGCCTAATTAATTCCCGCGATTTAAGTGGCTGCATGCCTGCCCTCCGCTGCGACTCGTTGCATGCTGCTTCGCGTACTGCTTGCGAGCGATTCTGAGTGCCTGCATGCAGCCGGCCGTAATTAAGGCAGCTAACTGATGCGAAAAAAGATACGCTTTAAATCCGTGGAATCATTATTGACAAGGAGGGAGATGATTTCAGTGCACTCGTTTGACCGCCATGCCGGCATGCGACCCAGACGGGACGGGACGACACAGTCATAATTTCAGTTTCTCTAGTTTTCCACGGAAAGCTGGCGCGCTAAGACATTATGCATTGAAATCCGATGACCGTCGCGCTACCTTCCGGCTATAAGTATTGTTTCCCGGCCTTCTCAGGTGCCACTGTGACCCAACTCGTCATATCCTCATAAGCCCCCACCAGACCGACGTTGCTCGTCATGTCCGCCATGCCCCCGCCCGTCCGCGGTAGGCAACGTCGGAGGCGGTCACCGCCGGAACTAGTGTTCAGGTTTTCACCAGAAGGCAGACGGAGGGAGGAGGCATTCTATCTGTCTTTAGATGGTAATGCGGAGATCGAGGAGTTGTTGGAGCACGACCGCATGGCGGAGGAGCAGGAGTTGTTGGAGCACGACCGCCTAGCGGAGGAGCAGCGTATAGCCGATTTGCGCCGCCAGCGGGACATGGAGCAGCAACGCACCGATGCTCTGAGTCGCGAGCAGAGCGCCCGCAACTGGGCCGACTACGTGGAGGCCGGCGCCCGGCAAATAGCACCGGAGGCTGTCGGGCACGCACATGTTTGCGACGCCGATTTTTACTACCATCTCATCAAGTGGGTTTCCCGCTTGGAAGCCGAAGCTTCGGTGGACCACGCCGGCATGGAAAGGGCCAACATGCGCGAGCAACGCGCCCTATCGCACCTCTGGCAAGTCCAAGGCGAGGCGGAGGACGCCAGTGCCGGCGTTTAGCATGGATAGCAGATGGAGGCCGGCATCGTCTAGTTAGCTAAGAGTAGGTTAGTACTTGTACGCTACTAGAGTGTTAGTGGGAGTAGATAGTTAACTTGGCTATGATGGTTGTCAACGTGGAAGTTCAGTACTCTATATGTGGATCAGACCTGTTACTTTGCTTTGAATGTTGAACTTTCCGTTTGAACGTATGGAATGGGCTGTTATTTTTTTAAATGTGTTGTATTTGTCCTCCACGGTTTAGAGGCTGACTTGTGGGCCTAGCAAGTTGATGCATACACAATCAGGAGATGATTGTACGTGGAGGATGACAGCAGGGACCCGCCAAGGTCATGGCAGTACGCAAGCAAGTGCCTCCTTATTTCAAGCCAATAAAAAAATGGCTCCTCCTAGTGGATTTCTGACATCAGGGTCCCATGCCATTGTCAACATAGTCAAAAAACGAGAGAATTGCACAATGAGCGGCTGACACCAGGGACCCAGTAGCTCGCCCAGTTATTTTTGTTTTGGGTTAATTTGATAAATGCCACTCCAAATCTGGTGTATCCGAGAAATGCCACTGCAATTTCCAAACTTTGAAAAATGCCATTTCTAGTGGCATTTTTCGAAGTCTGGAGTGGCGTTTTTCAAAGTTTGCAAAAATTGCATTGGCGTTTTTCAAAGTTTGGAAAAATTGTAGTGGCATTTTTCAAAGTTTGGAAATTGCAGTGGCATTTTTATGAATCGCCATAATTGGAGTGGCATTTATCTAATTTGTTTTTGCGACAGAAGCAGGGTGTCAACTGGGCTGTGCGGGACACTCTGGCCTGTCTAGACATCCTTTTCTTTTATGTTTACCACAGACCATCCCAATAGTTTTTTTTCTTTCTGAAAATAGCTAGCCCAGTTCTTTTGTGATTTTTCAAGTAAGTCGCTTTATCAGGCCTGTTGGGCTGCAAATCTTTCAAGACGAGGAGAGCTTCATTCGGCTAGCCGAGAAAATGGCCTATCAGTAATGAGAAATCGGTTGTACATTTTTAAAACACATCAAACCGGCAATTATTTTCAAATATATATTTTTTCATTTCGAGATTTTAAATTGCATTGATTTTTATGTGTGGACAATTTATTGGATTTTATATTGATATACATTTATTTTTAAAATCAGTCTGAATGTGACTCGAAATTTCGGGATTAAAAACAGTTCAGACCGCACCGACATATGCAAAATTTCGTATAATTTTTTAACCGTGGCCATAATATGGGCCGTAATGCTAACATAAAGAATATGGGCTCCAAAAAAACCCGTAAGAATTAGCAAATGGGCTATAAATTATTTGAAATAATGGCAGATGGGCTGTATGCTGTTTCCACAGATTTGAGGCTATCCACAGATGGCCTGTATACTGTTGGATGTCCATCCAACGGCCGTCGTGCTTCTTCAATCTCTGCTCTTCCTGCTCCAGCCACTCAAACTAGCGCCGACGGGACTGCCTGCTCCCTCCTTCCCGCGGCCGGCTGTGCTGCCGCGCAGGTCTCACCGCCCCACCATACTCCCATCGCTGGGCTAGCCATCCCTCTACTCACCAACACCTGCTGTTATTCTTCGGCAACGGCAGACGAACCAGTAAACCCTCATACAGTCGTACTCCCCTCCACGTGGGAAACAAAAACAATGGCCGAGTCTTCCCTGCCTCCGTGTCGTTCCCTTCCTAGGCCTCTCCGTCGTCCACCGCCCCGGTGCTCTCGGCATGGCGTGGTCAGCGTGGTCAACGACCGACATGCATCTGAAGTGGACTGTACGTGGAGAGGCTGACAGCTGGGTCCACGGCCGCACGCAAGGAAATGCCTCCTTATTACGCGCAAACTAATGATTTCCTCCACCTGACATCTGGGACCAACCAAAACGGCCTCTGTATTTCGTGAAAAAAACGTTACCGCCGCTGACAGCTCGGACCCACCAGCTATATCTTCGCACGCAAGGAAGTGCCTCCTTATTGCGCACAAAAAAATGAATACTCCCCGTGCTAGCTGGGACCCAGTATAGTGGGCCTACTAAGTTGATGGGGACGAAGGGCTTTGTCAACTTAGTCAATATGCACGATTCTAGCTCGACTTACCGTATGATGTCCATTCAACGGCCGTAGTGCTTCTTCAACCTCTGGTCTTCTTGCTCCAGCCGCCGAAAGCAGCGCCGGTTGTGCCGCCTGCTCCTGCCTCCCGTGGCCGGCTGTGCTGCCACAGAGGCCTCACCGCCCCCATACTACTCCCACCGCTGGCTAGGCCATCCCTCCACTCCACTCACCCGCACCCCCTGTTATTCTGCGGCGACGGTAGCGCAGCCGAACCAGTGAACCCTCGTACTCCTCTCCGCGTGGGCATCCACTGCCGCGTCTTCCCCGGCTTCGCGTCGTCCTCTTCCTAGGCCTCGCCGTCGTCCACCGCCGTGGTGCTGTCGGCGCGGCGTGGTCAATGTGGTCAACGACTGAATTCCATCGGAAGAATACTGTACATGGAGAGGCTGAGAGCTGGATCCACGGCAGCTGCAAGGAAGTGCCTCCTTATTACGCGGAAAATAATTATTCCTCCACCTGACAACAGGGACCCATCGGACGCCCACCACTATATCGTGAAAAAACGTTTGCTCCTGACTTCGGGGACCCACCCGACGGGCCACCGTATTTCGCCAAAAAAATGTTCCCCCTGCTGTCAGCTCGGACCCACCAGAAGTGC
Source organism: Triticum dicoccoides (assembly GCF_002162155.2). NCBI lineage: Eukaryota > Viridiplantae > Streptophyta > Magnoliopsida > Poales > Poaceae > Triticum > Triticum dicoccoides. The sequence continues at coordinate 172,924,570 of NC_041380.1, forward strand.
CTCCTTATTACGCACAAAAAAATGAATACCCCCTGCTAGCTGGGACCCACCTTGGTGGGAGGCTGACTTGTGGGCCTACTAAGTTGACGGGGATGGAGGGCTTTGTCAACTTAGTAAATATGGACGATTCTAGCTCCATTGACCATACGATGTCCATCCAATGGTCGTAGTGCTTCTTCAACCTCTGGTCTTCTTGCTCCAGCCGCCCAAACCAGCGCCGGTCGTGCCTCGTGCTCCTGCCTCCCTTGGACGGCTGCATTGCGGCGGAGGCCTCACAGCCCCCTACTACTCCCACCGCTGGCCAGGCCATCCCTCTACTCACCCACACCCCCTGTTATTCTGCGGCGATGGCAGCCTAACACCGCAGCGAACTAGTGAACCCTCGTACTCCTCTACGCGTGGGCAGCCACTGTCGCGTCTTCCCCGGCTCCGCGTCGTCCCCTTCCTAGGCCTCGCCATCGTCCACCACCCTAGTGCTCTCGACGCGGTGTGGTCAACGTGGTCAAGGAACGGCTTCCATTGGACGTGGACTGTATGTGGAGAGGCTGACAGCTGGGTCCACGGCCGTAGCAAGGAAGTGCCTACTTATTACGGGCAAAATAATAATTCCTCCACCTGACAGTGGGGACCCACCGGACGGGCCACCGTATTACGTGAAAAAAATGTTTGCCCCTGACTGCTGGGACCCACCAGCTACATCTTCGTACGCAAGGAAGTGCCTGACAGTCGGGACCCACCTGGTCGAAGCGTACGTAGCGTTGTAATTCTGGTCGCGAACATGTATGTACACATATACTGGTCGATGTGGAGGCGCGCATGTGTCATCGTAGAGGCGCGCACGTACCATGTACATGTACGTACAGCGGCCAGGGTGCAAGAAAGAAAATATGGCCACGTATGTGTACATACGGGCGGGGTCTCGAACGCCTACTCGCACATACGTACGGCCAGGGCTCGTGTACATGGCTGGGTCGGAACGGAGAAACAACGTCCTCGTCGTGTTCATGGGGAGGCAATGGAATGCATCGTGTTCATGGGGAGGCAACGGAATGCGTCATGTTCATGGGGAGGCAACGGAATGCGTGGGAGCCAACCGGCTGGGTCGTAACGGAATGCGTGGTCGTGTTCATCGGGAGGGCTTGGACGGAACAGGCGACGGAAATGATTCCTGGCGTACCGCAAAACGGAGGAAACGACCTTATGTTTGACTGGCCACGTTCGAAACGGGATCCTGTTCATCGGGAGGGGTCTGGCGTACTGCAAAACGGAGGGAACGGACCTCCTACGGTCGAAACGGGGGTCCTGTTGATCGGGAGGGGTGTGGCGTACCGCAAAACGGACGAAACAGACTTTTGTTGGAGCGCTACGGTCGAAACGGGGGTCCTGTTCATCAGGAGGGGTGTGGCGTACCGCAAAATGGGACTCCACGAGATACTGTTCATCTCCACCGTCGACCCCCTCCAGCCTCCACAAGCTAGTGTTCATCCACCGTCGACCTCCTCCAGCCTCCACCTATGACTGTTCATCCACAGGCTCCTGTTCATCCAGCCTCCACCGCACACTACTCCACTGGCTACTGTTCAACCAGCCCTCTCCACGGGCTCCTGTTCAACCACCCCTCCATGGGCTACTTTTCATCCTGCCCTCCACCGTCTACTGTTCATCCTGCCCTCCACGGGGTGGTCCTATTCATCCAGCCCTCCACGGGGTCCTGTTCATCCAGCCCCAACCGGCTCGATCGATCGGGGTCCTGTTCATCCAAAGGCAACACCATGGGGTCCTGTTCATCCACCCCCACCGGGAACTGTTCATCCACCTCCTCCCCCCGCAACGCTTACTGTTCATCCAGAGGCAGCATCAACCGGCTTCAGTTAGCAGCAGTAGCGAAGGAATCGCTCGATCAGGTTCAGTTAACAGCCCTCGATCGGTCGCTCGGGTTCAGTAACGCGTAGCCTGTAGTGCAATCGCTCGGGTTCAAATAGAGCCCAACGCCTCGCTCGGGTTCAGTTAGAGCCAACTCCTCCCACACACGCGCGTACGTGTACGAGAGAAGTGCGCATCGCTCGGCCCCCGACCTCCCATCGTAACCGGGAACTCCCCGAAATTTTCCTCCACCTCGCTTCTACCATGGTTTTTTCCGTTCTGGACGGCCCAAAGAATGTCATGCAGCTGCGTCTCCGGCCCGCCCAGGATGAAAAGCCCATTTTCTGTCCTGATCTTTTGTCATAGAAGTAGGAGCCCACCACATCTATGATGATACCGGGTTTTGTCACAATTATCGTCATAGAAGTGCCATATCTATGACAGAAAAAAAATTCGTTCGGCCCAAAATGTCACGGATGTGTCTTTTTTTTGTAGTGATGAGCTCGAACTTTGCTCGGACATGTCACCATGACTCGTCGTAACACGAACCAAGAGGAATCTATTCATGGCCAAACCCCCTCATTGTCAGTCAAAGGGGTGATATATATAGACCCCAGGAGCCCACAGATAGGCATGTCATTAAAAACCGCACAAGGAGATGATATGTCTCCATCGTATATTTTTTTTATTGTTCGACGACAATATTCTGCAACTTTCATATACTTTTGCCAACATTTTATATTATTTTTGGGACTAATATATTGATGAAGTGCCAGTGCTAGTTCCTGTTTGTTGCATGTGTTTTGTTTCATGGAATATCCATATCAAACAAAGTGCAAACACGATAAAAAATTACGGAGATTTATTTTGGAATATATGTGATTTTTGGGTCTGTCCTTGTGGCATGTATCCCTTTTTATGTATTTACCTTACCTTGTTGGGGGTGCCCCTCGGGCTACATCATCCCCAAGCCGCTCGGGCCTGACCTAGTGGCATGCATCTTCCCTGCATTTACCTGAGCTATGTTGCCTTTCATGCTTAATCTATCTATGACTATCACCTGCTTGATTGTCGCCCATCGCGGGAGCCGCGTGTCGGTCATCTTTCTTCAGGACCCTTCGTGTGAGTAAGTTAAGCACGGCGTCTATGCTCGGGCCCGTCCCTACAGCGTTGATAACTCCAGTGGCTGAGCTCTGTCCGGCGGGCCGGCCCCGTTCGCATCACCTCCTGGGGCCATTGGTGCTTATCTTTCTCACGCGATAACCTTAGGAGATTCGTTTGGTGCAGGTTGCCTGACTACCTCGTAGGACCAAGACAGCAAACAAGAACCAAGACCAGGCGCAACCCACCTTGAGGTAGGGCCTCGTTAGTCCCGCGCTGGCTCACGAGTGCCCAGACACACCTTGTCTAGCCCTGCCGTGCAAGCCATGTGTCAGGGCGGGGCTGTACACGCCCTGGGGGCTCTCCGCCGTAGGGAGTCCCCTCTCATGCAACAGAAGTGAATCAGCAATCGCCACAGCGACCAGTGCACTTCCTCGCGCTAACTTGCAGGAACTTCCTGAGGGTCACATCAGGCGGTACCACGAACTCTCCCTCTTCTCTCATGCAATCCGCTGGCGTGTTAAAACGTGGGCTCCTGAGCATCACATCTCAGGGGCTCCTACAGGCTCTCCTGCCCTCACTCCTTGGCCTTGACCATGGCACGTGACCTGGCATACCAGCGGCGGCTGAGCCCGCTCGAGCGCCGGGACCTGAGGATGTAGAGCACGAAGGAGAGCGTGGGAGAGGGGGAGACTTGTATGGGCCTGACGTAGCTACACTACGGTGGCCGACGTACGTGTTCGACACGACTCGAGGAGCCGACCCCGGACAGCCAAGATAAGTTCTCGCTCTGGATCCACCAGTTGCTAAGGCACGAGACCCTCGCTCACTCGCTTCGCTGCCCTGCTGCGGCAATGTTTTCTTCCTTTCCCATACTAAGACAGCTGCTTGCGCGCTAATGGGGACCTCTTGAGCATCGCACCTCAGGAGCTCTTACTGGACCTCGGGCCGCTCACCTCCTGGCCTTGACCAAGGCATGCGACCTGGCATACCAGCGACGACAGCAACCTGCCTGGGGACCGGGACCTGTCAGCGTAGAGCACCAAGCTGACAGCAGGATTGGAAAGGGGAGACCGAGCCTCGGAAGGATAAGCACATGCAAATCTTCGTAATGAGGGCTATATTGACAAAAGGCATTACAGACGCTTTACACGCCCCCACGGGGTTTATTTCTTGATTCCTCGCAGGGAACAAAAGGGAAGGAATTCCTAGGAGTTCTATCTAGATGCAACAGATGTCGCCGACGCCATCATCAGAGGCGACAGCGGCTGGACGCTGCAGCCCTGCTCCGGGCTCGGCGGGACCTCGGGGGCACGTAGCTGTCATAGCTCGTCTTCGGAGACTCCACAAGCTCAGGAGAGTCACTGGACCACCAAGAGTCGCCGCTGTTGTTGGAGGAGCTACTGGCGAAGCCTGCGGCAGGCCCATCGCTCGTCGTGGCGCCGTCCTGGCGACCTCCTTCAGGGCAGCATTCCAGGCGGCGGCCTACTTCGATGAAGACCTTGAAGAACAGCACGGAGGCGCCGTCGTCCTCAAAGTGGATCACAAGGGCGCCCTCCGCACGGCAGACTCGGGCAATCTCGCCCCAGCCTCGGGTAATGAAGATCCTCCTGGTGGCGACGGCCTCAATCTCCGCTACAGTCGCTGGGGCGTCGCAGTCGGCGTGCTGTAGCCAAAGCTCGAGAGGGCCCCTCGGCGGCATCTCGGCTGAGTGGAACTACGGGAGGCGAATCCAAGTGCTTGGGGGCATCGCCGCCCACAGCACGAACTCGCGCAAGGAGTCTACAGCATGGACCCCTAGGGCGACGGCGTGCGCCTTGGCGGCACGGTGACCACGGCCTTGGCGCGGGCTACGCCGCTCACTGCTCCTCCCTCCGGAATCGTTTGCGTGAGCGTATAAGGGCAGCGGGTACCCAGGAGGCGGCCTTTCGTACCAAGGCCGCGACACCAGCGGCCTCACGACCATCTCGCGGCGATCTGACCTCCTCTTCTTCGGCGGGAGCAGCTCGGGCTCGTTGAGGGGAACCTTGCCCTTCTCTGCGACCGAGAACCTCCGAATCGGTGCCATGACTGCACCAGCATGGAGTGGAGCAAGGAGGAGAAGCGCGGGAGGCAGAGGAGAGATGGGTGATGGGGCTCCGCCCCCACCTCCAATTTATAGCCAAGGGGAGGCCAACCGTCGGCCTCCATGATCCAAGGTAATAATGATGGTTTTTCCTTGCATGTAGCAGGGACTTGTCAAGTCGGGGAGTTGCCGAGGCAGCATGGGGAAGCGGAGATGCCCACCTCCAATCAACCACCACGCGTCGACCAAGGCCGCATGCTATTGGGGCCCGCGGTGCTCCACACTTGACCTTTGGCTTCGCCTTGAAGCCAAGCCCGAGCGCACCTTGGGCCCGGGGGCTACTGTCGGCATTCTGGGAACGAGGGTCCCCAGACATGGCTGCCTGCGCCACACGGCGTGGCCTTGCTAGCAGGCCTGTACGGCCCATCTTCATCAACAAGGCATTCAAGAACCTCGCGAGGGGCCAAGCCTCGCGAGGCGGATGACGCAAGACCTCCTTAGGAGCGGCCTCACCAGGCAGGTTCACGAGGGGCAGAGAGATCAAGGCATGGAAAATCTCGCGAGGTTCATGTGATGTGAGCCGTGACGATCGAGACCAGGCGGGCGCCAGCACGCGCAGCGTCCTTGTTTCCTCTTTGGTGCTAAGGGGGCAAGCACAGTCATGGAGTATTCAGGCATCAAGCAAAGGTTTCCATATCGTTGCAACGAGACCAAGACCAGCAGGATGACAAGACGGAGGTCACCATGGAGCCCAAGGCGGCGTCACCACCAGAGCCTTTTGCAGGCGAAGACCACTTTTGTCAGGATAATCTATACGAGCTGTCCCCTTTGAATTTGGCTGTTGTTGGCTCCCTTCCCGCTCAATATTTGGGGAGAGGACCAGGGCCTCTATAAATAGAACTAGCCACCACCGTAGCTAGGGCGGCCTCATCTGAGATTAGGGGCGACCTGATCTTAGACTAGAACTAGTTCATCCCCACAATCACATCCACCAAGCATAAGAAGACCCCTCCTCAGGAGGTTGTTCTTCCCCCTGTACTATTCATCCTCGACCTGAGAGGCAATCCACCACCACCACACTGGAGTAGGGTATTACAGCACAACAGTGGCCCGAACCAGTATAAATCTTGTGTCCTTTGTGTTGCGAGTTCATCGAGTTAGTTCGGAAGACCTTAGCTGAGTTAGGACGTGGATCGGTAGGGGGGAGATCTTCGCGCGCACCCCAGAGTTCGAACCTTGAGGGTTTTGCCGTAACCCGTGATCCGATAGGGGAACCTCCCCCAAGCTTGGCAGTTGCCATGGGGAGTTCCCATACCCATGTATTTATGTCGGTTTCTTTGGAGGTGGTGATCCAATATTCTTGGCAATAATACACTTCATGATGTGATTTTCCTCCTCGATCTTGTTGACTTGTTGTTTAAGATCCATTATTTCCTTACGGAGTTTTCCTGTGATAGCCAGAGCTCCGATCACCCATGGATGCTTCCCGGCTGCGGGGGAAAAAGCAACAGTCTTTTTCATGTTATCATAAGAGAGAAATCTAGCATTGGGAGGTATAACCGAATTTGGTATTGCTGATCTTTGGAGTTCCGCAAGCATGGCTCCTGGTTGAAGGAGAGAGGTAGCTTCTTGGTCCTCCTCCATGGCATCCGCTCTTTTCAGGTTATCCTCCATTTCTTCCTCCGTTGACCAACCAAAGTGGTCAGCTTCACTGTATGCTCTTGGGCCAGGTGTTGGGTGAGAAACCCGACTCTCCCTGACCGACTCTTGTGAAGACATCTTGCTCCAAATCTACTACAGAATTAGCTAAACACAAGAATAGAGGAATTCATTATGGTACGGTGGTTAAAACCATCGAGACATAACCATCCTTCTATGTGCAATGAAGAATCACTCCAAAGTTCCTATCTAGCGGATAACATAAGACAGACTTGTTTGTAGGGTACGAAACCACCTCAAAGCTATTATTTCCGATCAATCTATCCTAGAGTTCATACTAAAATAACACGAAGTTATTCTTTCCGATCGATCTAACCAAGAGTTCGTACTAAAATAACACCAAAGCAAATTCAGATTCATAATATTCAATCCAACACAAAGAACTTCAAAGAGTGCCCCAAGATTTCTACCGGAGAAACAAAGACAAGAATGTGCATCAACCCCTATGCATAGATTACCGCAGTGTCACCTCGGGAATCCGCGAGTTGAGTGCCAAAACATATATCAAGTGAATCAATACGATACCCCATTATCACCACGAGTATTGAGTTGCAAGACATATATCAAGTGTTCTCAAATCCATAAATGTATTCAATCCGATAAGAACGAAATCTCAAAGGGAAAAAACTCAATTCATCACAACAAGATAGAGAGGGGCGCATCTTTGTAACCCTTTTCCTATGCACGGGCAGTCAAAGCCGCACCCACGGCCACACCAAGCAGAACGAGGGAGGTGAGCCAAGGTAAGATTGAAGCCCAAGGCAATCAAAGCAATGCCAAGGACAAGACCACAAAGAGTAGAGGGACGAAGCAAGTTCCTCCGGAAGACCCTTGCCGGGTGGCCTCAGCGGCCCCGGCAAGACTCTTGCCGGGAAAGCTCGCCCCGCACCAACAGAGCGAGCCACCCTTGAGCCCACGGCCCCAAGTGCCATCATCAGCGTGGGGACAGGACTCGGGAAGGCACCCCTGTGGTGGCATATAGATCTTTGTGAAGAAATATTCAAGATCAGATCAGAAGACGATGATTCTCGGCAAGATCCTTGCCAAGGATGGCCACTAGACCCCCGGCAAGATCCTTGCCGGGGACGACAACACGCCATGGCGAGACCCTTGCCGGGCCACCCGGCAAGGCTCTCGCCAAAGACGTCGGCAAGGCCACCGCCAAGCACACGTCAACCAAACTTCCTCTGCCGTTCACATGCAGCTTCTAGCCCAACCAGTTTGGCGGGCACCTGCGTGGCAACATGCAGCTCCCAGGCCAACTCATCAAGCGCATGTGTGGCGGCATGCAGATCTTCTTGAAGGCTCCACTACCACGCCAACTCAGCCGCCTGCCTGCCTATATGGCACCGCACGCATCCACGATCGAGGCGCCTATCGAAGAAAGGAGGAGCGGCGATGGACGGGACGGGCCTAACCCCCGTTCCCGATAAAGTAAGAGGACACCTAAGCGATGCATTAAATGCACCTTGTCTTGTAATACGAGGGATAACCTCGTGCCCCTTTAGACCTTTCCACGTCCCGTGTGCCACTGTGGCAACCCCTTTTTCCTATAAAGGAGGCCCGAGGCGATGAGGAAGGGGATTCGGCTCTTTGGAACCACACGCTAACCACAGGTAGTTCAGGAGCTCAAGAACTCTCAGAAATACACCCACCAAAGCAGGACTAGGGTATTATGCATCGTCGCGGCCCGAACCTGGGTAAACGATCCTTGTGCTATCTACTAGCCCTGCTCTCCTCACAACCCTGCGCCCCGGAAACCGTAGTAGGGATTCTCGTGATCCCATAGATGTCGTTCCACACCGACATCCTTGGTGCGCCAGGTAGGGGGCGCAATTGTGAGAATCTGCTCTTGTAGTTAGCCTACCAGTTCTTCGTCGCCATGGCCCCTAATAAGAAGATGGCCATGGCGGCCGATTCATTGGGAGCCCAATGACCCATGCCGGTACGGACGAGCAGTGGACCGGTCACAAACAGGACCCGGGCCGCGGCCCGCGAGCACCAGCATCGCCCAGGCAGTCGGAGCCTAGCGAGTGGCGTCCTTCGCGCGCCAGACGACCGGCTACACGTCACCGGATCCAAGGATGGAGCTGGGACCCCCGCGGGTGGCGCGGGGCCGTCTAGGGGCATCGTTGTGCCGAATTCGGGCGGCGCTGTGACCTCCAGGACACCTACACAGGTGACCACCGCGCATTCTTCCCATGGTGTGCGCCGAGTAGCGTCACCACGATGGTGACCCTGGGCACTGCCGTGGGAAGAGCCCTGTGTGTCATCGGCAATATTAGGGGGTTCAACACGCTCGCCGAAGCATTGGAAAAAATGGCGCGCAGCCGCTGGGTCGTGACGGAGCTCCTTCTAACGTAGTTAGAAGTAGAGGCGCACCACGATCCACGCAGCTGTCACCACCACCCACTCCAACGGAAGCTTTGGCACGCGCACAGCTGCTCCTCGACTTCCCTACTGATGCGGAGAAGCTCGACGAGTGGAGGGCCACCATCCGGAGCCTCGTGGCCGTCACAAACAAAGACGATCCGTGACCAGCGGGGCCCTCGGGCCGGCGCTCCACCGAGCCACTACATGCTGGCGCTGCGAGGACCGGGGGAGCTGCAGCCACGGTGCACTCTCCTCCTCCTTGCCGCCTGCTGCGGGCGTCGGTCCGTCGCGACGACGCTTGTGACAACATCTCCGTAGCATCGTCCGACCCGCGAACCCTTCGCGACCAGCGCCAGGTCCTTCAGGAGTGAGCTCACGAAGACACTCGAACCACCATCGAGCGCCGGCGTGAAACGCGCCACCAGTCGGACAAGTGGGCGGCACCCACTATGGAGCACCCGGCACCGGGGGGCCTCGGCGGCCTACCTTACGAGGTGGCTGCCTGGCTTTTACCCGTGAGCTGAGGCAGTTCCAATGGCCGTCCCACCGCATGTTAAAGCCCGACGTCAGTGAGAAGTACACCGGCAAGGTCCATTCGTCTGAGTTCCTCAGCATCTACTCCATCGCGATGCAGGCCACTTGGGCTCGCGACAAGGTGCTTGCCAACTATTTCCCACTGGCGCTCAAGTCCAATGTGATGTCTTGGTTGATGCACTTGCCGGCGGATTCCATTTCTTCCTGGTCAGATCTGTGCCATGAGTTCGTTGGCGCCTTCACAGGAGGCCACCAGGCTCATGGCCAGGCCAGTGATCTGCATATCATTCCCCAGAAGGAAGGGGAGACCCTGCGCAAGTACATCCAGAGATTCAGCCGGGTGCAGTACAACATCCCCGATGTTCATCCTGCCGCTGTGATTAGGGCATTCCACCAGAATGTACGCCGTCGTAAGATGCACGAGGAGCTGGTGATGACCAAGGTTAAATATGTGGCCGAGCTCTACATTCTGGCCGATAGGTGCGCCCGGGCTGAAGAGGGAAGGAAGTACCCCGGCGAAGACGGCGCGCGGAAACCGACTCTACTGATGAAGACGCCGCCACCTCGACGAAGATGAGCCCACGTCGCAACAGGAAACGTAAAGGCAAGGCCGTGCTTGCCGTTGAGGGATCTGACGATATTGGTGCCGGCATGAAGGTCAAGGCAGACACCCCCGGCAAGGAGATTGCCGGGTGCGCCGCCTGTCGGGCCCTGGCGGCTACCGACAAGCCAGGAAGCTTCGACAACCAATACTGCAAGATCCATCGCACCAAGAGCCATGACCTCCAGAACTGCCGACAAGTCGAGCTTCTTGCTGAGAAGGAAAAGGCTGAGTACGAAAGGTAGGACAAGGAGAAGGACCAAGATGGTGCTGGCGGATCCGGCAAGAAGCGTGTTGGCCAAGGAGGCCACCCCGGCAAGGACAACTAGCAAGAGAGGCCCGCCCGGGGCCGCAACAAGAAACAAGAAGATGACGGTCACGACGAGGGCGACGAGTCTGGTGAGCAAGGGTTCCAGAAGGCTATGGAGGCCATGTGCGTCGATGGCGGCGCCTTGCTGCATACCTCTCACCACCGGCTCAAACAGTGGGCACGTGAGATTACGGCAGCAGAGCCGTCGTTCGACGCTCAAAAGCCGCTGAAGTGGTCCAGCATGCCCCTCATCTTTGACGCCGAGGACCACCCTAACCGCACTACCGTGGTCGGGTGTTTGCCATTGTTGGTCTCGCCAACAATATGCAACCTCAGGGTGAACAAGATGTTGGTTGACGGTGGGGCCTGAACCTGATCTCTCCTGTCATGATGAAAAGGTTGCAAATCCCTGATGGAGACCTCGAGGAAACGGGCACGTTTCAAGGGGTCAATTCGGGGAGGAGCCATCCAAAGGGAAAGGTCACACTGCCTGTGACATTTGGAGGAGAGTTGAAGTACAGGACGGAGAGGATTGTCTTTGATGTGGCCGAGATCCCCTTGCCCTACAAAGGGATCCTCGGCCGCCCGACATTGGCCAAGTTCATGGCAGCGTCACACTACGCCTACAACATGCTGAAGATGCCCCGACCGTTGACCATCATCTTTGTCCCCTCCGACAAGAAAGACGTGCTGATCTGCACCGACCAACTCTACCGGGAAGCAGTAGCAGCAGCTGCCGTCAAGGCACCTGCTCCTGCCGCTGACGGCCCGGGAAGGAAAAAGGTGCCCAGCAAGACCTCTCGCACCCACCCCGGCAAGCGCACCTCCTCGGAGTGTTGTGCTACCGTTGAGGATGTGCCAGAGAGCTCTACCGACAAGAGAAAGAGATCCAGAGCCGAGACGCCGCAGACCAAGAAGGTGCCCATCAAGGAGGATGGCACGGGAGGGGCGTTCATCATAGGCTCCACCATCGACAGCAAATAGGAAGGCGCGCTCGTCACCTTCCTGCGGGAAAATGTCGACGTGTTTGCATGGCAAGCGTCTGACATCCCCGGTGTTCCTAGGGAGGTGATTGAGCACCACCTAGCTGTCTGCCCCCATGCACGGCCTGTCAAGCAGAAGGTCAGAAAGCAGGCTCTGAAAAGGCAGGAGTTCAACATAGAGGAGATCAGGAAGTTGGAGGCGGTAGGTTTGGTGAGAGGGGTGCTCCACCCGACGTGGTTGGCCAATCCAGTAGTGGTGTGCAAGGCGAATGGGAAGTGGAGGCTGTGTATTGATTACATAGATATTAACAAGGCTTGCCCTAAGGACCCCTTCTCGTTGCTGCGCATCGACCAAATTGTTGACTCCACGGCCGGGTATGATCTATTATCATTCCTGGATGCCTACTCAAGCTACCACCAAATCTTCATGACAAGAGAGGACAAAGAGAAGACGACATTCATCACCCCATGTGGTATGTATTGCTTTTTACGGATGCCTTTCGGGTTGAAGAGTGCCGGCTAAATGTTTGCAAGAGCAGTCTAGATTGGTTTTGAACCTCAGCTCCATAGAAATATGGAGGCCTACATGGATGACATAGTGATCAAAACCAAGGATGGGCCAGCTCTTGTGCAAGATCTGGAAGACACATTTGCTAACCTGTGCAAGATGAACCTCAAGCTGAACCCTGAGAAGTGCGTCTTCGGTGTTCCGTCCGGCAAGCTTCTTAGATTCTATGTGTCGCAGTGTGGGATCGAGGCATACCCAGACAAGATCAAGGCTATTGAGCAGATCGAGGCACCCAACCGGATCAAGGATGTGTGTCGGCTCACCGGCTGCGTTGCCACCATGAGCTGGTTCATCTCCAAGTCCATCGAGCGCGCCCTTCCCTTCTTCAAAATCTTGAAGAAGGCAGGCCCAATAGAGTGGACACCAGAAGCCGAGGCAGCACAACACGAATCAAGTGGTTAGCGCCGCACTGGTGGCACAGAGGGAGGTCGACAAGGAGGAAGCAATGGCGGCAGAACCAGCGGATGAAAAGCCAAAGATTCCCTCGGCAGGGTCTGGTGCCGACAAGGCACGGCCCCCAATAGAGTCTGGTGCCACCAAGGCAATGCCCGCGCAGTCGAGTGAAGTGGTGCCAAAGAAGAAGATGATGCAGCACCCGGTTTACTTTGTGAGATCCCTCTTGCAGGGGCTAGGTCGAGGTATTCCGGCGTGCAAAAATTGCTTTTCAGCCTCCTTATGGCCTCGAGGAAGCTGCGTCACTACTTCCAGGCCCACGAGATCACTGTCGTCACCCGCCTCCCATTGCAACGGATACTGTACAACCCGGACGCAACCGGAAGGATTGTGGAATGGGCCTTGGATCTGTCAAGTTTCGGTTTGAAGTTTGAAAGTACCTCAACAATTCAGAGTAGAGTCTTGGCGGAATTCATCGCAGAATGGACCTCGACGACCGATGATGAAGTCCAGGAGACCACTCTCCCCGACAAGGAAGCAGACCGCGACTGGATCATGTACTATGATGGGGCCTTCTTGCTGCAAGGCGCCAGTTCCGGTGTGCTACTCATCGCACCCACTGGAGAACACCTCAAGTACATGATCCAGATGCACTTCCCCAGGGAGATGTCCACCAACAACACCGTCGAGTACGAGGGATTGCTTGCCGGTCTCAGGATCGCGGCAGACCTCGGGGTTAAGAACTCATCGTCAGGGGCGACTCACAGCTCGTTGTCAGGCAGGTCAACAAGGATTATCAGAGCCCATTGATGGAAGCCTATGTAGATGAGGTGAGGAAGCTGGAGGAACGCTTTTGACGGTATCCAGGCGGAGCACGTCCCCCAAGCGGAGAACGACATCACCGATTACCTGTCAAAGCGTGCCACATTCAAGCTACCTGTGGAACCAGGTACCTTTTTGCTCCAGTAAAATCAACCATCTGTCGAACCATCAGCGGGGCAGAACAAGCGGAGGAAATAAGGTCCCGACAAGTACTTTCCTACCGAGCCCCCTCGGGCTGCCGGAAAGGGTGCTGCCACGGACGCTGAGCCTGCCCAAGAGCGACTGGCTCCGACAGGGCGTCAAGCCCTAGCCGTAGAGACAGTCGCTCTCATGGCGGAAGAAATGCCTTTGGTCCTTGCCGTCCATCCCCAGGCTCTGGCATGGGCACAACATACCGTCCACTTCCTCCAAACAGGGGAGCTTCCTGAGGAGCAGGAAGAAGCAAAGAAAGTAGCCCGTCGGTTCGCGCTATACCAGTTCGTCGATGACATCCTGTACCGGAGGAGGCCAAATGGTGTGAAACTCAAGTGCATCCCCTGGGAGGAAGGACTGGAGCTGTTGGTGGAGATACATGGAGGCATATGTGGCTCCCACATAGGGTCAAGGACCCTTGCCAGGAAGGCATTCCGACAAGGTTTCTTCTGGCCCACCGCCCTCCAGGATGCGATGGCACTAGTAACCAAGTGTGAAGCGTGCCAGTTCCATTCAAAGAACCTTCATCAGCCGGCTCAAGCCCTTCAGACAATCCCTCTCTCCTGTCCATTCTCGGTCTGGGGGCTCGATATACTGGGCCCTTTCCCCCGCGCTGTCGGGGGCTTTGACTACTTGTGTGTTGCAATCGACAAGTTCACAAAGTGGCCGGAAGTGGAAGCAGTGAGGAAGGTGACTGCTCAGTTAGCCGTCAAGTTCTTAAAAGGACTGGTCTGCCGTTTTGGTGTGCCAAACAGAGTCATCACTGGCAATGGCACGCAGTTCACAGGCCACACCTTCTTGCGGTACATCCAAGACCTCGGCAGCAAGGTCTGTTTTGCTTCCATGGCACATCCACGGAGAAACGGCCAAGTAGAGAGGGGAAATGCTAAAGTGTTGCGAGGCGTGAGAACGAAGACCTTTGACAAGCTGCACAAGAGTGGAAGGCGCTGGATTAATGAGTTACCGACGGTTCTTTGGTCGATCAGAACGACGCCAAATTGCATTCCTAGATTTCCTCCAAGTCTGAGAATCTTCTTATATCATGTTGCATCTTGTCTTGTTGATTGTCATTGATCTAGGGGTTATACGGAGATGCTTAGTAAGCATGTTTTGCCATGGTTAACCTGTACTTTAATGTCATGCTTTAGTTTGCCATGTTCTTGCAATGTAGCTTAATTGTTTCATGCCTCCAACATGTCAACATGTTATTTCTGCTCATGTATGCCATGTTTCAGTAAAATAATCTGTGTTATTAAGTTGCTTTTTGCATTAATCATGTTGGATTATTCCTGATACCTATGAACTTGAACCTTAATGTTATTTGAAGCATGTTATCTATACTTGAAGTGCATATCAAGTTTGTGGTCATATGTTTCCTGTAGCATGTTGGTTCCTTGATTGCAAAGTGCTTAATTGTTGTTTTGGGCAGATTGTGTTTAGAACTTGTATTCAGTGTATGTGTTGAACCGTTGCTCCGTTTTGAGCATGCTCTATATGAAACTTGCTTGATTTTGCATGTAGTTTCATGTTACCTTGTTGCATCCATGTTTTCAAGTGTTTGTGATGTTGTTTGAATGCATTTTGCATCAATGCCATGTTTAACTTGTTTTGCTCGTATCTTCTAGGCCGTAGCTCCGACTTAAACGCACTTTATATGTAACTTGACTAGAAAACCATGTAGATCATCTTGATGCACCTTAACTTGATGTAACATATTTAACATAATGTTTTGGTCAGATCTGGACCAATTTCAAAATTTGCATATGAGGACTTACCGGAATTGTTATATGTTGTTTCTGGTCTCATTTAAACTTGCTTTAATGTGTTGCTCTTGTATGCATCATCTCTTGCCATGAGTAGCATCATCTAGCCTTATCATGCATTATACTTGGTTGAGCATGTTGTCATGTTTATGTGTTGTGTGTTTACCATGTTGTTTGCTTCTTTCCGGTTGTGCTTCTTCTCGATAGTTCCTGTTTCATTGCGATTGTGAGGATTTGTTCGACTACGTGGGATCGTCTTCTTCATGGACTCGTTCTTCTTCCTAGTGGGATTTTAGGCAAGATGACCATCACCTTCGATCTCACTACTATCTTTGCAATGCTAGTTATCTCAGCGCTATCGTTATGTTGCGCTACCTACCACTTGTTTATCAAGCCTCCCAAATTGTCATCATAGCCTCTAACCTTTTCACCCTTCCTAGCAAACCATTGTTTGATTATGTTACCGCTTTGCTCAGCCCCTCTTATAGCGTTACTAGTTGCAGGTGCAGTTGCAGGTTGTTCCATGTTCGGACATGGATATCACAATATATCTTTTTTAATCAATGCACATATATACTTGGTAAATGGTGGAAGGCTTGGCCCTATGCCTGGTGTTTTGTTCCACTCTTTCCGCCCTAGTTTCTGTCATACCGGTGTTATGTTCCTTGATTTTGCATCCCTAACATGGTGAGGGGTATGGGGCCCTCTTGACAGTTCGCTTTGAATAAAACTCTTCCAGCACGGCCCAACATTGGTTTTAGCATTTGCCATAATAATACTTGAACTAAATAATCAATTGTCATAGGGCGTCATGAACCCGAGGATTTTCTACATAGCAGGGGGCCAGTGTTGATGGTGTTGGTCCCAAACGGGCAGCCTACGGGGCCACCTCAGGGAAACTCGAGCGCTGGTTTTACTCGTAGCTTGTCCCATCTGGTGTACCCTGAGAACGAGATCGCGCAACTCCTATCAGGCTAGGTCGGTGCATCGGGAGATCTTGTTGGACTTGTTTTATCATTGTCGAAATGTCTTGTGCACCGGGATTCCGAGTCTGATCGGAGGGTCCCATGATGGAGGATTGTCTCCGCGGATCGTGAGCTTGTCCTGGCTAAGTTGGGACACCCCTGCAGGGTTTAAACTTTCGAGAGTCGTGCCCGCGATTATGTGGCAGATGGGAATTTGTTAATATCCGGTTGTAGCGAACATGAAGTAAACTCAATTAAAATACACCAACCGCATTGCGTAACCGTGACTGTCTCCTTTGGGTGAAGTTCGAGAGGAGAACACAGTTGGCTTATGTTTGAATGTAAGTAGTTTAGGGTCACTTATTTATCATTACTAGTTTGTGACCGTTTGCGTAGTTTCTCATCTCACTCTTGTGCTCGTAAGTTAGCCACCATACATGCTTAGCCGCTTGCTGCAACCTCACCACGTATCCTTTTCCATACCTATTAAGCTTTACAAGTCTTGATACCCATGGTAATGGGATTGCTGAGTCCTCGTGGCTCACAGATTACTACAATAACAATTGAAGGTACAGGTATTGCGATGATCATGACGTGAGAGCGATGTTTTGCTTGTCTTGGAGTTCTTCTTCTTCTTCTTCTTCTTCTTCTTCTTCTTCTTCTTCTTCTTCTTCTTCTTCGATCTTGGGTTATGTTCCTGGTCGACAGCCAGGGCTAGGAGGGTGGATGCCGTTTGAGCTTACGTTTGTGTTTTATCCATAGCCGGATGTTGTTCTGATGTTTGATGTATTGATGTATTCCTGTGGGTTTGTATGCCTTTTGTATGTATCCCAATTATTATGTAATGGTTTGAGCTAATGATATACACCTTGCAAAAGAATGTCAATATGTGGTTCTATCCTTGGTGGGACCTTTGTGTCTCTTTAGGATAGAGTCGCATATTGGGCGTGACAAGTTGGTATCAGAGCCTCGACCGACCATAGGAGCCCCCTTGTTTGATCATATAGTTTGGCCGTCGTCGAGTCTAGAAGAAAAGGTTTTAGGAGTCTAGTTATATCAGCAAGTAGGAATTCTTTTTACTCCTCAGCCCCTTCGTCGCTCTAGTAAGAAATCTTGATGTAGGTGTTTTGATTACTCCTCTTCCCCTTGAATTTTTTTAGGATCACGCAGTTGGTTTTCGTTCGTTGCAATGTCAGATCTTTTCATCCGGCGCACTTCTTGTCAAGATGATTCGATCCTCTTTGTCTTTTGCAGGATCAGTCCTCGGTTTTCTCTACGATGCTGTTCCCTAGTATGAAATTGTCTTTTTTTTCACCCGCCCACCTGTAGCGACCCGACCTTAGACGGACAAGTCTCTGTGCTTCAGTGTCATCCGTGGATCTGTATTGCTGTCACACACAGTACTCGAGGATTTATAACAGAGTTCAATCACAAACTTATTACATCGAATGTCTCAAAAGAGAACTTATTACAATAATATGGCTGAAGTCCATCTAAATACGATAACGGCGGATGCTTCGAAGGTAGAAGAGTCCATCCAACTCCATGGAAAAACTGAGTGCATGACAATGACCTAGCGCACCTTACTCTTCTTCTGAAAATTCTGCAACATAATACGTTGCAGCCTGTGTAGGTCAGCACATGGAATATGCTGGCAAGATAACACTATAGAGCAATGAACAAATAACAACTATCACTACATGCATATATGGCTGGTGGAGGCTCTACGGTTATCATTTGGATAAAGCTAATTTTTCCCTACAACAAATAAACATATTGTATTTAACTACCAAGTTGGTTGACAATTATTGATAAGTGTCGTGGAATTGTCATGAAAGATGACCTAGCAAAAGGACTTAGTCGTAGGGCCATCGCAACTAGGAAGCTTAAAGGGGTTAATCGGGACAAAGGACACGAGAGGTTTTATACTAGTTCAGCCCCTTACGATGAAGGTAAAAGCCTACGTCTAGTTGGGTTGGTATTGCTGGGGTTTCGATCACCCGGAGGCTAGTTCGCTGGCTTGGTTATCGATCTCTTGTTTCTTGCCCTAAA
This sequence comes from Triticum dicoccoides, assembly GCF_002162155.2. Classification (NCBI taxonomy): domain Eukaryota; kingdom Viridiplantae; phylum Streptophyta; class Magnoliopsida; order Poales; family Poaceae; genus Triticum; species Triticum dicoccoides. The sequence goes on from NC_041380.1 coordinate 172,942,874, forward strand.
CAGCCACCAGGTCGTCCCCTTATATACACGGATTGACGCCTGGTGGCCTACAGAGTCCCGGCCGGCTCATAAATCGTGTCCGGCTCGGTGACTTCTTTTACATTCCTTTCCTTACAAGTCTTTCCTTACATACGTCAGTTTACAATATCGGGCCTTAAGCCGCCGCTAGGCTTTTTAGGCCTTCTATAAGGTTTAATAACCTATCACCTTGAATGTCTATTGGGCTTCCTTTGTGACCCATCATTGGGGCTGACCCGGCACCTCCTGGGCGGGTCATAACTGATAGCTATATCCCCAACATTATGCCCTAGGTTGATTTGAACTTCGTTCTTGTCAATCTTCAATACTTAGAAAAAATCCACCTATTATTGTTTTGCGAAAGCTTTGTAACCCGCCATGACGTCACCTCTGGATTTTTCGGTAATCCGCCATCATGTCATCTTTTTTTAACGGATCTTTATCTTTAATGCCTTCCCAAAAATCGAGGCGCCTAGGTAGCTGGATAATCATGTTTTGGTCTCCTCATTTTTCGCGCCCACTGATCAGTCTTCTCCTTATAAATAGGCACGACTAGCCTTTTTTCATTCTCCCCTTTTCCATCATCTTCTTCCTCTCTTGCAACCCTTCTGTCGCTCGAGCTCCGCCGCTGCTGCAGCGCTCATCGTCGTCCTCAAGCTCGGCCGCTGCATCAACCTGAACTGTCCAGAGAAACGGCGATGACCCTCCGCAACAGATCTGCATCCGTACGTTCTTGCCTTCTCATACCTTTAGATCTGCATTAGGGTTTGCGAGTTCATCAGTGTTCTTCATTGGTCCTCATGAATCTTCTGGTAGTTATTCCTCCGCAACCTCTCTTGATCAAAAAGGAACACCTAACTCATGCGGTAGTGGTTTTACACCCATTTTAGATGTTAGTAGATCCTTTTCCTTTGCACAGATACCTTCTTAGAGCTGATGAACTCATCTGAGCTATATTTTTAGGTCTAGGAAATTTTTCATTTTGAACGGCCATTTGATCCATATGAATATCCAGAAGTTAAGAAACCTGTTTGTCTCCATACTTAACCAATTTCTGCTGCTGGTATTTCTCAAATGTGTGTAGTCATGGCGGCTTACTGTGCCGGCTTACTTTTCCTTATATGACATTAGCCCTTAATTAAGCCGCCATTACTCCTCTGTATCATATTCTACTTCATCATATTTATTGAATTGAACTGGCATGTTACCTTCCTTTCAGTACGTTTGCGAACACCATGTTGTCCAAACCGCCGACTGTCTGCAACTGGGTTCCCTCAACCGTAACTGAGGAACGTTTGAAGGAGTTCTTCTCCATAGGATATTTTCCAGGAAAAAATGTCATGTCTTACCGTGCACCACACCCGGACGAATAATGGCCCAACCCAAAAGATGGTGAAGTCATTGTCTTTACTGACCACATGAACCGTGCCTTTTCACCGCCCGGCTCAAAGTTCTTCAGAGATGTCCTCCATTTTTTCAAACTCCATCCTCAAGATATCGGGCCCAATTCCATATCCAATATCTGCAACTTCCAAGTGCTCTGTGAGGTGTACCTTCAGGAAGAGCCGATCGTGGAACTGTTTAGAGAGTATTTTTATCTGAACCGGCAGAACGAGTGCACCAACAGCCTTAGCTTGGAGCTTGGAGGCATCTCAATTCAGCGTCGGCAGGGCGCTGTCTTCCCCCTCATTGTCTTGCCGAGTCATCCAAAAGACTGGAATCGGACTTGGTTCTGTTGTCAAGACACTTCACCAACAAATGAGAAGCCACTGCCGAGTTATCGCGTCGAGCGTCTTGACTCCAAATTCGTGCTCCCTGACAAGCTTTCTGCTGCCGAATGCAAGAAGCTGACCCCATCTATAAAAAGGATTAACGCCTTATTAGGGAACGGCTTAACCGGAGTTGACCTGACCTGCTGCTGGATCTCATGGCGGGTTATCCCTCTAAGTCATCGATCAAAATTGATGTACGAGTATGGTGGAGGCCCAGATGACTCTCTTCGTCATAGCTCTGTTCAATTAACAGAAGAATATATTGTTTCAATGTCAACTCTTCTGGTGAACGGAAAATACGAAGACTGCAGTAAAGTAGGGTTAAACCCCTTTTGCAAGCTTAACCCGGTGCCAGAAGTAAGGAAACTCTGATCTCTCTCCTTTGTATTTTCTCCAGCCGTATTGTTTTTAAATACTTGCCTGACCTTTCATCTTGTTTTTACCAGTTTATAGGCCAAATCTGGTTTCTGGAAAGTTAAATATGACCACGAAGCTGCCGAAAGCGAGAGTCACCGCCATAAACGCCAAGAAGACGACCCGGAGGTCAAAAAAGAAGAAGAAGAGCACCGCTGAAGACATGATGAAGCTTGACGATACTTCTCAGTCACAGGTAGCCCTTGAATCCCTTGGCTAACTTTTTAATAATCTTATTAACACTGATCATTACCAGGACGACACTGGGGCCAGTCAGGCCATGGAAGAAGAGGTAACTATTTCCTCTGACTCAGCCAATTTGCCAAGACAGAAACTACGAGTCGTAACCCGGAAAGTAAGGTTTTCACACCCTTTGGCTTATCTGGACCCTCATTTTCTTTTGAAAAAGAAGCAACATCAAAGCCGCCGTCAGGCCCGGAATGATGATGAACCGCCCGTTGTTCTTCGAAAAACTCCTCAAAAGCGTCGGAACAAGGTATACTTCTTTTTTTTTGACTCCCTGTTTAATGGATCCTTTCCCTTGCATGACTTAACTTTACTTTATCTTTGCAGGAGGTGTCTCGCTCTTCTGGCGTCTCATCTCAGACCCAATTTTCGGCCTTCAAGACTACCCCTGGGTAACGAAAAAATCATCTTTCCTCCGTGTTTTTCAAGCTGTATCTTTATACTGACAGTCCTATAATATTTCTCTTAGTGGTCAAGCTAAATCCAAGAAGGCAAAGGCAACTAAGCCGGTGGAAGACCTGCCAGTTCTTGTCCCTGAACTGGCCATGCCCTCTTCTCCTACGTTAACTAACACTCCAGAAGACCTGCCTGCCAACACAGAAGCAAATCCTCCTAAGTTGTCAGCCAACAATACCACCGTTAACCCTTCTGCCACTGGACCATCCAGCTCGGCTAACCTGCCATCGCTGTCTGCTCAAGACGTTCTGATCACTGGGAGCCGCTTCATTGAACCGAGGAATCCCACCATGTTGGCCCGTCATACTGCGAAACAAGAGGCGCTGGAGAGACAAAAAGTGTGTTTTGATATTTCGCATTATAGCCATCTGAATGCCAATGATATATTATCCGGCTATCTCAGCCATGTGCACTCCAGCCGCGACTCAGAGATCGAAATGGTCAAGCTGTTGTAGCTAAAATATGAGGTATATTCTTCTGGCTTACTTACATTCTGCAAGTCCCCAAGTCTTCAGATTATGAGAGAATCAGAACGATCTGTAGACTTTATGATATAGGCGAAGATTGTACCTTTAGATTTTCCTGAAATCCAATAAAATTTGAACAAAGCTTCACCTGTAGTCCCCAAGGGCCGGTTCATTTAACCATAAATGAACCGGTACTTTGAATTTTATAACTATCTTGTACCGAATCCAACAAATACTGTAATCCGGCTTAACCTTGAGGAACTTTGCTGAATAACATAAATTAGCCCCCAAGCGCCAACCGATGTTACTTTGTAAAGTATTTGGGACTTGAAGTATTTTAGAGTCATAAGAAATTGATTTGGCATACATTAGCCCCCAAGTGTCAAGTGGTTTTGCAGTGCAAAGGCACTCAAGACTTGAATCTTGAATCTTAAACTTTAATTGAAGTCTTGACTCATCTAGGTATGTTTTGCAGAATGCCTTATCTGAACCGAGCTCACAATTAACTGATGCAAAGACCCGGCTGGCGGACCAGGAGGCAGAAATCAAGTCTGCTGACTCCAAACTGCAACTGAGTGTTGCTGAGACGGAAAATCTGAAAACCAGCTTGACTGTCAAGAAGAAAAACTGGGCTGAGGAAAAAACATTGTTGACACAACGCGCCGAGAAAGTTGAGGCAACCCTTGAAGAGGTTACAACACAGCTGACCGGATTAAAGGACCGGGTGTCTCAAATGGTGGCCGCCATCTTTGGTAACCCATCTGTATTTGATATTGTGTATTTTCTGTTGATCCGTAATATAAACCGCCAGCTTATTCTTTGTTTACAAAATATGTGCAGGCCCATGAAGCAAGAATCTAAGCCAAGACAATACTTTAGTGGAGCAATTGTATATTGGCGCTCAACAGGCACTTGACACTATCTCTCCTGTCAATCAAGGACCCAACCGGCTCAGTGATGTCTTAAAAAAGCTGTCAATCTTACCCGCCAGGTTCCAAGAAGTGAAGCGCTCCTATGCCAGAGCCGGAGCTTTGACTGCCCTGAGCCGCTCCAAGGCTTGGGTGCCAGATCTAGACCCGGCGGACATAGCCAGAAGGTATCCTACCGTGAAGGAAGACGGATATCCCTTTGACCAAGATGACTTCATGGCTTGCGTGCGCGGAGTTCGACCTCAGGCGACTTTCTTGGAGATGAAACCAATATCGACAAGTATCAGCCGGGTTTTGACTTGGGTAATAAGAAGATGGCGAGTCCCTCCTACAAAGTGATCGATTTATTCCCGCCTTTTCGTGAACATACATTTGCCCCGGAAGTTGATCCGGCCGGCCTGATTGACGAAGAAGCAGAATTTATTGCTATGAATGGCTTTGATTGATCAAAGCCCAGCTTCCAATCAGCAGAGGGCGGTGAACCGGCGAGGGAGGAGTGATGACCATCTTCATGGGCTTGTAAAAGCCTTGTAATAGATTAGTTTTGAAAACACTGCATATTCTGCCTATGCCATCGCGCATAAGACACCGTGTGTTACTCTGTGCTTTCTGACATTAATATATGCATCATTTTTATGGTTGCCCTGCAATACTTCAACTATGTTCCTGTAGATAAAAAGGAAACAACTGGCTTGGAGGCTTAGTACCAAACTGGTTAGAACACCCGGTTTGTAGCCAATATATTGATCATAGTAAAAAACAGAACCAGATGTAAAAAGAAAACAAAGCTGAAATAACCTTTGATTAATACAGAAAGCAACTGTTCATAAACAATAGCCACACATGTACCTTTGATCTCCTGACCACCGGTTTAAATAACCCGGGTGATGAAGTTGATAATCCTATCTTTTTTGAGAAGTCAATGCTTCTGAATACTGAATGATTATCATGCCCTGGCGGCTTGTTGTCAAATAGTCCAGCCAGTGAAAAGACCATACTGATTATGTGTGAAATTTATACAACAAAAAACCAATAAGGCAAATAACAGGTGGTAGACAAAATTGACCTTATAATTAAAGGTTGGGGGTTTCTGATTCAAATACGATCACTAACCCGGACCAAAGGTGTTAAGCTAAGCTTCGAATACGACCATATAGCCCCCAGTGGCTTTGGCGTTGCGCCGATCAAGAGGGTACCGACAACTATGTTCTCTTTCGTTCGAATACGACCTATGTTTGAACAGGAAGCCCCCAGATGACCTTGAGAGGTTTTTAACGGCCCTGATTCAAATACGATCCAAGTCGGACCCAAAAGGGGTTAAGATGTGATTCGAATGCGATCAAGAAGCCCCCTAGTGAGTTTGGCTTTGAGCCGATCAAAAGGATTACGACAACTATGTTCTCTTTGGTTCGAATATGACCTATGTTTGAACAGGAAACCCCCAAGTGACCATGATAGTTGCGGCTAGATTCGAATACGATCATAAGCCGGACCAAAAAAGGGTTAGACTTGATTCAAATATGATCAGCTCCTTAATAGTCATTTGAAAAATAGTAGTAAAAAATAATAAAGATGTGTAATCTTTCTGAAAAGAAAAGAGACCGATGGTCATGCTTTATTACTTATCATAATATATATAACGTCAACGTATGTATATGATGAGAGCCGGTGGCTCAGGTGTAGTATGGCCGAAGTTGAGCAATGTTCCACGGCCAGCGGGTCTCCTCTTCTGACTTACGTGAGTCTTTGTGCTCTCGAACGTCAATGAGGTAATATGACCCGTTGTTTAAGTTTTTGATGACCACAAAAGGTCCTTCCCAAGGTGGGGATATCTTGTGTGCATCTAATAAATCCTGGATGAGCCGGAGCACCAGGTCACCTTCTTGAAAAGTCTTGGACTTAACCCGGCGGCTCTGATAACGATGCAGTTCCTGTTGATAAATTGCTGATTGAGCCGCTGCTAAGTCTCTTTCCTCATCTAACAAGTCAAGTGCATCCTGTCTGGCTTGTTCATTGTTAGCTTCAACATAAGCCGCCACACGGGGCGAGTCATGATGGATGTCACTAGGCAACACTGCTTCTACTCCATAAACCATGAAGAAAGGTGTGTAACATGAAGATCTGTTAGGAGTGGTGTTAATACTCCATAGCACGGAGGGTAACTCCTCTACCCAACAACCCGGCGTTCGGTGCAAGGGAACCATAAGCCGGGGCTTGAGACCTTTTAAGATTTTCTGATTTGCTCTCTCAGCCCGACCATTGGATTGAGGATGAGCTACAGACGAAACATCAAGCCGGATATGCTCATGCTGACAGAACACCTCCATAGCCCCTTGGGATAGATTAGTGCCATTTTCAGTGATAATGCTGTGTGGAAAACCAAAACGGAAGATCATCTTTTCCATGAATTGAACCGTTGTGGCCGCATCACACTTACTCACTGGTTCTGCCTCAGCCCACTTTGTGAATTTGTCAACTGCCACAAAAAGATGTGTCGTTTTATCCTTAGACCTTTTGAAAGGTCCAACCATGTCAAGCCCCCAGACCGCAAACGGCCAAGTGATTGGAATCATCCGCAACTCTTGAGCTGGCACATGTGCTCGTCGTGCGAATTTTTGACATCCATCACATCTACTGACCAGATCTTCTACATGAGCGTGAGCCGTCAACCAATAAAAACCACGAAAAAAAGCTTTGGCCACCAGAGATTTTGACCCGGCATGATGACCACAATCACCTTCATGGATCTCATGAAGTATTTCTTGGCCTTCTTCAGGGGAAACACATCGCTGAAACGCTCTAGGGACACTGCGATGGTATAGTTCTCCGTCAGAAATCGTCATTGACTTCGACCGCCGGGTTATCTGTCGGGCCAGGGTCTCATCCGCTGGCAGCTCGCCCCGGGTACTGTCCAATCTGGGATGATGTGAAGAGCCGCCACCAACTGCGCCTCCGGGTCAGGAACAGCTAGATCTTCTTCTGTAGGTAACTTAACAGACGGGTTATGCAAAACATCCAAAAAGGTGTTAGGTGGCACCGGCTTACGCTGAGATCCCAACCGGCTTAAAGCATCAGCCGCTTCGTTCTTCCTATGGTCAATGTGCTCCACCTGATAATCTTTGAAATGTCCTGCAACAGCATCAACTTCGCGGCGATAAGCCGCCATGCGAGGGTCTTTGGAATCCCACTTGCCTGACACCTGTTGAGCTAGCAAATCTGAGTCGCCAAGACACCGGACCCGGCTCAGGCTCATCTCTTTAGCCACTCGAGGACCATGGAGCAACGCTTCATATTCTGCTGCATTGTTAGTGCAAGGAAACATCAGCCGCAATACATAACAAAATTTGTCACCTCGAGGGGAGGTTAAAACAACCCCAGCCCCCGAGCCTTCCAACTGTCTTGACCCATCAAAGTGAATAGTCCAATATGTGTTGTCAGGTTTTTCCTCCGGCATCTGCATCTCTGTCTAGTCATTAATAAATTCAACTAGTGCTTGAGACTTGATCACAGTACGTGGCACATACTTCAACCCATGAGACCCAAGCTCAATGGCCCACTTGGCGACTCGTCCAGTGGCCTCTCTATATTTAATGATGTCTCCCAAAGGAGAAGAACTAACCACAGTGATTGGGTGACCCTGAAAGTAATGTTTTAGCTTCCGGCTCGCCATGAACACCCCATATACAAGTTTCTGCCAATGTGGATATCTTTGTTTAGATTCAATCAACACCTCACTGACGTAGTAAACCGGCCGTTGAACCGGATGCTCCTTGCCGACCTCCTTGCGCTCCACCACAATTTCCACTCTAACAGCTCGTGAGTTCGCGGCTATGTATAACAATGGCGGCTCTTTCTCAATGGGAGCAGCAAGGACTGGCGGCTCAGCAAGCTGTTTCTTCAGATCCTCAAAAGCAGAGTTCGCAGCATCGCTCCAAACAAAATCATCTGTTTTCTTCATCATCTGATACAAAGGCATCGCCTTCTGCCCTAACCAGCTTATGAACTGGCTCAAAGCAGCAACACGACCCGACAGCCGTTGAGCGTCATTGATGCATGTTGGCTTGGCCAGGGATGTGATTGCCTTAATCTTCTCTGGGTTAGCTTCAATACCTCGGTTGGACACCAGAAAACCCAAGAGCTTGCCAGCTGGGACTCCAAAAACACACATGGCCGGGTTAAGCATCATTTTGTAGACCCGCAGGTTATCAAAGGTCTCTTTCAGATCTGTGACCAAGGTTTCCTATTTCCTGGATTTTACCACTATATCATCCACATAAGCATGAACATGATGCCCAATCTGATTGTGAAGGCAATTCTGCATACACCATTGATAAGTTTCCTGGGCACTCTTGAGCCCGACGGGCATAGACACATAACAGAAGGCTCCAAATGGAGTGATGAACGCTGTCTTCTCCTGGTCCTTGACTGCCATCTTGATCTGATGATAACCTGAATAGGCATCCAGAAAACTCAGACGCATGCAACCCGACGTAGCATCAATAATCTGATCAATATGGGGGAGAGCGAACGGGTCAGCTGGACAAGCCTTATTTAAATCAGTGTAATCCACGCACATACGCCAAGTGTCGTTCTTCTTGAGTACAGGCACCGGGTTTGCTAACCACTCCGGGTGAAAGACTTGCACAATGAACCCGGCCGCCAAGAGCCGGGCCACCTCTTCTCCGATGGCCTTGCGCCTTTCCTCGTTGAATCGTTGGAGAAACTGCCTGACCGGCTTAATCTTTGGATCAATATTGAGAGTGTGCTCAGCGAGTTCTCTCCGGACACCCGGCATGTCAGAAGGTTTCCATGCAAAGATGTCCCAGTTCTCACGGATGAACTCGATGAGCACGCTTTCCTATTTTGGATCCAAATCGGCACTGATGATGAACTTGGATGAGTCGCCGGGCACAAAATCAACCGCCTTGGTGTCATCAGCTGACTTGAATTTCAACACCGGTTCATGCTCCGTTGTTAGCTTCTTTAGAGACGTCATGTCTGCCGGGTCAACATTATCTTTATAAACTTCAGCTCCTCCGTTGCACAAACAGACTTAGCGTATGCAACATCTCCTTCTTCACATTCCAGGGCTATTTTCCAGCTTCCATGTACTGTAATGGTGCCCTTATAACCAGGCATCTTGAGCTGCAGATACACATAACACAGCCGAGCCATGTACTTGGCATAAGCCGGCCGTCCGAACAAAGCATGATATGGGCTTTTGATCTTAACCACCTCAAAGGTTAACTTCTTTGCTCTAGAATCATATTCATCTCCAAAGGCTACTTCCAGTTCAATCTTGCCAACTAGGTATGCCAATTTGCCAGGTACCACACCGTGAAAAACAGTGTTAGATTGCTTAAGAGTCTTATCAGTCAGCCCCATCCGGCGAAACGTCTCATAGTCGAGGATGTTGATGCTACTGCCTCCATCCATGAGCACCTTAGTGAATTTATATCCACCAACCTGAGGCACTACTACCAAGGCCAAGTCACCCAGATTGTCAACTCGGGGAGGATGGTCCTCTCTTCTCCACACAATAGGTTGTTCTGACCACCGTAAGTAACGCGGGATCGCCGGCTCAACGGCATTGACAGCCCTCTTGTGAAGCTTTTGGTCCCGCTTGCACAAGCTAGTGGTAAACACATGATATTACCCACTATTCAACTGTTTCGGGTTGCTCTGATATCCGGATTGCTGGTGATTACCTTGGCTGGGTTGTGGATTATAACCTCCTTGGTTACCTGCATGTTCCTGACCGTGAAAACCGCCTCCACCTGATCCGGCACCCGGGCCTTGAAAGCCGCCTCCACCTGAACCGCCGATAGGGCCGTGACTTCTGTCGAATGCATTTGAATTCTTGAATGCCTTCATGATTGTACAATCCTTCCACAGATGGGTGGTTGGCTTCTCCCGGGTGCCGTGTCTTGGACAAGGTTCATTCAATAGTTGCTCAAGGGTGGGACCTGACCCGCCCGACCGAGGGGGTTGCCTACCCTTGCGCCATTGATTGTTGCCCTGCGCATTGGTGTTAGCCACAAATTCGTCAGTCTTACGTTTATTACCTCCTTGATTTGCCGGGTTATGTTGGTGACCCTTGTTGTTGTCGTTCTTCTTTCCCTTCCCTGTCTTTTCTTCATCAGACACAGGGTCCTTGGTACTATCAGAATCAGCATTCATGTTTAAGCCACCCCAGCTTCTGCTTCAGAGGTTCAAAATGGAAATTTTTCTCCAACATTAAGACTGCCGAACCGGCATCCATCTTATCAGATGAATGAATTATCTCCTTGACCCGGCGCACCCAATGGGTTGTGGACTCACCTTCCTCTTGCTTACAATTGGTCAGGTCCATGATTTACATAGGTTGTTTGCATGTGTCCTTGAAGTTCTGAATGAACCGGGCTTTTAACTCCGCCCATGAGCCAATGGAATTGGGGGGAAACCCTTTTAGCCAAGTACGAGTCGTTCCATCCAACATCATGGTGAAATATTTGGCCATTGCCACGTCGCTGACCACCAACAGCTCCATGGCCATCTCATAACTATCAATCCAGGCCCCAGGCTGCAAGTCGGCCGTGTAATTAGGCACCTTACGAGTCCCCTTGAAGTCCTTTGGCAAACGCTCATTACGTATGGCAGGCACCAGGCAAGGGACACCTCCGGTTCTCGTGGCCACTCCTGCCTCAACCGAGGTTGCTGGATAAGCCAGAAATGTCTGGTGAGCCGCCTGCTCTGTTGCCAATTGAACCGCTCGCTCAGCCTCTTGTTGGATGCTCTCCTGATCCGCCAAATTAAGGACTCCAGCCTGTCCCGGCTCATGCCTGTGCGGCTGGTTACGGCATTGAGCATTTCTTGACATGTCAGCTGAATCCATATGCCTACTGTAGCTTGGGCTCTGGCTCGGGCGAGGGGTTGAATGGATCATGTCCAACTATAAGAGTACGCATCCTGCTGTGCCAGAGCCGTTTGAAGAAGTTCTCTCACCCTTCATGTTTCGATTGCCGTCAGAGAGTCGCACTCCATCGGGAGAGCCGCCAAACGGGCCGAAGCTGCATTGAGGTTTTCCAAGGGATTGGAGAAGTGACCCAGCGGTGTTGGCACATAATGAGGCCGAGCGGTGTGTACACGAGGTGGTTCCATGGTGCGCGGCTGAACCGGTGCCCCGGGTGTCGTGATCCGATTTGCCTCCGGCGGGTTACTTGCCCCGACCCCGGGTGTATGAAAAAGGTTCCTAGGATCGAGTGTCAGAGGTAGACGTGACTAAGTTTTCTGGTCCCTTCTTCTCATGACCTCGTTCGACGCATTCAGATCCACCGAGAGTCGAAAATTCTCTGCCTGAAGCTGTTGAGCATGAACGTCCAAAGCCGCCCGCTCCGCGGCCATCCTGACCTCCTCTGCTGCTAAGTTTTCTTTGGCTTGTGCCATCTCCTCATGTACGTGTGCCACCTCTGCATCATCCTAAGCTTGATTCGCCAGTTCTACCACGACAGTCAACAGGGTTGTCAGTTTATCCATGAGGCCCATCAGAATCTGAGCCGGGGGGCATGCGGGGTCTCCTGACTCGGCTGCGGCCGCCCCGGTGGCTGTTGCTGCCATTGCTGTGGAGTTTTGAACCGGCTGTGTTCCTGCCATGAAGACTCTGGCCCAATTCGGCGGCTTAAGGGGGTCCGGAATACTGCTGCCATCGGAACAGCCCCCGAGCATGCCATCCTGCAGCTGATACAAGGAGTTAGTCTCTCCCGTTAATGATGTGGTGTCAGAACAGACAACCATCTCACTGCCATCCACCGATTCTTCAGAGTATTCACCGCCGTGGATGCAACCTATGAAGTCATGCTTCACAGCAGATTGAACACGGCTGGACCTCGTGCGCTGAGCCGTTTCGATGAGGTTGGTGTGGACGTCCGGCTCAGGGCCCAACTCACCGATCCGGCCAATGAAGACATGAATTCCGCCGAAGGGGACCCGGTACCCGTACTCAATTGAGCCGGCCTCATGGCCCCAGCCTTCGTCGTCGATGTTGAGCTTGCCGCGACGACTCTTGGTCATCCGGCCCATAGCGTATCCCTTGAGCCCATCGAAGTTGCCCTTCAAGAACTCAAATCCATCGTGCAGTGGCCCCACGGTGGGCGCCAACTATCGTGGAATTGTCACGACATATTTCCTAGCAAAAGGACTTAGTCGTAGGGCCATCGCAACTAGGAAGCTTAAAGAGGTTAATCGGGACAAAGGACACGAGAGGTTTTATACTAGTTCAGCCCCTTACGATGAAGGTAAAAGCCTACGTCTAGTTGGGTTGGTATTGCTGGGGTTTCAATCACCAAGATGCTAGTTCACCGACTTGGTTATCGATCTCTTGTTTCTTGCCCTAAACCGCCACCCCTCATCCCCTTATATACACGGGTTGACGCCTGGTGGCCTACAGAGTCCCAGCCGGCTCATAAATCGTGTCCGGCTCGGTGACTTCTTTTACATTCCTTTCCTTACAAGTCTTTCCTTACATACGGCGGTTTACAATATTGGGCATTAAGTTGCCGCTAGGCCTTTTAGGCCTTCTCTAAGGTTTAATAACCTATCGCCTTGAATGTCTATTGGGCTTCCTTTGTGACCCGCCATTGGGGCTGACCCGGGCCCTCCTGGGCGGGTCATAACTGATAGCTATATCCCCAACAAGTAGGTTCCTCCAACTCAATACCAAAATAATAATAATGACCCAACAAGTAAATTAAATAGAGTGACGAGATCAAACCAATAATTCAAGTACCAGATACTCAAACATGTCCATAACCGGGGACACGGCTAACCATGATTAGTTTATACACTCTGTAGCGGTTTGCGCACTTTTCCACAATACTCGATCTCCTCCGTTGGATTTTCTCGCACAACATGATGTTTGAGAAATGGATGACCGAGACACGGTCTTTCAGAAGCGTTAACTCTTTACTCTTGGTAGACGGTACCACCTACATCCCCTACATCTACTAGCCTACCACTGAAAGAGGTCACACAACTTACTCAACTATGTCAGAGCCCATAATGGCTTGTGACTGCACACAGAAGTTTCTAGCATGAATAATCTTATGATCCCTTTGAGCCTGGGTGGCAAACCATAGGATGATCACACGGGTTCTCCGGGATATCCTAGGACAACACTGGATTGCTCCAGGTGCCCGCAACCAATCCACCTAGGTATATATTAAACTAGCCACCTTAAGTTTAACCATTAATTAATAGTAACTCTCACATCTGCATGGATCACTCAAACCAAACCACATCTACGACCATAGCATAGCAGTATAAGCATAACGTAGAATTCCCAGGGTTCGAATAAAGGTTAATAGGTTCCTACCTCATTAACTACTTCCCAATTATCCACATGTTGTCAAATCCTACTCATGCAATGATTGAGGGTTGAATCTAATGCATAAAAATTGGGTAATAAGGGATCTGATCAAAGTGTTACTTGCCTTGCTGACAATCGGAAAACCCTAGTGATTCGTAGTAGCAAGCCTCGCAGTCCGGAAACTCTATTGTGAACAAACAATAGCATACATAAGAACTCAAGCATAAGATGCAAAGGTAAAAGATAAAAGAAAAGATCCAAACTGAAAGTTCATGTGAAGATCTTCGATTTGAAAAAAGAATCAACCGAACCGGAGCTACGAAACTCAAACTACGATCAAAAGAAGTTTGAAACCAAAAGCATACTTACCAAAATTTAAATTTTCAAAATCATGTCCAAGTTGATTATCTCGAAAGGGGGGAACAATACGAAGATTTTGGCGTTCGTTTTACTGGATTTGGACAAACGAACAAAAAGTAGCAGAGGTTTCAAGTTCAGGGACTAATCAGCGATAAAAGTTATTATAGATAGGTCCCTGGCCGAAAATAAAACTAAAAATAAAAATCTATCAAACGAACATTCGCTAACAGAGTCTAACGAATGAAAAACATTCGTCAAAACGATCTAACCAGCGAACGTTTACTAATTAGACTAAAAAACGAAAAAACCGATCCTAAACTAAACCGATCTAAAAAAATAAAACAGGAAAACCAAACGGTTGTTATACCATTTAACCGGAGAACACCAACGGCGGGATCCGGCAGTTCTTGGCGACGGGGTGATGACGGCGAGGCCGGGCGGCGGTGCGGGGAGGCGATGCGGGGCAGCGGCACCGCGGGCGGCGTCTTGGCAGCGGCGACGGTGGCTTGGAAGCGGCTTGCGGCGGCGGCGCTGGCAACGACAATGCGGGGTGAGGAGAGAGAGGTCGGGGGCGGAATTTCTTGGAAGGGGCGAGTCCGGCTTGTGGGAGGGGCAAGCCAGCGAGAGTCCGGCGCGAGCACGGGGACGAGGCGCGGCGCATGGAGCCGTGGCCCGGCTACAGCTGGGCCGGCCCAGGAACTATTTTTTTAATTAAATTTCGCCACGAGAAAAAATCCTAATAAAATACCAAAAAAATTCTAGAAAAATTCAGAAACAATTTTCGCCGTCCAAACCTAATATTTAGGACAAGATGAACATTTTTATGGACTAAAATGCAATTTTTAAAAATGCATGTTTTTTTCTAATTCAAATAAAATAATAAATTCATTTTAAAAATTTCTTCTCCAATATTTATTTTTATTTTTATTGTTGGAAATAATTGGAGAGAAAATATTAAAAGCAAATTGATCCTCTTTACAAATTTGAAGATAAATTCAATTATGAAAATCTATGAAACCTCCAACTCTCTCCTTGGGTCCTTGAGTTGCGTAAGATTTCTAGGATAACAACCAAATACGAATAAAAATGTAATATGCATATGATGATCTATGTATAACATCCAAATTGAAAATTGGGATGTTACAAACCTACCCCCCTTAAGATGAATCTCGCCCTCGAGATTCGGGTTGGCTAGAAAATAGGTGTGGGTGGTCTTTCCGTAGGTCTTCCTGTCACTCCCATGTGGATTCCTCCTTGGTATGGTGGCTCCACTCAACTTTTCAAAACTTGATAACCTTGCTGCGTGTAACTCGGCTGGCAAACTCAAGAATCTTGACGGGTTTCTCCTCGTAAGTTAGGTCACTCTCCAATTGAATTGCTTCCAGGGGCATCGTATCTGTCAAAGGAATATCGGCCATCTCGGAATGGCACTTCTTCAACTGGGAAATGTGAAACACATCATGAACTCCTGACAAACCTTCGGGTAATTCCAACTTGTAGGCCACTTCTCCCATACGTTCCAAAACTCGATATGGTCCTAAAAATCTTGGGGCTAACTTTCCTTTGACTCCAAATCATTTAACAACTCACAGTGGTGACACACGGAGATATGCTATGTCTCTGATTTCATGGACAACCTCCTTGCATTTAGTGTCAGCATAACTCTTCTTCCTGGACTGAGCTACCTTCAGTCTATCATGAATCAACTTAACCTTCTGTTTAGACTCCTTGATTAAATCTGGTCCGAACAACTAACGATCTCCAACTTCATCCCACATCAACGGTGTCTTGCACCTCTTACCATACAAAGCTTCGAAAGGGGCCATCTTCAAACTAGCCTGATAGTTGTTGTTGTAAGAGAACTCTGTGTAAGGCAAATTATCATCCCAACTAGATCCATAATCTAGCGCACAAGCTCTCAACATGTCTTCCAGAATCTGATTAACTCTCTTGGTCTGTCTATCTTTCTACGGATGAAAGGCTGTACTAAACTCTAACTTTGTACCCAAAGTCGGGTGTAACTGATTCCAAAATTTTGAGGTAAACTTTGTTCCATGATCTGATACAATGGTCCTCCGAACTCCATGCAAACATACGATCCTGGTCATATATATCCTGGCCAACTTCGCGCTCTTATAGGTGGTCTTCATGAGAATAAAGTGAGCCACTTCGGTCAAGCCATCTACTACTACCCAGATAGAGTCATGTCCTGATCGGGTCCTGGGTAATCCGGTGATAAAATCCATGCCAATTTTATCCCACTTCCATTTGGGTATCGCATAGGCTGTAGTAACCCTGCTGGCTTCTGGTTTTCTGCCTTAACTCTCTGACATACATCACATATTGCTACATACTCGGCAATATCTTTCTTCATACTGGTCCACCAGAAACGTTCCTTCAAATCCTAATAAATCTTAGTGTTTTCGTGGTGAATCGAGTATGACGAGTCATGAGCTTCCTGAAGTATTAATTTCCTGATCGCTGGGTCATTGGGCACATAAATACGATCCTCAAACCATAAAGTTTCGTGTTCGTCCTCACAAAAACCCTTGGCTTTTCCTTTACTCAAACTTTTCTTTATTTCTGCAATCTCCTTATTAGTCTTCTGGGCTTCTTGAATCTTTCCCAATAACATGGACAGAACCTCCAATGCTGCAACAAAACCTCTCAAAACTATCTCCAAACGAAGTTCCTTAAGATTGTCGGCTAACTCTTGTGGTAGTCCTCCGGTTACGAGAGTGTTGACATAACTCTTGCGACTCAAAGTGTCTGCTACAACATTGGTGTTTCCTGGATGAGAATGTAGCTTCATGTCATAATCCTTTATGAGCTCCAACCATCTCCTCTGCCTGAGATTCAACTCCTTCTATGTGAAAATATAATTCAAACTCTTATGGTCTGTGTATACATCACAACTGTTTCCAATAAGAAACTGTCACCAGGTCTTGAGCGCATGCACTACGGCTGCTAACTCCAAATCATGCGTGGCATAATTCAACTCATGACGTCGGAACTGCCGTGAGGCAAATGAAACAACTCTTTCGTGCTACATAAGTACACCTCCATGTCCCAGGCGAGAAGCGTCGCAATAAACATGGAAATCCGTGCGTATATCCGGAAGAATTAGCACTGGGGCTGTAACCAAACATTTCTTCAATTCCTGAAAACTGGCCTCACATTCCTCGGTCCATTTGAACTTGGTGTCCTTCTTTAACAACTCTGTCATGGGCTTCGCAATCTTTGAAAAATTCTCAATAAACCTCCTACAGTATCCCGCGAGTCCAAGAAAACTGTGGATCTCTCCAACTGAGGTGGGCGCCAACCACTCAGTGACAGACTAAACCTTGGTAGGGTCGACTGCTATACCTTCTCTTGATATAATATGTCCAAGAAATCCAACTTCCTTCAACCAAAACTCACATTTGCTAAACTTAGTGTATAGCTGATGTTCCCTGAGCTTCTCAAGAACTAAGCGCAAATGTTCCTTGTGTTCTTCTTCGTTCTTCAAGTACACCAATATGTCATCAATGAACACCACAACAAACTTATCCAAGAACTCCACGAACACCTTATTCATCATACTCATAAAATAGGCAGTGGCGTTAGTCAATCCAAAAGACATGACCGTGTACTCATATAGCCCATACCTTGTGGTAAAGGCTGTCTTCGGTATATCCCGTTCTCTGATTTTCAGCTGGTGGTATCCTGATCGAAGATCAATCTTGGAGAATACTTTAGCTCCCTACAGCTGGTCGAACAAATCATTGATCATCGTTAGTGGGTACTTGTTCTTGATCATCACCACGGTGATGATAATCAACAACCATTCTCAAATATCCATCCTTCTTCTCAACTAAGAGCACTTGGGCTCCCCACGGTGATGAACTAGGTCGAATATAACCTTTCTCCAATAACTCCTTAATCTGTTTCTTAATTTCCTCTGGATCATTCGCGGGCATCGAATACGGTCTCTTTGATATTGGTCCGGTGCCAGGAAACAACTCTATAAAAAATTCTATGTCTCGATCTGGTGGTATGCCTGGTAATTCCTCTGGAAATACATCGGGGTAATTCTTCACAACTGGCACTTCCTCTTGAACAACTCCCGAGAGGGAATTTACTTGGGTCCTCCTTCGCGCATGCCTAGATACATACTTGATCTTCTTTCCCTTAGGGGTGGTGAGTAGTATCGACTTACTATTATAGTCGATGTTTCCTCCATACTTTGATAGCCAATCCATGACTAGCTAGTATTATATCCAATCCTTGTGACTCCAAAATTATTAGGTCTAAGGGGAAAACATGGCAACCAATGGTTAATGGTAACTGATCACACCATCGGCAGGACATATACTCTACTCCTGGCGAGGTTACTAACATGGATGACCTAAGGGCTAAGGTTGGCAACTTAAACTTGTCCACAAATCCCCTTGATATGTATGAATGCGATGCACCAGTGTCAAAAAGAACGAGAGCGGTAAATGACTTGATCAAAAACTTTCCAATCACTACGTCAGGCTGCTCTTCAACTTCCTCCACGTTGATATGGTTCACCTGACCTCTAGTGAAGGGATTTGGCTTCTTCCCTGAGCTTCCATTGCCATTTCCATTATTTGCTTCAGGACACTCGGTGGCGTAGTGTCCAGTATTCCCGCACTTGAAACAAGTAATGTGACTTAGATCCTTCTTGGCCGATGTAGTGGGGCTGAAACGGTTCTGACCGTTGTTTCCTCCATTCCCATTACCATTCTTGGGGCCATTGTGGTTATATGAACTCCCTCCATTATGTGTGTGGCCTCCATGGTTATGATGGGTATGTCCTCCCGAATTTGGGGTAAAATGAGGCTTCTGTTGAGCTCCAGAGTTGTACTTCCCTTGTCCATACTTCCTTTTGCGGCTCTCTATCTATTGTTGCTTGCCTTCAATCATGAGGGCCCTATCTACCAACTCCTGGTAGTTGGCAAATGTTGCCCCCATCAACTACATACTCAGCTCGTCATTCAGCCCTTCCATAAACTTCTCCTGCTTCACGGCATCTGTGGCCACATCATTTGGGGCATAGCGAGCTAACTTACTGAACTCATCCACGTACTGCCCCACGGTACGATTTCCCTGGCATAAGTTGCAAAATTCACGCTTCTTCATACTCATAGCACTGGTTGAGATGTGTGTAGTGCGGAATGCTTGCTGGAACTGATCCCAAGTGACATTTGCTACGGGGAAAGTGGTTGTGTAATTATCCCACCATGAGGCTGCGGGTCCATCCAATTGGTCTGCGGCAAAGCGCACTTTCTCAGCATCTGTGCAACCTACGGTGGTCAGCTCCCTTCCAATCCTGTAGAGCCAATCATCAGCCATAATCAGCTAAGTGCTACTAGAGAACACTGGCGGATTCAACCTTAGAAAACGGGCTAAATTGTCAACTGATGGCGGTGGCGGTGGCGGTGGGTTGTTGTTGTTGTTCTTGCCTTGGTTCTGGACTAGCACTTGCATCAAGGCATTCTGCTGTTGGATCAACTAGGTGAGCTCCGGTGGAAGACAAATCCAGGGTCACGTCTCAGAGGCATCTGATAGGTTTAGAGGGGTGAGAACAGAATAGAGTGAGGTCTAAAGAGAATTTCACTACCCATATGCACATGAGACAAACACACTCATAACACACCACTCAATTGAAACAAGATCATACAATCGATCTAAGCCACTGTTACAAAAAGCTCGGGCTATTAGTATATACATGGCAGAATACTACTGATAATATGGTGGTCGACTAGAAATTTTGATCGGTGGAAGATTCCATGATATCTTCTCCAGCTTCTTCTTCATAATCATCATCACTATCGGGGTCGGAGTCGGTGTCGCCGATTATGATTTAGTCTTTAGGATTGTTGTCCTCCTCTAGTTCGGGATCTCCCATGAATATTCCTAGATTCTTATTCAGGTCTTCATTCTTCTCCAGTAGTACTGGAATTTCCTCTTCATATCCATCCCGTGTAGACTTGATTTCCTCTTCTAGCTCCATGTTCCTGGTCATCACTTTCTTCATGTCTATCATGCTGGCACACATCTGGTTCTCCTGATGGCGAATGTTCTAGTTTAACTCCTGGATGTAGGCTGCAATGGATCTATCCTTCCTGGTGCAAATCATCTCCCATTGCTCATCTGGGTGTCCACATATATGGTAGATGGTGTCCTTAAGATCCTTGTGGTATACCTCGCCTATGCATCCAATGCTCTTCTCATATATGTGGTATATGTGGGCGGCCATGCTCTCTCATATACTCCAGGTTGGTGCATCAAAGGAAAACTCTATGGGCTCAGTAACTGGCCTGAATGTCCTTCATGGAAGATTAACTCGAATCATCCAGTGCTCTTCTTCAGGTAGAGTGGTGGTGTAGGTCCCGGTGAAGCTTGTTATTCCGATGCTCATGTACCTAGTGACTTCCTTCAAGTGTCGTCCAAAAGGTGTGTCGTCATCCGGTTGAGTGAACTTGTTGCTTGGGTCCCCCATCTATAGAGTAGAAAATGGAGAGAAGTCAGAAATGAGTAGAGAAGAGTATCCTGTGGCTACTCCTAGTGGTCGCGTCCTACAGTCAGCGCGTGCTCTGATACCATATTGTGCAACCCGACCTCAGACGGCCAAGTCTCTGTGCTTAAGTGTCATCCCTGGATCGGTATTGCTGACACACAGTACTTGAGGATTTATAACAGAGTTCAATCACACACTAATTACATCGAATGTCTCAAAAGAGAACTTGTTACAATAATATGGCTGAAGGCCATCTAAATTCGATAACAACGGAAGCTTCGAAGGTAGAAGAGTCCATCCAACTCCACAGCAAAACTGAGTGCATGACAACGACCTAGCGCACCTTACTCTTCGTCTAAAAATTCTGCAACATAATATGTTGCAGCCTCTGTAGGTCAGCACATGGACTATGCTGGCAAGATAACACTGTAGAGCAATGAACAAATAACAACTATCACTACATGCATATATGGCTGGTGGAGGCTCTACGGTTATCATTTGCATAAAGCTAATTTTTCCCTACAACAAAGGAATATATTTTATTTAACTACCAAGTTGGTTGAAAATTATTGAGAAGGTTCCTCTAACTCAATTCCCAAATAATAATTATGACCCAATAAGTTAATTAAATAGAGTGACGAGATCAAACCAATAATTCAAGTACCAGATACTAAAAAATGTCCATAATTGGGGACACGACTAACCATGATTAGTTTATACACTCTGCAGAGGATTGCACACTTTTCCCCGCAAGACTCGATCTCCTCCATCCCCGCAAGACCCGGATGACCGAGACACAGTCTTTCAGAAGCATTAACTCTTTACTCTGGTTAGACAGTACCACCTACATCCCCTACATCTACTAGCCTACCACTGAAAGAGGTCACACGACTTACTCAACTATGCCAGAGCCCATAATGGCTTGTGGCTGCACACGGAAGTTTCTAGCATGAATAATCTTATGATCCCTTTGAGCCTGGATGGCAAACCATAGGATGATCACACGGGTTCTCCAGGATATCCTAGGACAACACCAGATTGCTCTAGGTGCCCGCAACCAATCCACCCAGATGTGTATTAAAGTAGCCACCTTAAGTTTAACCATAAATTAATAATGAATCTCACATCTGTCATGGATCACTCAAACCAAACCACGTCTACGAGCATATCATAGCAGCATAAGCATAACGTAGAACTCCCAGGGTTTGAATAAAGGTCAATAGGTTCCTACCTCATCAACTACTTCCCAATTACCCACATGTTGTCAAATCCTACTCATGCAATGATTGAGGGTTGAAACTAATTCATAAAAACTGGGTAATAAGGGATATGATCAAAGTGTTACTTGCCTTGCTCACGATTGGAAAACCGTAGTGATTCGTAGTAGCAAGCCTCGCACTCCAAAAATTTATCGCGTACAAACAATAGAATACATAAGCACTCGTGCATAAGATGCAAAGGTAAAACCCAAAATAAAATATCCAAACTAAAAGTTCAAGTGAAGAGCTTTGATTTGCAAAAAGAATCAATCGAATTGGAGCTACGAAACTCAAACTACGATCAAAAGAAGTTCGAAATCAAATTTTAAATTTTAAAAATCATGTTCAAGTTGATTATCTGGAAAGAGGGGAACAAGGCGAAGATTTTGGCGTTGGTTTCACTGGATTTGGACAAACGACCAAAAAGTAGCGGAGGTTTGAAGTTTAGGAACTAATCTATGATAAAAAATATTACGGATAGGTCCCTGGCTGAAAATAAAACTAAAAAGAAAAATCTATCGAACGAGCGTTCCCTAACAGAGTCCAACGAACGAAAACGTTCATTAAAACGATCTAACCAGCGAATGTTTACTAATTAGACTAAAAGAAAAAAAATGAAAAAACCGATCTAAACTAAACTGATCTAAAAAATAAACCTAGAAAACAAAATGGATTTTATTCCGCTTAACCGGAGAAAACCAACGGCGGGATCCGGCGGCGAGATCCTGCGGCTCCTGGTGAACGGGCGAAAACGGCGAGGCGAGGCGGCGGTGCGGGGATGCGACGTGGGGCAATGGTGGCGCAAGGCAGCGATGGCGGCGGCGGCGCTGGCGACGGAGGTGCGGTGTGAGGAGAGGGAGGTCCGGGGCGACATTTGTTGGAGGGCGTGAGTCTGGCTTGCGGGAGGGGCAAGCGGGGCGAAGGCGGTGACTCCGACCCAGACTCTGGTGGGTGTCCAGCGTGAGCGCGGGAACGAGGTGCGGCGCGCTGGGCCGGCCCATGAACTTTGAAAAAATAGCCGCGAACAAAAATCCTAATAAAATACAAATAAATTCTGAAAAATCAGAAACAATTTTTCACCGTCCAAACCTAATATTTAGGACACGATGAATATTTTTCTAGACTAAAATGCAATTTTCAAAAATGCATGTTTTTCTCTAATTCAAATAAAGTAGCAAATAAAATGCAAATAAAATAATAATTTGGTATTAAAAATTTCTTCTCCAAAATTTATCTTCTGTTGAAGAAGTCATATTATCTTCTCTCATTTATTTTTATTGTTGAAAATAATTGGAGAGAAAATATAAAAATCAAATTGATCCTCTTTTCAAATTTGAAGATAAATTCAAATATGAAACCTCCATCTCTCCTTGGGTCCTTGAGTAGCTTAAGATTTCTAGGATAACAATCAAATTCAAATAAAAATATGATATGCATATGATGATCTATGTATAACATCCAAATTGAAAATTGGGATGTTACACCACCCCTTTTTTCTTCTCGGAGCTGGAGTCCGTGATCGAGTATCCATCCTACTCGTGTGAACCCTCTACATTCTTTCTCAATTATTTCAACCGTTTTTTTTTCTCTTCAAGTTATTAGTGAGTTCCCCATTCCAAGTTGCCTTTGTTTTACCCACCCTCCCACCCCTTTTATTCCCGGAGTCTGAGCCTCTATTCGAGCATCAATTTCATCCGTGCGGAGCCTCTTCAATCTTTCCTTAATTGTCTGAACCGGTGAATTCTCGTCTAGTTCATCATGGTTCGTTTAGTTTTCTTTTGGGTAGATTCAATTCATGTTTTCTCGGTTGATGATATTCCTTTCATTGGTTCTAGTGTTCCCCCTTGCTTGTTCACCTCTCGCTAGTTTATCCTTTCGGAGTGCCAAAGACATACCAGAAGATCCATGTTTGCATTCAATTGTGTCGAGGTTGTCACCTCATTCAAGTCATTGAGTTGTTCCAGGCATTGTCTCTATCTCAACAATCCTTTCCAACGGTGTTTCTTTTTAGTGGGCCCTAACCCACATGTCTTTCCCGAGGATCTTACCTCACTCTTCTAATTTTCACGAAGTTATTCTCAAATTCTTTTCGAAGTTTGACGTAAGAATGAATTTCATCAGTCAGATGCTTTTCCAAAATCGATTTCAAGTTATTTTAATTGTTGGTTCATCCTCTTCGCTTTTCATTCTGCCGGAGTGCCTCAACAATTTTGGGTGGTGTTTCTCGTCGTCATTCTCAACATTTGAAGACCGAAGAAGATTTTTCCTCTAAATCTTGTCCGTTCTCCTGGAGATTTGTGGTGCTAGCTTGTTGTTATCCTCTCAAATTGTTTCGAATCATGTCATTCTTTACTTACCCATTCGTAGTATTTCAGGAGCTTTCTTCCGTTTCGATTATCCGGAGGCCATCATTTCAGAATATTCCTTTGTTCCAAGTTTTCACCTTCGTTCATTCCCATATTTGTACCAGTGCTTCGTTCAAGCATTCTTTAATTAGTTCGTGATCTCTTCGTTCTCTTGCATCTTGGTTCACTCAAGTATCTTCGTTTGTTTTATAATTCTTTTTGGCGATTCGTTCTCTTCTCTTCGTTCATTTTCATTCTCATGGCGGTTTGTTTAAGATTTTCACTTCCGTTCTTATCAGATAAATTCATTCATTCTCTTCAATCCTACTGATGGTTCATGTAGACCTTCTCAAGTTTGCGCTATATCTTTCTTCAATTTTTTTCAAGAAGAATAGGTTGCATGCCAAATCCATTTGTCATCAATTAAATTTGATGAAAGATAAGCATAATGTAATTCTTATTCTCATTTCATCGTGGCCAAGTAATTCCTTGCTTCAGAGATTGTTCATGATGAATAATTTCTCGGTTCTAAGTTGTTCATCTTTTCTTTTCCAGATTTCCATGTTTTTTTTCTCGCTTGTCTCGTCGCGAAGCTCCATCTAAATCATCGCAAGGCGTCATCTTATTCTTTTCATCCTTCATTTTTATCTCATCATCCTTTTGTTAACGGAGTTCTTCATGGTGGTTCATTAAGGATTTAACTCATTCTCGCCAAGGAGTTAATTCATTCTTCAAGTGTTCATCAAGATTCTTGTTGGTGGAGCGCAAGTATCTTTTCCTCTGGCGTCTCGAAGTGTAATTAATTCTCTGTATTCTTTTGAAATGGAGTTTTGCATTTCTTCGTTCTTCTTAGCTATTCAATAATTTCTGTTTGTGGCTGGTTATCACCTCATAATTTTGGAGATGTTTTCCATAAGCCCGCAACAAGCTTATTCTTTTCGTTGTTGAATTCCCAACAACTTCGTTCAATCCTTCCTTCTAAGGATGCTTTCAAACTCAATTGTGGTAGAAGATGTCATTTCTTTTTCGTTTTTTTCATTCAACCTTTTCAACTCTGCCGGAGGTATTGTGTTATTCCTCTCCTCAAGTATAGTTCCATCTTGCCAAGATTATGTTCTATTCCATTCCATGTTCAACTGGGATGCTATCACAATTCTTTTGTTCTTGTTCCTTTTCTATCTTCTTCTAGCCGAAGTGGTTTCAGACTCTATCTTATTCCTTGAGCTTTTGATTCTCGTCATATTCGTCGTTCCTCTTTTCTACTCGAGTGTTCTTGATTTTGTTCATCTTCTCTCTTGCACTCTTGGTTACCTCATCCTCTTTTCTTCAGTCTCGTTCCTAAGATCTCCGGACGAGATCTCTTGTTAGAGGAGAGGAGAGTTGTAATGCCTTGAGTCTGATGCGCCAGGTGTCTTCAAGTTGTTCGTCATTGTTACCATGCCATTTGCTTGCGTGTTGCACTTTGCCATGTTATCATGTGCATTGCATCCTCATGTTTTAAAAACTTGCATCTGGTCACTTCCTCCGTTATTCATTTCGGCATCCGACACTCTCACATGCACCCGTTGCACCCCTCAGATTTTGTTTCAGCTGGAGAAAAACATTCACAGAATGGGCCAAGATTTGGCGAGTGGTCTTGGTATATCACCAGTAGACCGCCTGTCTAATTTGCTTCCATTTGGAGGTCGTTTGATACTCCAACGGTTAACCGCGTTAACCGAAACCCTCGCCGGACATGTCCTTACTCACGCCACCGGACATGTCCACCCTCGCCGGACATGTCCAGCCACCACGCCCCTTCGGCCAATCAAAGCATGACACGTCAGCCCCCGCCGCCTCTTGCCCAACCACGTCAGCCCACGCCAGGCCCATCACGGGCCCACGCGAGCCCGGAGCCGCGCGTCGCCATCCGAGCGACCCGCACCGAACCCTGCTGCCTTGTCGCTCGCCGCCTTCGCCGCACCCCGCGCCAGACTGCACCGCCCCACTACCTCGACCACGCGTGCTGCCTCGCCGGAGCTGGTCCCAGAGCAGCAGCAAGCTCGCCACACCACCGCCTTCAATCTCCGCTGTCTTCGGCGCTCGTTCCCGCACCGGATCAGGCGACCCATCGCCTGGATCCATCCATCCTCAACGAGATGCGCTCCTCCCCGTCGCCGGAGCCTCGCCGGCCGCCGCGCCATCTCCGAGCGAGCTCCCCGTTGACTCGAGCCTTGCCCGCCCCTGCTTCTCATGTGGGACATGCCTCGCATGGGCCCCGCAGCCGAACAGAACCGGCCCAGCTCCCGCAGCCTCGTCTAGGCCAAATCCGACCTCCACGCCAGCCCGATGGGTCTCTGGTGAGCACACCCCACCTAACCCTCGCCCAATGCACTGTTTACTATATGATGCTCACTTCGTGTTTTTTTATCCCTGGAAATTCGTCTAAGTCCCTGATTTCCAGCATTATGTGTGCATCTTCATCATATCATAACTCCGTGCATGTTGCTCCGATTTGCATGCATGTTATGTAAAATTGTTCATCTCTGAGTGCTCTTTATGCTAATGTCTTTTGCATGCATGTTACTATTCATATGGATGCCTTAATCATCATTGCAAAAGCGCTAAATGTTATAACCCGCTGAAATTGTCATAACTTGCCGATTTGTCTTTTTCATAGCATTTTTTGTGTTTATCTTTTGAGCATCATGTCTACATGTTTTAGTGGTGCAATCCATGTATTTTTATGTGCCTTGTGGTGACTAGCACAAGCTTGTGAAGTGTTCCACTTGATGTTTGTTGTTTTCTGAGACATAGTGATTTTTGCTAAATCTGTAACTGTTACTTTAAGTTGCCATGTTAACTTGATGCTACCATCAATTCCATGCATAATCTAGAGATGCCTAGTTGACATGTTTTGATATCCATGTTATGCTCTTTCATGCCATGCCTTGTGATGCCTCATATATATCCTGTAGCATATGTTTTCATTGACATGAACATGCCTAAATGATGTTCCAGTTTTCTGTTAACTTCACGATGCCATGTTGTGAGCTTGTTATTGGTTAATCTATGTATCTTTTGTAGTTGCTCCAATTACATGACTTGAAGTATCCTATGAGTAATTTGTCCACATGCCAAGTTTGATAATTTTAGACTTCATATGACCTCTGTTCCAAGCTTGCAAACATGCTATGCTGATGTTGTTGTTTTACACTTGTTGAAACTGTTATAACATTCGAACTTGTCTTGTTGGTTCCCACTAGTCCATGGGTCATATGGTTATGATGCCTTGATGTTATTTTCTCCTTGTTATGTGTACTTGGGTGCCATTCCCTTGGTTTCCTTATAACTTGCTATAGTTTGTCTCTTTCTTGCTCTCAATTTGCCATCATGCTAAATCTATCATCCTGTTAACATGTTCCTTTTAGCATTAATCATAGTAATTACTCCATGCATCATATGAACTTGTGCCCAGGGACTAAGCTAAATTATACCATGTCTACTACATGCCCATGTCTTTTTCATAATCTTTAAAGTTTCTATGCTTGATGTTATGTGCCTCCAAAGTCAGCATCATAATGTTATTGTTTGCATTCCCAGATGTCTTGTTGATTGCCATTGATCCAGGGGTTATATGGAGATGCTTAGTAATGATATTTTGCCATGGTTAACCTGTACATTATTGCCATGGTTTTGTTTACCATGTTCTTGCACTGTAGCTTAATTGTTTCATGCCTCCAACATGTCAACATGTTATTTATGCTCATGTATGCCTTGTTTTTCTGTGTCATAATCTGTGTTATTAAGTTGGTTTTTGCATTAATCATGTTGGATTAATCCTGATGCGTATGAACTTGAACCTTAATGTTATTTGAAGCATGTTATCTGTAATTGAAGTACATATCAAGTGTGTGCTCATATGTTTCCTGTAGCATGTTGTTTCCTTGATTGCAAAGTGCTTAGTTGTTGTTTTGGGCTGATTGTGTTTAAAACTTGTATTGAGTGTATGTGTTGAACCGTTGCTCCATTTTGAGCATGCTCTATATGAAACTTGCTTGGTTTTGCATGTAGTTTCATGTTACCTTGTTGCATCCATGTTTTGGATTGTTTGTGATGTTGTTTGAATGCATTTTGCATCAATGCCATCTCTGACTTGTTTTGCTCATATCTTCTAGGCCGTAGCTCCGAATTAAATGAACTATATATGTAACTTGATTAGAAAACCATGTAGATCACATAGGTGCACTTTAACTTGATGTTAAACAACTTTAACATAATGTTTTGTTCAGATCTTTACCAATTTCGAAATTTGCATATGAGGACTTACTGGAATTGTTATATGTTGTTTCGGGCCTCATTTAAACTTGCTTTAATGTGTTGCTCTTGTATGCATCATCTCTTGCCATGAGTAGCATCATGTAGCCTTTTCATGCATCATACTTGGTTGAGCATCTTTTCATGTTTATGTGTTGTGTGTTTACCATGTTGTTTGCTTCTTTCCGGTTGTGCTTCTTCTCGATAGTTCCTGTTTTGTTGCGATTGTGAGGATTTGTTCGACTATGTGGGATCGTCTTCTTCATGGACTCATTCTTCTTCCTAGCCGGATTTTAGGAAAGATGACGGTCACCTTGGATCTCACTACTATCTTTGTGATGCTAGTTGTCTCGATGCTATCGTTATGTCGTGCTACCTACTACTAGTTTATCAACCCTCCCAAATTGCCATGATAGCCTTTTCACCCTTCCTAGCAAACCGTTGTTTGGCTATGTTACCGCTTTGCTCAACCCCTCTTATAGTGTTGCTAGTTGCAGGTGTATTTGCAGGTTGTTCCATGTTGGGACATGGATATCATGGGATATCACAATATCTCTCATTTAATTAATGCACATATATACTTGGTAAAGGGTGGAAGGCTCGGCCTTATGCCTGGTGTTTTGTTCCACTCTTACCGCCCTAGCTTCCGTCATACTGGTGTTATGTTCCTTGATTTTGCGTCCCTAACATGGTGAGGGGTATGGGGCGCTCTTGACATTTCTCTTTGCATAAAACTCTTCCAGCAAGGCCCAACATTGGTTTTAACATTTGCCATAATAATACTTGAACTAAATAATTAATTGCATATGGCGTCATGAACCGGAGGATTTTCAACATAGCAGGGGGGCCAGTGCCAATGTTGTTGGTCCCAAATGGGCAGCCTACAGGGCCACCTCGGGGAAACTCGAGGGCTGGTTTTAGAGGTAGCTTGTCCCATCCTCGCGCAACTCCTATCAGGCTAGGTCAGTGCATCTGGAGATCTTGTTGGACATGTTTTACCATTGTCAAAATGTCTTGTGCACCGGGATTCTGGGTCTAATCGGAGGGTCCGGGGATGGAGGATTGTCTTTGCGGATCATGATCTTGTCATGGGCTAAGTTGGGATACCCCTGCATGGTTTAAAATTTCGAGATCCGTGCCCGCGGTTATGTGGTAGATGGGAATTTGTTAATATCCAGTTGTAGCGAACGTGAAGTAAACTGATTTAAAATACACCAACCGTGTTGCATAACCGTGACTGTCTCCTTTCAGGGAAGTCTGAGAGGAGAGCACGGTTGGGTTATGTTTGAACGTAAGTAGTTTAGGATCACTTATTGATCATTACTAGTTTGCGACCGTTTGCGTAGTTTCTCATCTTACTCTTGTTCTCGTAAGTTAGCCACCATACATGCTTAGCTGCTTGCTGCAACCTCACCAGTTATCCTTTCCATACCCATTAAGCTTTGCTAGTCTTGATACCAATGGTAATGGGATTGATGAGTCCTCGTGGCTCACAGATTACTACAACAATAGTTGCAGTGTCACAGCCCTAGCTTAGCTTTGCTTACTCTTGCATGATCATCATTGCATCATGTTTATTTATTTTTATGAAACTTAAATGGGGATGATCAAACCCCTAGCACCAAAGCAATGCAAATAGGCCCAACTTTAAATATTTTCAATGAACCCAATATGCCCTTAAAAAAATGTTCATCATTTTTGGTTCTGGCTAAAACCTCTGCCAAAAATGGGTTCACAAATTTTGGAGCCATTTTGGATTTTTGAATTAAGAATAACTATTTGCATTTGGGCATTTAAAATACTATAAATACTTTTAAATTCCCAAATACTTTTGAAAGTAATTTTAGGCTGTTGGGAGTAATTCCAAAGGCTCCTATGATTATATTCAGAATTTTCTAAAATGGATTAGTATTTCTACTAATTCAAAACAAACAACAGAGAATTAAATAAATGAAAACAGAAAAGAGAGAGAGAGAGAGAGAGATAGTACCTGGGCTTACCTGGCGGCTCAAGTGGCCGGCCCAGCCCACCACCGCAGCCTCCCTGTCGTCTTCCTCCCCGGACAGAAGGACGAGCGCGCGCTCGCCGCGCGCTGGCCATGCGCCGAGCCACCTCCTACTTCCCGCCGCTTCCTCGACGCCCTGGGGGCGCCACGCAGACCCTTGGACCCCCTCAACCGCTCCCCTCTCTCCCTGCCTCGTCTCTCTCCCTCTCTCTCTCGAACCTGAGTGCAGCCGTCGCCGCCGACGAGCAACGCCGTGGCCACAGCCACTGCCTCGCCTCGCCAACACGCTCTGAGGCTCCGCCTGGTGCCCCTCTTCCTCTGCCTTGGTGCCTTTTTCATTTATAGATGTCTGTACTCAGACATGTTAAGCTTCCGCATGTGCTTTGGTTTGTATGCTCTGAATGTTGGTCATGAGACCCATGTTTGTATTTCTGGCTCCTCAGAGCCTGATGAATAAATACTTGAGTCGTAGAGTTATGTTGTGATGCCATGTTGTATTTACACATATCGAGCATATTGTGTGTATGATTGAAATGCTTGGTATGTGTGGGATCCGACAATCTAGTTGTTTATCTTTCGCAGCCTCTCTTATGGGGAAATGTAGTCTTGTGCTTCCATGAGCCATAGTAGTCCGCTACAGCCCGGTTCACCGGGTCCTGCTAGCCCAGCACTACTGCTCAGGACACTTGACTGGTCGGCATGTGTTTCACTTCGTTCCTGTGTCTGTCCCTTCGGGGAAATGTCACGCGGTGACCTCCAGAGTCTTGCCTAGCCTGCTATAGCCCGGGTTACCGGAGTCCTGTTAGCCCAGTGCTACAGCCTGGATTCACATGCTGCTGACCGACATGTTCAAAGTTGATTCATGTATGCATGTCCCCATGAGTTAGTGCCACTTTGGATTCATGACTAGCCATGTCGGCCCGGGTTCTCTGTCATATGGATGCTAGCAACACTATCATATATGTGAGCCAAAAGGGCGCAAACGGTCCCGGGCCATGGTAAGGCGACACCCGTGGGAATACCGTGCGTGAGGCCGCAAAGTGATATGAGGTGTTACCAGCTAGATCGATGTGACTTGGAATCGGGGTCCTGACAGCTTTGGTATCAGAGCCTGACTGCCTGTAGGATTACCAAGCCAAACTGGTCGAAGTTGAGTCTAGAACTGCTTTAGTTATATAAGGGAATTGATTGTGGAAGGGAACGTAAGGCTCTTTTTACTCCTTTACCGTATGCCCTCTGATCTGAGTCACCCTCTTCCTTTCTACGGGGTTAAGAAACTAGGCCTTCTCATCTATCTATCAGGATGACGTGTTACTAACCCGTTGACTTATAGGATTGATGGGTTCATGCCGCAGTTTAGTTTCCAATACTTCCGTGTGTTCATAATTGGTCCCGGAACCTTGATATTGTGATGTTGAGTGGTTATTCCACCATTTTGTAGGATGTCTCAAATCTTTTTGAGCATTTACAGCCGTTATGCTATCCGAGTCATCCCAGGTTTCTAAGTAGTCTGATGCATTTGCAAACCCCTTCCTCTTGTTCCTGATGTCCATTTGGGCGAGATTAATCACACTAATCGGTGAGTTGAGGTACTCTGTTGCCTCGACATATATGTTGAAGCTATTACTATGACCCTAGGTGTTTTAGGGAGTCACCTAGTAATCTAGCCATGTTTTGTGTTCCGGTGTGATGATTCTGGCCACCATTCTCGAAAGCATCCCGTGATGTAGTGGTAGGTATTCTATTCATGGGTTCTTGAACCTGAGATTCACCCTACTTATCTCAAGTTGATAGTGTTGCTAGTTCCTTTAGGATATTAGTAATCTTTGCATTAGTCCTCGAGGTACGTGGTAGTTCCTTCTTCCAAACACTACGAATCGCTTATGGCAGAAGTTCGTTGAACCAAAAGATCACAACCAGAGTGCTCTTGATGAGTTCTCCATTCTGCATTGTGAATCCGTCAGTCCTACCTTTCTGCATGGGTTGTCCGGAAGAAATGTTGAGCTTTGCTCGACATACTAATCTATGGCTCGAGAACTCAGAAAATTATATGTCCTCTTGAGTTGTCCCTCTTCATTTGTATTCTAACCATCGTCTATCAATTGATAGTCAGGAGTAATTGTGCATCCATGTTATCGATGCTTATTATCCTTGTGGTCCGTTAAGCCATCCTATTTCAGAATGACTAGGAAAAACAAACTCCGGTACCACATCCATATCCAAGATTGATTCAAAGTAGTTGTGTTCTGCAGATCAAATGCCCATCCAGCTTTTGCTCTATTCTACCCTGGAGTATTACCCCCTTTATGTCAGGATTGTCATGAGGATTGCACCATCTCTCATGAATTCTTGACGCAGTGATACTTCTTGCCATCATTTTTCATTCCTCGGTTCCGTGTTGTCGCAACCGGAATGCCGGCAAGTGAACCATGATGTGTGAAATCAATACTCCTAGCAACTGTGTTGCTCGGTAGTTAATGGACACTAATATCATTCTTAGCATGTTGGTAATCAAAACACTATTCTAGGATTGATCATGCTACCTTGTTCTTATTTCTGGTGCACTCCTCGATCTTTGAGTTAGGGTTGAATCCCTTGCTCTCCTGATCATATCGTCTTGCTTTGAAAAACAAGTTTGTTCTCGAGCTTAGTAACATATCAGTGGTTCGTCATTTTCCGAATGTCTTCTCGGAAGTGTTACCAGGTTGTCCCCTGACCGTTATGTTGAGCTCGCGATCAAGTTGGTTTTCTAATAAACCACCCCTTCTCCAAGAATATGTGCTGGATATCCCTGAGCTAGTTAGTTGAGCTACACAATAACTTGGAGAATTGGAAGATAAAAGCTTGTCTGACTTAGTTCATGTTAAGGGATATCTTCTGTGTGTGTGTGTGTGTGTTGAAGAAAGATGATATCTCCATCAATTGGTCCTTGTGATCAGTTGTTGGATCTATTGCCTTGTCAAAACATTGACTTGAGTATGGGCTATCGTCAAGTCAAATCAGAACCAAGGATGTTCGTAATGTTGTCTTACCCGTGGTTGATCCCTCGAGCATACACCATTACATCTTTTGGTCTGACCAATACTATCATCGTGTTCACATGATGGTGGAAGTCCAGTGATATGGAAATTCCAATGAGTTGTTGTTGAGCCCATCAGCAACATTTTGTCTCCCCCATGATTCATGTTCAACATCAACCTAGTGTTTGAAACTTTATAAGCAATGCCTTCGTGTTCCGTTCATGAAGCTTATGCTTTAATGGAAGAAGTGACTTCCTCGAATTCATGTGCACCTGGTGCAAGTTGCCGCCGTGAGTTTGAGAAAGATTGTTTTTGTTTCCCCTGGTACCATCCCAAGTCAATTATGCATGTGTGAATGTATTCTATGGTTTGGTAGATTAATTACCTCCACTCCATATGTATTTCGTAGCCCACCAAGCCACTGATTGACTTGTTCAAGGCAAAGAAGTCTACGCTTGGGATCTAATCCATGGACTTGTGTAAAGACTTCGAAATCCTTGATGATGGTTCCCCACTTGAACTCAATAGTGTTTTACTATAAGACTACTACGTGGTCATGCTCGTCTTGGATAGCATGTTCACAGGTTTGTAGCGGAACCAGCTCATGATTTGGAGCTTGCTATCGCAGTTCATTCCTCGAGAATCTCGCCACGTCATCTCGTCAAATTGTGTTGCAAAATCTCATTTTCCTTCTAGACTAGATGGGTCTGGAATATCCTAACACCAACCAGATCTGAATCTCACGCAGATATGATGGTTGGAGTGTACTCCAAGAACTATATTGTTGGTCTCTCTGTAACTGGTAACGTGGATGTCGAGGCCAACACACCTAGCCGGAAGGCCTATTATTGTAGTTACCTGGTTGAAGAACTTGGTCACGTCCCCATAAGGATCTCGCAGGATCTGCCTCTGTAGTTATTCCTTATGGATACTTGAGCTTCCGAAGTCCAACCTTTTACTTGATGTTCTAGATATCAAACCATATCTATAAATGGATTACGCTAGCACATCAAGGGGAACATTAGAAGCGGAGTGCTAAATGTCTCTCGGTCGATCGTCCAGATTCTGTTCCCTTAGCCTCGCTAAGGGAAGATCTGAGAAGGTGTTATCTTCCTTTGTATCCGCATCATCCATCACTAGTCATCATGGTAGTATGTCGTGTTGCCAGGATCCTTGCCACGGATGTTGGTAGAACCTTGATGAATATGGAAATGCTCAAGTTCTTGAGAGCACGCGTAAGAAAAATCATCCCTTGCATTGTCTTCAACAAGGTAGTCCACATCATCCATCCTAGTCCGAGTATGTTGTCTCTTCGAGCTATCTCAAACGATCAATTGTAAATTGCCTTAAGCTGGTATGAAGAGTTTCAATGATTTATGGATCAAAATTAATTCTTTTTGCCACTTAAGGGAACAGTTCAACGAGTCACCTTCTCCAAGGTGCCCTGTTATGGGTTCATGACAATTATCTCCTCGCAACCTTGAAACCTTGCACCACCTTACTCAAGTGTGGAATTACTACCTACCAACTTGAATCCTCGTCGTTTGATTTCCATCACCCTGATGTGAACTTTGTGTCTCAATTGGAGAGATGTTCCTATGTCTCACTCCATGAGTTGATCCTGAGTTGTTTGATCTTCGAGAAGATCGATCCTTCTAGAGTTCTCCCTTCCCTCTCGTTGTCATGTTGGTTGGAGTTCTCAGAGCAAGACATCGAGACAAAGATGGTGATCGAACCAACGTTCTTATGAAGTGCAACTTGGATCGTGAAGGTTGGGTTAAGTTTGTGTCCCCCTTCATCTTACCCTACGCTTGAATCTCGGGACGAGATTCTTGTTTACTGGGGGTGAGTTGTCACAGCCCTAGCTTAGCTTTTCTTACTCTTGCATGATCATCATGGCATCATGTTTATTTTTTTTATGAAACTGAAATGGGGATGATCAAACCCCTAGCACCAAAGCAAGGCAAATAGGCCCAACTTTAAATATTTTCAATGAACCCAATATGCCCTTAAAAATATTCATCATTTTTGGTTCTGGCTAAAACCTCTGCCAAAAATGGGTTCATAAATTTTGGAGCCATTTTGGATTTTTGAATTAAGACATAACTATTTGCATTTGGGCATTTAAAATACTATAAATACTATTAAATGCCCAAATACTTTTGAAATTAATTTTAGGCTGTTGGGAGTAATTCCGAAGGCACCTATGATTATTTTTCAGAATTTTCTAAAATGGATTAGTATTTCTACTAATTCAAAACAAACAATAGAGAATTAAATAAATGAAAAATGAAAAAAGAGAGAGAGAGAGAGATAGTACCTGGGCTTACCTAGCGGCCCAAGTGGCCGGCCCAGCCCACCACCGCAGCCTCCCTGTCGTCTTCCTCCCCGGATAGAAGGACGAGCGCGTGCTCGCCGCGCACTGGCCACGCGCCGAGCCACCTCCTGCTTCGCGCCGCTTCCTTGATGCCCTGGGGGCGCCACGCAGACCCTTGGACCCCTCGCCCGCTCCCCTCTCTCCCTGCCTCGTCTCTCTCCTTCTCTCTCGCGAACCCGAGGCACAGCCGTCGCCGCCGACGAGCAACGCCGTGGCCACAGCCACTGCCTCGCCTCGCCAACACGCTCAGAGGCTCCGCCTAGTGCCCCTCTTCCTCCTCGCCAAGCCACGCAAGCCGAGGATCACCATGCCGTCGTCTTCGAGCTCGTCACCACCGCTTCTGCTCGCCGGACTTCGCCGGTCGATTCGTCGCCTCCGACACTTCCCCGAGCACGCTAGCCATCCCTACGTCACCACAGTGAGCCCCCGAGTCATTTCCCCCTTCTCCCCTGGTCATTTTCGACCTCTAGGCCATAGCCCCATCTTGGCCGAGAACTCCACGCCGCCGGCGATGTCGCCGCCATGGCTACAGCCACCGCAGCACGTGTCCGAGCACACCATTGTGCTCAGCACGATCCCATGAGCCCGCAGACAACTGCAGCGCCTCCTCCCGTCCTCTGTAGCGCTACCCCAAGGATGCCCGAGCTACTGCCACCGCCGAACCTCGTCGCCGGCTACTTTTCCGGCCACCCCAGCTCCTACCACCACCACCAATGGATGCGCCTCACTCCCAGGAACCCGTAGGTGCAACCCACGGATCGAATGGCGCCTTGTAGAGAATTTCCGAGCCGCCCCGCCATCTCTGTCGTCGCCGGCGGCTAAACGCCGGCGACCCCTGACCCGTTGACCGGCATGGGTTGACCCCACTGCCCGGTTTGACCTCCCCCTCTCTCTCACTGACTTACGAGCCCCGCCCGACTAATTACTCTAGCTAGCGCTAATTAGCTAGTTAGGTTAGTTACTACAGTCGCTGACCAGTGGGCCCAGGCTAGTTAGTTAGGGCTAACTAACTTAGTTAGTTGACTGGGTCACTGACCAGTGGGTCTCACTGGTCAGGTTTGACTTGGTTGACACCTTTGACTTGCTGACATGACCTTGACGGCATGCTGACCCAGTAATACATTTTCTGGATTTAGTTTAAATTATAATAATTCAGAAAATTCCAGAAAATGCCCAAAACTTCTAAAATTCATATAAATTAAACCGTAACTCCAAATGAAATAATTTATATATGAAAAATTATCAAAAAAATTCAAGGAATCTGTTTATGGCATTTTCATGCATGCTAGAACAACTTATGGCTGCTGATTAGGCCAATTCATATAAATGGAATTTAAACTCTCACATATGGGGTTTGAATTTGAACCTAGGGTTCAAAGCAACTCCATTTAACATGTTGCTAGTTGCATTAGCTCAAACCACAACATATTGACATGTCATGATCGTGCATCATATTGTGCATTGCATTGATTGTGTTTCTTTCTCTGTTGCCGATATTTGTCCCCTCTCGATAGACCTGGTTTCAACGATGAGATCGATGACACCGATGAAGAACTATGTTATCTTCAGGAGTGCCAGGCAAGCAAAACCCCCTTGTTCATTCCGATACAATCCCACTCTCTCGCTCCTGCTCTCTTTTACTGCATTAGGACAACAACGATTCATCTGTTACTTGCTGCGGTAGTTGAACCCTTTCCTCTGCATGACCTGTCATTGCCACAGTAAATAGATGAAACCCACTAGCATGAGTAGGAGTTGTTTGAGCCCTGATGTGCCTACTCATTCATGCTTGTTGTCATGCCTGCTATTGCATAGAGTTGTGTTGGGTCTGATTCATCGGGAATGCATTGGAATGGTGATCAACATGTCCTAGTGTGTGTGAGCTAAGTGTGTGAACACGATTTGGTAAAGGTAGTGGTGAGAGGCCATGTAGGAGTACATGGTGGGTTGTCTCATTGAAACCGTCCTCAGGAACTGAGTTCTGTGTTTGTGATCCATGAACAGCTACTAGCATGCATTGGGCCCCAAACCAATGGACCCTCGCGACTTATTAACTGCCCTTGCCCTCTGTCTAGGAGTTGCAACTAGTTTCTGGTGTTTGTAGGATATGTGTTGGCGGCCGTGCATAGCGCTAACCCTAAGGGTGGGCTATGATGCGGTAGATACACCGTGGCACGGTGTACCGGGCGCCTGTTTGGTGTCTCGAGAACCTTGCACACATCGTTTGGGGCTGTGAGCGAAACTCCGACCGGATCTCCTCGCGGATGGAACCCGAATAGGCGATAAACCTGGATTAGAGACTTGTGTGGTTAGTCAGGTCGTGGCCGACTCCCTCGCCAGGCTTCCGCTTGAAGGTTGCCAAGATACACGACGTGTACATGGTGGTAAGTGGCGAGAGTATGTGTGAAGAAGTACACCCCTGCAGGGTTATAAATGATCTATTCGAATAGCCGTGTCCGCGGTAAAGGACTTATGGGTTGCCTATAACAGTTCATAGACAAGTGAAAGTGGATACTTTAAAACTCGCAAGATAAGTGTGAGTGATATGGATGGCCTTCTCGTAGGGAGACTGGAGCGGATCCATAGTGGTGTTTTGAATGGTGAATATGTGGACTTGTGTGCGCCACCTCAAAAGAGTTGCTTGCAATCGTAGTTCAGGTTAGCCACTGAGTTAAAGCTGGCTTGCTGCAGTTAAACTCCACCACCCCCCCTTGTTGATATCGATGCATATGTAGCTAGTTCTGATGTACCCAAGGACACATATTTGATTTGCCAGCAATTAGTGGTGCCCTGGTGTTTGAAATTCATTCCTATTTCTTGCATGGGACCTAAGCATGCACCAAAGGACACATATTTGATTTTTCAACCAATTTATATGCACTAGAGCATGTGCATGTAGTTCAAATTTGAATTATGCACATAAATGCATTGAAAACCCAGTTAATGCATAAAAATGTCCAAACGAACCCCGAAAAATCACAAAAATTCACACAACACTCCTGTTGTTCTATGTTGACACGAGAAAAAAATGAGCAGCAATAAGAGGCAATGGATATCGTTTCGTCCCAAAGGTGGGCCTTTCCCTATCAAAAACCATCATGCTTGTTGTGAGAAGCATATACCCAAACCTGCCCCAAATGGGACAAAATTTGTACCACAACATGTTGATGCCGGTCCATGATAGCATGCCAAGTTTCATGAATTTCAGACAAGTTTTGGATTTACTAGAATTTAAAAACCAGGCATCTCAATGTTTTGCTAGCAATTAACGGTGCCCTGGTGTTTGAAATTCACTCCCATTTCTTGCATGGGACCTAAGCATGCACCCAAGGACACAAATTTGATTTTTCAACCAATTTATATGCACTAGAGCATGCACATGTAGTTCAAATTTGAATTATGCATATAAATGCATTGAAAACTCAGTTAATGCATAAAAATGTCCAAACGAACCGCGAAAAATCACAAAAATTCACACAACACTCTTGTTGTTCTATGTTGACACGAGGAAAAAAAATTGAAAGCAATAAGAGGCAATGGATATCGTTTTGTCCGCAAAGGTGGTACGTTCCCTACCGAAAACCATCATGCTTGTTGTGAGAAGCTCCGGTTTGTGAGATGCATATACCCAAACCTACCCCAAATGGGACAAAATTTGTACCATGGCATGTTGATGCCGCTCCATGATAGCATGCCAAGTTTCATGAATTTGAGATGATTTTTGGATTTACTAGAATTTAAAAACTAGGCATCTCATTGTTTTGTCGGCAATCAACGGTGCCCTGGTGTTTGAAATTCATTCCCATTTCTTGCATGGGACCTAAGCATGCACCCAAGGACACATATTTGATTTTTCAACCAATTTATGTGCACTAGAGCATGCACATGTAGTTCAAATTTGAATTATGCATATAAATGCATTGAAAACTCAGTTAATGCATAAAAATGTCCAAACGAACCCCGAAAAATCACAAAAATTCACACAACACTCTTGTTGTTCTATGTTGACACGAGGAAAAAAAATTGAAAGCAATAAGAGGCAATGGATATCGTTTTGTCTGCAAAGGTGGTACGTTCCCTACCGAAAACCATCATGCTTGTTGTGAGAAGCTCCGGTTTGTGAGATGCATATACCCAAACCTACCCCAAATGGGACAAAATTTGTACCATGGCATGTTGATGCCGCTCCATGATAGCATGCCAAGTTTCATGAATTTGAGATGATTTTTGGATTTACTAGAATTTAAAAACTAGGCATCTCATTGTTTTGTCGGCAATCAACGGTGCCCTGGTGTTTGAAATTCATTCCCATTTCTTGCATGGGACCTAAGCATGCACCCAAGGACACATATTTGATTTATCAACCAATTTATATGCACTGGAGCATGTGCATGTAGTTCAAATTTGAATTATGTACATAGATGCATTGAAAACTCAGTTAATGCATAAAAATGTCCACACGAACCCCGAAAAATCACAAAAATTCACACAACACTCTTGTTGTTCTATGTTGACACGAGAATTTTTTTTGAAAGCAATAAGAGCCAATGGATATCGTTTCGTCCCCAAAGGTGGGACGTTCCCTACCAAAAACCATCATGCTTGTTGTGAGGAGCTCCGGTTTGTGAGAAGCATATACCCAAACCTGCCCCAAATGGGACAAAATTTGTACCACGGCATGTTGATGCCGCTCCATGATAGCATGCCAAGTTTCATGAATTTCAAACGAGTGTTGGATTTACTAGAATTTAAAAACTAGGCATCTCAATGTTTTGCCGGCAATCAACGGTGCCCTGGTGTTTGAAATTCAATCCCATTTCTTGCATGGGACCTAAGCATGCACCCAAGGACACAAATTTGATTTTTCAACCAATCTATATGCACTAGAGCATGTGCATGTAGTTCAGATTTGAATTATGCACATAAATGCATTGAAAACTTAGTTAATGCATAAAAATGTCCAAAGGAACCCCGAAAAATTGCAAAATTGAACACAACACTCTTGTTGTTCTATGTTGACACTCGATTTTTTTGAAAGCAATAAGAGGCAACGGACATCGTTCCGTACCGAAACCCTCATGCTTGTTGTCAGAAGCTTTGCTTTGTGAGAAGCTTATACCCAAACCTGCCCCAAATGGGACAAAAAATTTACCATGGCATGTTGTTGCCGCTACATGATAGCATGTTAAGTTTCATGAATTTCATACGAGTTTTAGATTTACTAGAATTTAAAAA
Organism: Triticum dicoccoides; assembly: GCF_002162155.2. Lineage (NCBI taxonomy): Eukaryota > Viridiplantae > Streptophyta > Magnoliopsida > Poales > Poaceae > Triticum > Triticum dicoccoides. The sequence continues at coordinate 172,983,942 of NC_041380.1, forward strand.
CCATGTATCTCAATGTTTGCGGCTGAGTGACAGTGGTAGGGTGTTTGAAATTCATTCCCATTTCTTGCATGGGACCTAAGCATGCAACCAAGGACACATATTTTATTTTTCAATAAGTTTATATGCACTTGAGCATGTGCATGTTGTTGAAATTTGAATTATGTGCATAAAATGCCTGGTAAACCCAGTTAATGTAAAAAAATGTACAAACGAACCCTGAATAATTCCAACTTTTTGACGACACACCTATAGTTGCATGTTCACTGCAGATAAAAGTTCTAACAATTCAAACACCATCCTTTGTAGTTGTGACCCCATTACGTAATTCAAATGATCAAGACGGTAAACGAAGTAGATCGCACACAATTTATTATCACAAACCGTGTGAGATGCAGCACAAAATATCTTGAATCACCGTTGGTGTATAGTACTATAAATCAAGTGGATCGCACACAGTTAGTCTCCTTTGTGTACCCAAATTATGCAATGACGTGGATGGCCACTATAACTATGGAATTTCGAACCAAAATTTTTGACGTTCAAACTCAACACACACGGGTTAAGCTATCTGAATCGTTTCTGATGTTCACATATCATACACAGTTCTGAATAAGGGACCATGTCTGATGACACTTTGCGCGCCAGTTTTTTGGCTGAAGCGATTCCAATTTTCGGCTTCCGCGGAAATATGTACCTGGCTGCCCCCTCCCCCTTACCAAAAGCCACATTTCTCCTCTTTCCACCATCCTTTCCAAGTTGAAACCTTCACTCCTTGCTTGCAGTGTCGCCGCCTCCTCGCCAGCGACCCTCCTTCATGCTACTCGGCCTCACCTATCCAAGCAGGTAATCCACACCCGACCCCATCCTCCTCATCCTTCCACATCCCACATGCCCCTACCGTCGGCGTGAGCGCGACACCTTCCACCCAAATCACCGAACCCTCCAACAAATAAGCGTCGGCCTAAGCCATGGTGCACGCAGTATAGCCAGGACCTCAAGGAGCATGTGGGAGCGGAGAAGCAAATCGCGGCCGCACGCGCGGATGAGGTCGCGATGGCTGCCATTCGTGCCGACCCCCAGATCGTGAAGGAGCACATTGCCATTTGCTAGCTACGCCGGTTAAGCATGCTCGGTTTACCCGTTGCATGTGTTGCTCCTGCCTTTTCTTCACAAATTCTTCTAAATTGTGCTATCTAATTTTGCCATGCAATCTGTTTCTCTAGTGTATACGTTCTATATGTCGTGCAGTGTGGTGCTCACTTATTAACTGTTTTGTTAATTGGTTGTCATCTTCAGTTAACTGTTTGGTTTAATTATGCAAATGTGATGTTCAATTCTTCAGGCTGCAATTTTGTATTATCTTCCATGTGAGAAATAAATCGAATTTATCTTTACAAAATTGTGGGTGCATTCTGTTATTGTATACCATGTGAGGAATAAATCGAATCTGGCTGTAGTATATACATGAGAAACAAATACAATTGCTTCAATTGGCTGTAGTTAACTGTTTGGTTAACTTTCTGATCTTCTATTAGGAGTATGTTATATTGTGTAATGTGGTGCTCAGTTAATGTTTGGTTCATTTGTTGTGTTGTTTAGTTAAATGCTTGGTTCAATTCTGCAATGCGATGTCCAATTGTCGTGGGTAGAATTTTGTGTTGGTGTGCATGTGAGGAATAGATCGAATTTGGCTGCACTTAATACATGAGAAACATATACATGTGCTATACTTCCTAGTTCTTAATCATGCTTGGTTTGGATAAATGGGTTTTCCGTGTGGCTTCAATTAATTTGATGAATCTTCAATGTGATTATTTTTCATCAACATATTGTATTGATAGCATGCGAACCCTTACTTAACCTGATGACTAACTACCTTATATGTGTTGCATGGAAACAATGGGAAGCACTGAGTTTCCAATTGAGGTTACCACGTGCATGGTCCATTGTCTAATAGCACATTGTTGTGCAATTGCAGGAACCATTCTAATATTTAGGATTTTAACAATTTGGTCTTGCACATGTAGGTCCTGCTGTTAGAGGTTTTGACCAACTGTTTGACCCTTTTTGCATATGGGGAAATGAGTTGTCCATGAATATCAGTCAAGTCAAGAAACTCAGAAAGATTGTTATGATAAAGAAATTAGCGACAAAAAACAACAAGACCTTTGTCCGCACAATGAAGAAGACATCAGTTCACTATAGGATGGTACTAACTATTATACATTGCCTTTTTTATTCCTTTTCCCCATTTCCAATATAGAGAAGATATTTATGCACATCCTTGTTTTCAGGCCTTTCCAAAGTAGTTCACTGATGATTACCTCTCAAAACACCTGTATGGTCAGGAGGCGAGGAAGGTATTCATACAACACCCATGGTTCAATATAGAAGTGTTCTTAAACAGGACGAAGGATGGACGGTCAATCATCCACAGGCACTGGCCTAAAGTTACAAAGACCTTCAACATCAATGAAGGCTCAATATTTGCCTTCTGCTTCAGCAGTTTTCCAGATGAGATACATCAGTCTATGTACCATTTGTGATGCTAATTTTGAAAGGTTATAGATGTTGCATGTGAAACTTGGCCCTGGTGTAGTTGTGTAATAGGGTAACTGAGCGCTGAAGCTACATGATGTTGTACTTTGATGTAATTCAATTATGAAAATGCAATATATTGTGTGCTTAATATGAACTAACAATTAGATTACTAAATGGATTATGAATAATTGGATAATTAGCCTGCTAATATGGTTTTGCTATTACAAACGGTTGTTGAGAAAATACCGTGGGCGATGACCTCAGGCAACGCAGACAGTTTCTATGAATGAACCATGTTTGATCAATGAACAATCACACATGCCTTTCTCTTGAAAACTGTTTGCATTAGGCCACCTTGCGCAAATGTTTACCACATGAAAATTGTGTGTGATGGGCAACCTTTGCCACATAGTTTCTTCCACGGATCGTGTGTGATATATTCAATAACACAAGCGATTTAATGGGAGAAATTGTGTGTGATGTACCTATGAATGGAAATGTTTTCCTTGGAGAGAGTGTGTGGGATGTACATATAAACGGAAATGTTTAGCGGGGACTAACTGTGTGGGATGTACTTGCGACTGGAAACAATTTCGCCATATAATTGTATTTTTAGCTCTACTGTATGTATTTCCATATTTGAGCGCTCGCCGGTCGCACACAACCTCATTTTGCTGAATGTGTGTGCCAGGAGGGCATATCCCCAATGGTTTCTAGGTCGTGTGGGAAAGGGGTTAAAAACCGTTTGTTTAGAAGCTCGCTGTATTAGTGTGTGACAGTCAGTTTTTGGCTTTCTCTACTGAGATGTTTATCCGAATGAGCTGGAAACACAATCGCAGTAGTTCTCCCTTTACTGCCTTAGCCGAACAAGCAGACCGTAAGGCAATAACCATAGGAGCCGGGCAACCCAACTATTGACCAAAGACATGATTATGAGCCGATGCATATAATGCTATATTCGTGACGCCAAATTTGCACAGTAAAAGTGTTTCAAACTTATTTTAGTTTTAAGACATGTACGTGGCCGAATGGAGCCCCTGGCGATTTAGGTTGTACCAAGGTGTACATGGCAATCAGATGAGAAAAAAAGAAGGAATACAGGTTAAGAAATAAGCCAGTACCGAATAGGTTGGGTGAGAAACTGTTTCCATTATAGTCTGATTGATACGCCCAAACGTATTTTTACAAATGATGCGATAAGCATCGATGCTATTTTACATGCCGTGCACCAGGGAAAGTTGTGTGCGGGTCCTAAAAAGGAAGAGGTGATCTTTAAAGATCCTTTAAATATTCTGCCACACGTCTATGTTGCTTTTCCTCCTTGGTGTATTATCCTTCGAAGGGATCAACGATCGGGTTCTCATGAGGGACCTAAAAAGGGCCCTTGATACCGTTGAAAGGTGTTGGTGGTTGTAAGGAACCTAGAAAAGAGAAAATAAGAGAAAAAGAAACATGAGGTTCCAGGTAGGGTCGAGTCATATTGTGGACTTTGTCTTTACTATGCCTCCGTCTTGCCAGATGGTATCTTTAGTGCGTAGTTATGTAAGCGTGGCACATATGCCGCAATTCAGCTAGGGCTGAGACGGAGGCCAAATTTCAAATCGAGGTCCGGATGAGCCAGACCGTCACTCTGCCGAGTAGTCCGGATGCATTTAAAAGTGTCCGAGGGCTTGACTGCCGACGTAGTGTTTGGCTTGATAAGGCCGCCCTGGACCTCTGCTGCAAGGTCTGGGCATCTTTATCTTGACATATGTATAATGCGGGATCGCATTGAAGCAAGCGAACGCGGTTCGACCGACCAACGCATGATAACCACTACGGAAAGGGACGATTTCAAAGATCAAGTCCTCACTTCGGAAGTTGTCTGGCGAACCGAAAACTATTTCCAATGTGATTGAGCCCGTGCAACGGGCCTCTACACCAGGTATTACTCCATTAAAGGTAGTTTTGGTGGGTTTAATTCTTGATGAATCAATACCCATTTTGCGGACCGTGTCCTGATAGAGCAGGTTAAGGCTGCCGCCGCCGTGCATGAGGACCTTCTTTACGTGGAATCCGCCGATAATTGGGTCGAGTACCAACGTGGTCGAGCCTCGTGAGGGATACTAGTCGGATGGTCTCTCCGATCGAAAGTGATCGGACAGGCTGACCATGGATTGAATTTTGGGGCGACTGGCTCTATCGCATAGATGTACCATAGAGCGCGCTTGCGCTCCCGCTTGGGGATGTGAGTAGCGTATATCATATTCACCGTTTTGACCTCGAGGGGGAATTTCTTCTGTCCCCCAGTGTTCGGTGGGTGAGGCTCATCATCGTCATCCTCACTGGTCGACCCTTCTCCTTATGTCCGGTGCTTAGCTTACCGACTTGTTTAAAGACCCAACAGCTTCTGTTGGTATGGTTGGTAGGCTTGTCGGGGGTGTCGTGAATTTGGCAAGGTTGATCGAGTATTCGGTCCAGGCTAGACGAGTTGTCTTTATTTCTTTTAAATGGCTTCTTCCGTTGACCGGATTTGGAGCAACTGAATCCAGCATTGACCGTTGTGTCTTCAGTATTATTATTGTTACTTTGACGCTTGTGTTTGTTATGTCGGGGCCTGCCGCTGCCGTTTCTGGTTTCAGAAGTACCAGGGTCGCTGGTAGCGTTCTTGCTACGGGCTAACTAGCTATCCTGTCCCGCACAGATGCGGGTCATGAGTGTTGTAAGTGCTGCAATGGACTTTGGCTTCTCTTGTCTGAGGTGTTGGGCGAGCCATTCATCACGAATGCTGTGTTTAAAGGCCGCTAGAGCTTTGGTGCCCGGGCAGTCGAAGATTTGGTTCTTTTTAATTAAGAACCTTGTCCAGAATTTTCGGGCTGACTCTCCGGGGGCTGTACATAGGTACCTTGGAAGTTGTCTCTAAAGGCATCTTCCAAATCTTCCTAGCTGCCAATAGAATTTTATGGGAGGCTATTTAACCAGTGTTGAGCTGGTCCCTTAAGCTTTAGGGGGAGGTATTTGATGGCATGTAGATCGTCACCGCGGGCCATGTGAATGTGGAGAAGAAAATCTTCAATCCATACCGCGGGATCTGTTATACCGTCATATGATTCAATGTTCACAGGTTTAAACCCTTCTGGGAACTGGTGCTCCATTACCTCATTGGTGAAGCATAGGGGGTGTGGGGTGCCTCTATACTAGGCGGCATCGCGATGTGATTTGGACGAGGGACGTATGCAGTTTTCGTCACGTGCGAGGTTGTGTCTGTCCCACCAAGTCCGATGGCCGCCCTCGTGCGTTGGAGCATGCCCCTGGATCCGTAGATTGTTCTTGTTAGACCGTCTCTATTGTCCAGGTCCTTGCATAAGTCATAGGTATAGACCGAGGCCGTTACCTCCTTGCCTCGAGGGCGGGGTGGTGCGGGCTCGTGTTCGGTATGAGTAGCCGGTCTGTCCTGTCCCCGTGGGGGTCGGTCGGGCTCGTTAGTAGCTTTATGCTTTGGCGGTATGGGCTCAAGGGCCTCATCATCGAATTGAGTAACTCTTAGTTGGGCGCTCGAGGCCGTATTCCTCGGCCGCCAGGACATTAGTCCATATGTCATTGAGTAGATCCTGATCAGCTTGACGCTGCTTCTGCTTCTTTTTTGGGCTTCTTATAGTGGTGATTAACCGTCGTTTGAAGCGTTCTTGTTCTAGGGATTCCTCCGGCACGATGAAATCTTCGTAGCCGAGGCTCACATCCACTTCGAAGATCGGTAGGTAATTACTGTCCACCGAGTCTCCGTTCTCGATAGGATCATCTGGATTAACTTTCCCATCCTCCCAATCATCATGTTCGGATGTTGGCTCGACAGGTGCTTCGGGGTCTTCAGTGTTCTCCGGAGTGTTATTGTCTTCGGTGCCGGTATTACTGTCTTTTTGGCGACACGATTTCGAGCAGTGCTGCTGACGTCAATGTTTTGGAGGTGCTTCGGCAGGCTTGTCCTCAACCGGATTTTCCTTGCCGTTGTCACCATCCTCATTGGGTGTGTCCACCATGTACACGTTGTATGCGGAGGTGGCTGTCCATCGTCCGGTAAATGGAGGGTTTTGGCCTTGTTCATCTCCGGCGTCGTCTTCCATATCGTCGATGTCTTCAGCGGCGTAGTCTAGCATGTCGGTTAGATCCCCGACAGTGGCTATGAAGGGGGTGGTGGGTGGGAAGTAAAATTCCCCGCTCTCAGCCCTTAGTCTGGGTTGGGCATAATTCGAAAGTGATCCTTCCATAATGGCGAGTGATCACATTAAGTCCAGAGCCTCGTTTAAAGGCGAGGGTTGGACAGAGAAGCCAGAGTCCGTGGGGCTGTCCGGAGTTGGGGCCTCCTGGCGGCGCCCGCTTAACACAGACCTCGAGAGCTCAGACTTAGAGTCCGGCAGAGTGTCCGGTGCTTGAGTGACAAGAGGAGATTGGTTTGTCTTCGGGTTAGCTGACGATGTCGTCCCCTCCAAATCTCCAGTAACAAGTTCCGTAATTGCATAGGATCCAGCGGGTACTAAAGTTCTGTCTTCGGACCGGACAACCTTCTCCTAATCTAACAACGGAGCGGTGATCGGGGCCGCGAACCCTTCGAAGATCAAATCCCATCGGATATCGGTGACATAGTTTAAGTTCCCAAAATTGATCTGATGACCAGGGGCGTAGCTGTCGATCTGCTCGAGCTGGCCAATCGAGTTGGCACGCAGCGCGAAATGCCGAACATGAAAATCTGGCCTAGGGAAAATACTTCCCCCGAAACAGCATCATTATGGATGACTGAACGAGCCATCGAATCCTTTATCGACAGCACAGAGGAACTCTCAATGAAAGCACCAATGTCGGTGTCAAAACCGGTAGATCTTGGGTAGGGGATCCCGAACTGTGCGTGTAAGGATCGAAGGTAACATGAGGCAGGCAAAACGATGTTTACCCAGGTTTGGGCCCACTTGATGGAGGTAAAATCCTACTTCATGCTTGATTGACTTTGATGAGTATAGGGTTACAAGAATTGAGCTAGCTCGAGATCGTAATGGCTAAACCCTAGAAGTCTAGCATATATGATTATGACTATGATTGCCTCTACGGACTAAACCCTCCGGTTTATATAGGTACCAGAGGGAGCTAGCGTTTGTATAGACTCGGTTTACAGAGAAAGGAATCTTCATATCCGAACACCAAGTTTGCCTTCCACGCCAAGGAGAGTCCCATCCAGACACGGGGGAAAGCCTTCTATCTTGTATCTTCACAGCCCGCCAGTCCGGCAAACGTCACATAGCCCGGATGCCCGGGGACCCCCTAATCTAGGACTTCCTCAAAGCTCTTTGGTTTTCTGGTCTCTGAGAGAGGTATTGTAGCTAACCCGGAGAAAATCAAGGCTATTGCTTCATTGGTAAGCCAATGTGCATTAATGATGTCTAGTGTTTGGAGGGTCGTATTGCAGCCCTAAGCCAGTTTACAAGCCGCCTGGGAGAGAAAGCTATTCCTCTTTACTAGATGATGAAGAAAACAGATCACTTTGTGTGGAGTGATCTTGCTAATGAGGCCTTCAAGGCTCTTAAAAACAATTAGCTGACCCATCGGTTCTTGCAGCTCCTGTTGAGAATGAGACCTTGCTTTTATATGTGGCTGCTAACAGTAGAGCCGTCAGCGTGGCAGTTGTAGTGGAAAGGAAGGAAACGGGTAAGGAATATCCGGTTCAAAGGCTGGCTTATTATGTCAGTGAGGTCTTAATTGAGTCTAAACAGAGGTACCCACATTGGCGAAAGCTAGTCTATGGGGTGTTCATGGCCAGTCGCAAGTTGAAGCATTATTTCCTTGGTCATCCTATTACTGTGGTCAGTTCTGCTCCCTTAGGGGATATTATTCAAAACAAAGAAGCCACAGGCTGAGTGGCCAAGTGGGCCATTGGCTTGGACCCCATGGTTTCGAATATATGCTTACGAGAGCTATCAAGTCTCGGGCTCTTGTGGATTTCATCAATGACTGGACAGAGTTGCAGATGCCTAAGGAGAAGCCTGATAATACATATTGGACTATTCATTTTGATGGGTCCAGGCAGTTGGAAGGCTCGGGGGCTGGAGTTATTTTGACTTCCCCACGAGGTGACAAATTTTGCTATGTTTTACGGCTCATGTTTCCTTGTACTAATAATGGAGCTGAGTATGAGGCCCTGCTCCATGGTCTTCGGATAGCCAAAGAGATGAGTTTAAGCTAGGTGTGCTTTGGCGACTCAGATTTGGTGGCTCGACAAGTCTCAGGAACTTGGGATTCTAAGGTACCCGCTCATGGCATCTTACCGCCGGGCGATTGACAGTATTGCTGGTCATTTCAAATGTTATCAAGTGGAACATGTTGATTGCACAAAGAATGAGGTGGGCGATGCTTTAAGATGGCTAGGGTCTCAGCGTAAGCCGGTACCACCAAATGTTTTTCTTGATATATCAAATAACCCTTCAATTAAGCTACCAATAGAGGAGGATCTTGCAATTCTTGACCCGGAGGCACAGTTGGTGGCAGCTCTTCATGCTACTCCTGATTGGACGGTGCCGTACTTGGCTTATATGACCCGGGGTGAGTTGCCTGAGGATGAAACTTTGGCCAAGCAAATAACTCGGCGGTCTAAGTCCAAGACCATCATTAATGGCGAGTTACACCGATGCAGTGTCACAGGCATGTTCCAGCGTTGTGTTTCTAATGAAGAAGGCCGTGAGATTGTAAGGGAAATCGATGAAGGGGATTGTGGACATCATGTTGGCTCTAAATCTCTGGTGGCTAAAGCTTTTCGTCATGGATTTTACTGGTTGACAGCTCATGCTGATGCAGAAGATCCGGTTAGCAAGTATCATGGTTGTCAGAAATTTTCTAAACGAGCTCATGTGTCAGCTCAAGAATTGAGGATGATTCCAATTACTTGGCCATTTGCAGTCTGGGGGCTGGATATGGTTGGACCTTTCAATAAGTTTAAGGACAAAAAGACCCACCTCTTGGTGGCGGTTGACAAATTTGCCAAGTGGGTTGAGGCATAGCTGTTCAGTAAGTGTGATGCGGCAACAGCTGTTCAATTCATTAAGAAGGTGATTTTCTGCTTTGGCTACCCTCATAGTATCATAACTGATAATGTCACTAATCTGTCTAAGGGTGCTTTGAAAGAGTTCTGTCAGCAAGAGCATATTCATCTTCACGTTTCTTTGGTGGCTCACCCCCAATCCAATGGTCAAGCTGAAAGGGCCAATCAAAAATCTTGAAAGGAATAAAACATCGGCTTATGGTTCATTTGCAGAGGATGCTGGGTTGTTGGGTTGAGGAATAACCATCAGTTCTTTGGAGTATCAATACCACCCCCAACAGATCAACATGTTACACGCCCTTCTTCATGGTCTATGGGGCAGAGGCGGTTCTTCCAAGCAATATCCGTCATGACTCGCCCCGAGTGGCGGCTTATGTTGAAGTTGTCAATGAAAAGGCACGTCAGGATGCTCTTGATATGTTGGATGAGGAGTGTGACCTTGCAGCGGTTCATTTGGCAATATACCAGCAAGATCTACGTCGCTATCATAGCCGCCGGGTTAAAACCCGTACCTTTTAAGAAGGCGACTAGGTGCTCCGGCTCATCCAAGATCAAACAAATATGCAGAAGTTCTCCCCACGTTGGGAAGGACCTTTTGTGGTCAGCAAGAACCTGAACAACGGTCATATTACCTCATTGATATTTGAGACCACAAGGACTCACACACATCGGAGGAGGAGACCCGCCGGCCTTGGAACACTGCTCATCTTCGACCTTATTATACCTGAGCCACCGGCTCTTGTGTTGTACATAGTTTCTTCAGTGTAAAAATTATGTTCACTATAATAAAGCCGGCATCCATAATAATTCAAGGCGTCCGTTGGTTCAATCCTAAAGTGTATGAGCCTTTATTACTTGTTCATAGTGTCAATTGGGGGCTTTCTTCTCAATGATCAGAGCCATGCTTACCCTCTTCATCAGGCTTACATACCTTCTCGCGGGTCACTTGGGGGCTTCCTGCTCAATGAGCATAGCCATGCTTACCCTCTTGATCATGCTTACATGACTTTTCGAAGGTCACTTAGGGGCTTCCTGCTCAATGATCTTAGCTATGCTTACCCTCTTGATCATGCTTATATGCCTTCTCGCGGGTCACTTGGGGGCTTCCTGCTCAATGAGCATAGCTATGCTTACCCTATTGATCAGGCTTACATGCTTTTTCGCAAGTCACTTGGGGGCTTCTTGCTCAAAGAGAATAGCTATACTTACCCTCTTGACCAGCTTACATGCCAGGTGTAAACACCAAATTTTGGGTTAACCGGCTTGTATGTCGTTGTTACTCCCCCAGGTAATCCTGGAATGACCTACCATGTTCTTGACAATCAATCTTTTAAATAAGACCCTGAGCTCGTTAAAGTTAAAACGACGGTTTTTCATGTGAGGGTCGGCTTACAGGTGTGCTGGAAAATAACTCAGTGGATGTGCGGCCCATGAAAGCACTTGAAGTTTTAGGCTTGGCGGCCTATGAAAGCCTTGTGTTTTCCAGTTTCCCAATTTTTCTGACAATTTTGAGTTCATATCCTTCTTCCATATTAATATATGTTTCTTTTGCAATTCATTCCATGTAGCCTCGATTTTAGGACTCATACTTGAATTCGTTGGGTTAATAACCCGCCCTGATAAGCAGACTTTAAGTCGCCAGGATAATTCGCCTTGAATAAATTCAAGTCATGATTCTTCATGTTTACGGGTTAACACCCATGCTGGATTACAATCATTACAACGTCATTATAATATCAATCTAGAGGTATGAGTTTTCATGTTTTAAATATTTAGGTTTTTTCAAAACCCGTCATGCCTTCGACCTTAAGTCGCCGGCATATTTCCGGATTAAATAGCCTTTAGTCTTTCTATCAAAGACCATTATATTAGGGTTTCTTCAAATATATTTGTGACCCGCCCTGGCGTAAACCGCCTAGGCATATGTTGTTTTCTTGTGTACAGGAAGCATGATGATGCTTGATCTAGTCCACGTAACTAATAATATTGTACGCACAAGTGGCGTGTGATAAAAATCAAACATGGCAGTTTAAACATTTAGATGATAACACATGCACGATGGCATGGCACATCATTGTTTCAACTAGCATATTACAAGCCTTACCAAAGCCCAAATGATTAAGAGTTTTTCAAAGATAAGCGTCATGCTGCGATCTGAGAGCCGCCCCTTGGATCAGTTATTTTGGTCCTCACGAGTTGAAGCTTCCGGGTTCTTCTTCTTCCTCCATCGTCTGGAAGTTAGGTGATGTCAAGTCGATGCCGGTTAAAGCTTTGAACATAGCTTCGTCATCTATAAGGGTGGATGGATCAACATCAGGAGCAAAAGTATGCTTACGTGTTGGAGGGATCAGATCTACAACTTCATAAGAAGGCGTGTTCACTTTTGAGTTTTCCATTGTATAAGCCGCCTAATATTTGGACAAATCAGTCTCTCCTGTCAATTTGCTCGCCAAAGGTCACATTTCTTCCACGCACTTGGTAAAATCTACTTCTTCAAAAGGTAATCCATCCTCCTAAAGCTTGGACAACCAGTGGACATTTCCATCAGGTTTAATTCTGCTTGCCATGCTTTGGCCCGGCTCAAAGCAGTGATGGCACCAGCTCGGGCGGATGATCACTTAATCTCTTCAATTCTTTGAGGCATGATAGATACTTTGTCCAGTACCTCTCTGATGAGTGACGGTGGCTGCTTTTTGTGTGAGATGGCCGCTATGGTTTGCTGAGCGCCTATATATAGCTGTTCCACCAACGTGTAAGCCGCCGTCAGCTTCACCCACATGTCTTGTCCAAGGTTGGAGCTTCTGCGGCCTGCTTGTGCAAACATATGATAAGTCACCAGGCGGGTCAAAGTAAATTACCGGTGCAAGATTGCGATGCAAAGTCACTTACAAAAGATGGAGGCTATCATCTAATTTACATGTTGCTTTAAACCGGATAACTCTTCAGTCACTGACTTAAGAGCAGCTTCAACATCTTCAGCTCTTTTCAATAGAGCCGCTTTCTCGGTGTCTCAGCCGGCTCTCTGCGTGTGAAGTCTGTATTTAATTTGTCTGATAGTTCCAAGGCGGTTTTCAGTTTTGATTTGGCCTTTGAAGTTTCTGATTGTTGCAATTTGATTTTCTGCCGCAAATCGACCACCTGAGACTCCTTCATGCTTAATTCAGCCTACAAAGATAATCAAGCAACACTAGGAATTATGATAATCATTCTTTTGAAGTCCCAAGCACATTACAAGTACTGTACTTGGCACTCGGGGACTAATGTAGGCCATTTTTTCAAATAAATACTTAATGACCCGGCTCAATTTTTTCAAATTAAGCCGGCTCATGGGGGCTACATATTTGGATTTTTTACAACATGGTCTTAAGTCCCGGCTTAACTATTCAGCTTAAGTTGGACCTTGGGGGCTACTCATTGGATGTAATGGAGATATGATAATTTTGAAGAATTGCAAGAAGGCTATCATTTAAGTCTACAACATTTTCAATTCTTTCATATCCTTTAGACTTGGTGGCTGACATAGATAGATGTGAGAAGGTTTTCTGTTGCTTACCTCAAAGCGCTCCTTCATCAGATTCACCAGGCTGGCTTCCATCTCACGGTTGTTCTGAAGGCGGTTCAAATACCCATCATGGATTTCATTGGCATTGAAGCTGGCATAGCTTTCCAAGTCAAATTTTCATTTGCCATTGTCAGCAGCTAAAAATTCTTCCTGGCGCTGTGCTTTGCCAAGACAGCGGGGTTCCTTGGCTCCATATAGCTAGTCCTAGTAACTACAATGTCTTCGCAATTTTCTTCAATAGGCCTGGTGGGACTTGGCGGCTTAGCACTGGGCGGGTCAACACCCATTGGATCCACTATGATGTTGAGAGTCTCTAGTGGCGGGTCATCGACAGTAGCGCCAGGAGTTTGATGAGAAGCTTCAGATATCGTTTGTTTCTCTGGATCAGTAACCTTGGGGTCTTCGGCCGGCTTGTTCATCTTTAGTTTCTTGCTAGGTTTGGCTATTCCGCTGAAAGTAAGAGATATGAAGACGTTAATATATCAATATGTAAAGTGCTAAAAAACAAAGAGGTTAAATGCTCTCACCCAAGAGCGACTTTGAAGAGAGGAATCTAAGTCCTAGTAGATTTGCCGGAGGAAGAGTGAGAGGTGCCCTGATAATTTGAGTCGTAAGGATTAAGCGGTTGACGGATAAGACCCGCTTTTAGAAAACATAAATTTGAGTTTTGAGGCACCTCTGCTCATGTTTGCAAGGGGCCGACATGTTGGGTAAGCCGGCACGAAGGTCTCCCCCTCCACTGCTCTGGGTTGTACGCCGAGCTTCATGCTGGTGTTCATTCAAAATAAAGTTTGGATCCAATAAAGCTAAAGGGTGAGAAAACCTTACTTTCCGGGTCACGTACCGAACTTTATGTCTTTGCGAATGCTTTGAGTCAGAGGAAATAATAGTTACCTCTGCAGCATTTGCCCGAATAGTCTCCATGTCATCCTGAGAAGTGTCAGCATCAATAAGATGTGTAAAAAGGAGCCAAGGGAATCGAGTTCTACCTCCGACTCCTCATCATTCAGTGCAAATAGCTCTGTTGTGTTTGTTTTCTTCTTGCCAGGTTTCTTGGAGGCTTTGGTCTTGTCTCTAGCCTTTTTGGCTGGCTTTTCTTGCAACTTCTTGCTCAGGAAAAAAGAGTCATCCTTAAAAGGAAGTAAATAAAGATAAGGAATGTGCAATTTTCAATATGAGTAATGGTTACAGAAAAGTTGATTTAAAGGAGTTATATATGGAGCCGGGTTAAGAGCGTAGAAGGGGTTCATCCCCATTTTCCTGCAGGTCCCTAGACTCTCATTCAGCAGTGTCTTTGTCATGTCATTAATTTCTTTGCCTTCCAGACACATTTGACAGTAACACTGTGGATCTTTGGCATCACAAGTATACTCACACATTAAGCTAGGCCGTCTGCTCAAAGGTATGATCCTCCAAGTGACCCAGCATCGAACCAAGTCAACTCCGGTTAGTCCATTGGCTGGCAAGGCCCTCACCTCTGAAAAGTTAGGCATATATTTTGCATGTTCAGTAGTGGTCAGCCGGTATGGAAGCGGATGTTTTGGGCTAAGCCGGCAGTCGCGGAAACCCGACAAAGTATTTTAATTTGATGGACATGTATCTTGGCAATAAAACCAAGTTTGATTCCAGTCCTTTGGGTAACTAGGAAGTGCAGCTGTGGGGAAGATAGCATCTCTTCGTCTCTGAATTGAAATACCACCAAGTTCTAAGCAAGGTCCATCTATAAACTCGGTCTGGTGGTTCAGATCATAGTATTCTCGGAATAGATCGACGCTGGGCTCTTCTTGAAGGTAAACTTCACAAAATACTTGAAAGTTGCAGATGTTGGAAAAGGAGTTTGGTCCGATATCTTGGAGGTGAAGTTTGAAAAGTGCAATACCACAAAAGAATTTTGAGCCAGGCGGTGAGAAACCGCGGTTCATATGATCACCAGAAACAATGACTTCGCCTTCCTTCTGCTAAGGTCTAACTTCGATTCCTAGGGCTCGCCAGTGAATAACATCTTTGGATGATAGAAAGCCCACTTGAACATATTCTGTAAGAGTTTGCTCCGTGAGGTAACAGTCTTTGTTATCTTTGACAATGAACGCCTGAGAAATACAGTATGGTGGATCAGTATTATGAGGAAGAACCACCCAATGTTTTCAAATTCATGTTTAAGTCATCCGTTTCATAGAAAAAGACTATCGATACTCAATTGGTGAGCCAGCTAAGGTTCTGGCGGGTTATGGAAGATTAATGGTTAAGCCGCCCAGCGAGTGAATGGCGGGTTAGTTGACTATCAAGATAGTTGAAATTTTCCTAAGTATGGAAGAAATAGGTTCCACAATTTGCAGTTATATTTGCAGATCTACAACAGTTCAGGAAAGGAAAATAATTGCTAACCCTAAATATGACAGTGTAAGAGCATGCTACCTGGTTTTGAATCTCAGGAAGACAGGATGCATCTGTGATTTGGAATGGATGCTAAAACTGCTACTATGCAAATCTCGTACTACTTTTTGGATCAAACTAGGCATTCGTAGAGAAGCTACGACGAGCAGCGACGAACACCAACAAACACCGACGAACTAGGGTAACTTAATGTGGATTGAGAACAAGTTGAGATGAGTACCTGTTGATCCTGATGTACAGCGGAGGGGCACCCCGATCTCTGGTTACAGTCAGGTCGATGCAGCGGCCTCGGTCGGAGTTGTTGAGGAAGGTCGATGGTGGTGTCGGAGCTCGTGCTACGGCAATTGGCACGAGGAAGACGAAGAAGAAGAGGCAGAGGCGGGGGTAAAAATGAAAAAGAGGGCCCCCTATCCCTATTTATAAGGAGGTCATAAGATGGCATTCGCAGAAATCGAGGAGGCAAAGTTATCATGCTGCGGGCACCTCGATTTTTGGGAGGCCCATTAAGATAAAGATTCGTTGAGATATCCTGGGCCACATGCGGAATTAATGCACATGACGTCATGGCGGGTTACAATAGTTCTGCTTATGTGACACCATGGCGGGTTATAGCAGACTGATAAAGAATCGGCAATGATACATTTTGCTTAAGTTAAACAGTGGAGATTCATATGAACAAGTTCAAATCAACCTGGGGCCTAATGTTGGGGATATAGCTTCGAGGTATGACCCACCCAGGAGGGGACGGGTTATACAATATGTGGCTTAACATGAAGGAGGCCCAGGGAGAGGTATGAAGATAGTGGCTGTTAGAGGCATGCCTGCTAAAGGCCTAGGACCGGAGTTGTGAACCGCCATAGGAGGACCTGCTCTGTAAGACATGATTAGTTAGAAACCCAGCCGGTGACGTTGTGTGAGCCGGACGGGACTCTATAAGCCTCCAGGTCTCTACATGTGTATATAAAGGTGAGACCCAGCAGTGGGTTAACTCAAGAAACAAGCAATCGAGAACTAGGTCAAGCGTAATCGCTCCATTGTAATCGAAACTCAAGCAATACAACCAAAAGCAGGACGTAGGCTTTTACCTCGTTGAAAGGGGCCGAACATGGGTAAACTCCTTCTGTCCTTTTTCCCGTTCAACCCCTTCAAGCTAACCAAGTTGAGATGGCTCCGCACCTAAGTCCTTTCTCTAGGGTATCTGTCGTGACAAATCCACGACACATCCCAATTGAATTCAATTGTCTTCTTCATAAAAGAACCAATGCAAGAAGTATCGATCATGGATTGATCATTACGAGAAAGTCGAGCATAAAAATTCCGAATAATAATTCCTCGTGAGAGCTCATGATTGGGGCATATATATAACATTGATTGAGGCCTCCCCCAAGCATGAGCGATACTTTTTCCTTCATGAGTCCAGAAATTATAAATATAATGCCGATCACGATGAACCAGATGCATGGGATAAAACTTCTGATGAAATTCCAATTTCAATCGGTTGTAGTTCCAAGATCCAATATCATCACATAGCCTATACCATGTTAATGCCTTTCCCTTCAAAGATAAAGGGAAGATCTTCTTCTTGACATCATCCTCGGGCAAACCTGCAAGCTTAAATAATCCACAAACATCATCTACATAGATTAGATGCATATTAGGATGTAGTGTTCCATCTCCGGCATAAGGATTAGCTAGCAGTTTCTCTATCATACCCGAAGGAATTTCATAATACATATTTTCAATAGGTTCATTAGGTTAAGGAGAAACCCTTTGCTCTACCGGTCAAGGTGAAGATACCCCGAACAAGCCCCTCGACACATTATTTTCCATAGTGACAAGTGATGGTAAATTTCAGCATGTAATATAAATGTTTCCTTACCAAATTCCACTCACCAAAGGCGCTTCACTCCCCGGCAATGGCGCTAGAAAAGAGTCTTGATGACCCACAAGTATAGGGGATCTATCATAGTCCTTTGATAAGTAAGAGTGTCTAACCCAACAAGGCGCAGAAGGAAATGACAAGCGGTTTTCAGCAAGGTATTCTCTGCAAGCACTAAAATTATTGGTAACAGATAGTTGTGTGATAAGATAATTCGTAACGGGTAAGAAGTTACAAAAGTAACTAAGGTGCAGCAAGGTGACCCAATACTTTTTGTAGCAAACGACAAGCCTGGACTAACTCTTATATAACGTAAAGAGTTCCCGATGACAGATGGGAATTGTTGTCAAGTTATTTTTGATCATGTTATCATATGATTCACGTTCGTTACTTTGATAATTTGATATGTGGGTGGACCGGCACTTGAGTGATGTCCTTACTTGGACAAGCCTACCACTTATGATTAACCCCTCTCGCAAGCATCCGCAACTATGAAAGAAGAATTAAGATAAATCTAACCATAGCATGAAACATGTGGATCCAAATCAGCCCCTTACGAAGCAACACATACACTAGGGAGAAACCCATAATATACTTATTACTTCCCAATGCCTTCCCCTAGGCCCAAACAATGGTGAAGTGTCATGTAATCTACGTTCACATAACACCACTAGAGGAGAGACAACACACATCTCATCAAAATATCTAACAAATACCAAATTCACATGATTTCTTATAACAAGACTCCTCCCATGTCCTCAGGAACAAACGCAACTACTCACAAAGCATATTCATGTTGATACTCAGAGGGGTATTGAATAGCATTAAGGATCTAAACATATGATCTTTCACCGAATAAACCAAATAGCATCAATTACAAGGAGTAATCAACACTACTAGCAACCCACAGGTACCAATCTGAGGTTCTGAGACAAAGATTGGATACAAGAGATGAACTAGGGTTTGAGAGGAGATGGTGCTGGTGAAGATGTTGATTGAGATTGAACCCCTCTCGATGAGAGGATCGTTGGTGATGAAGATGGCTTCGATTTCCCCCTCCAAGAGGGATGTTTCCCTAGCAGAACAGCTCCGCTAGAGCCCTAGATTGCGCCTTGAGACGGCGGCACGTCATCCCGAAAGGTTCCTCCTTCCAGGTCAAAACACATCATATAGTAGAAGATGGGCACCGGAGGCCTGCCAAGGGGCTCACAATCTAGGGGGTGCGCCCAAGGGGGCGCCCCCACCCTTGTGGCTACCTGGTGGGTCCCCTCTGGTACCTTCTTCGCCCGATATTTTTTTAAACATTCCAAAATAATTCTCTGTAATTTTCAGGACTTTTGGAGTTTTGCATAATAGGTCTGTCAGATTTGCTGCTTCCCGGTCTAGAATTTCAGCTACCGACATTCTCCCTATTCATATAAACCATGTAAAATAAGAGAGAAAAGGCATAAGTAGTGTGCTATAATGTGTAATAACAGTCCATAATGCAATAAATATCAATATAAAAGCATGATGCAAAAATGGACGTATCAGGGGCGTGCCCACCCCCCTAGGGCATGCCTGGCAGGCTTGTGCGCCCCTTGCAGCTCCCGCAACCCTAACTACAACTCAATAAGTACCTATTCATGAAGAAAAAAATTAGAGAGAAGGAATCATCGCGTTTCATGATATGGGGCCGCTTCCACCTCCTGTTCTTCATTCGTAGGGCTGATCTGGAGTCCGTTCTGGGCTCCAGAGAGGGGGATTTGACGCCGCCATCATCATCAACCTCCTCCATCACCAATTTCCTGATGATCACCACTTGGAGTGAGTAATTTCTTCATAGTCTTATTGGACGGTGATGGTTTGGATGAGATCTATCATATAATCGAGCTAGTTTTGTTAGAGCTGGATCTCTTGAATCCACTATGTTCCAAGATTGATGTTGCTATGAATTTTCTATGCTTAAAGTTTTTCACTATGCCCCAAGTGCCATGATTTTAGATCTTAACCCTTTATGTTTTCACAAATATATGTGTGTTCTTGATCATATCTTGGAAGTTGCATGCACCTATTACGTGTTATGATCTGCATACCCCAAAGTAACAGAAATTGGGATTCCTTCCGATGATTACCGTAGTTTGAGGAGTTCATGTATTCACTATGTGCTAATGCTTTGTTCCAATTCTCTATTAAAAGTAGGCCTTAATATCCCTTTAGTTTCCTTAGGTCCCCGCTGCCACGGGAGGGTAGGACAAAACATGTGATGCAAGTTCTTATCGCAAGCACGTATGACTATATACGGAATACATGCCTACATTACATTGATGAATTGGACCTACTTTTGTGTCACTCTAGGTTATGACTATTACATGATGAATGCCATCCAACATAATTATCCATCACTGGCCTACGAGCTTTCCGCATATTGATCTTTGCTAAGTTACTTTTGTCACTGCTGCTGTTACAATCACAATCAAACTACTATTGTTACTGCTACCATTGCTATTGCCACCGTTACTACTACTATCAAACTATCATATTATTGTGCTACTGATCACTCTGTTGTAGAATGTTAGTTCTCCAGGTGTGATTGAATTGACAACTCAACTACTAATACTTGCAAATATTCTTTGGCTCTTGTTGGTGCAACAAACCCCTGGGTCTGTTGCCCAAACTGTGCACATGCACGAGAGCAAGATTACAACACCAAGATCGGACCGAAGCACAAGGGATCAGTCCTTCAAGGGACCGGCGTGCAGCACAGGAAGATAAACAAGAGCAAGATACTACTAAGGGAAAACCTTCCTTTGCTGGGCAAGCGAACCTAGCAAGGTTAGGGTTACGCCTGGAAGCACGCATTCGGGTCGTCCCGACAGGCTTGCTGGGGTTTACGGAGGCAGAACCACCTCACCGCACCACCTCATCACAACACACGTCATCGATCGGTGCGGTGTCAAGCTCCAAAGTGACTATGTGGCTTGTATTTGCCACATGGCAGCCACTTCCAACAGAAAATCCCTACAAGCATGCGACGTGTTGATCAAGCAGGCGCGAAGCTGGCAGCCCTGCCATGAAAGCTACGATGTGACGTTGAGCTATGCATTTAATGCCCTTTGTCAGCCTGCAAAGTTAGGTATGATAGCACTGTTAGCTATCTAATCAGTGCATAATGACTGATTTGCCATTGTGGTGACCCTTTATCTATAAAAGGAGGCCCAAGGAAACCGTAGAAAGGGTTGGCTAATCCACACCGACAAACATTCATACGCGCGTAGCCTCTTGCGCTCCGAGGCAACCCTGCCGGGTAAGCATGTTGTGCTAACCACCATTTTTCCACCATCAATCCACCAAAGCAGGAGTAGGGTTTTACGCCTCACAGCGGCCCAAACCAAGGTAAAGATTGCCCGCGTCATCTCTACCATGCTATTCCATGCTCCTTTACTCTTTGTGCAACATGCCATCCCATCGCCGAACCAACAAGGGACCCTTGGTCCCATAAGTGGTCATGGTTTCCTGTGACATCTTTGGCGCGCCAGGTAGGGGGATCACTTGCGCGAACCTGAAAGTGTGAGAAACGCGACATCTCCATCGCCATTTTCATCATCAACGGCTCCATCGACTATGGAACCCAAGAAGAAACCATGTGCTTCAGCTCACCAGTCCACTTCGAAGGCTCCACCGCCCACGGCCACCAACGCCATGGGAGATGCGGAGGCACACAAGGATGTGGGCGCTGCGGGAGACATGGTCGGCGCATGCGGCATAGTCACCACCTCCCCCGCGGCCAAAGTAGGAGTGGGAGGCACCAGAGGAGAGTAGCATCAGCAAGACTCCAGTGGTCATGCTCCACGAGGTACGAAGAAAGTGGTTATACCGTCTATACGTCCACTTTGCATCATGTTTACCTACTGTTATTTATAATGTTTTAATGCATAATAATGCTTTTGGAGTAATTCTAATGCCTTTTCTCTTATAATATGCAAGGTTCACAAAAGGAGGGAGAATTCCGGCAGCTGGAAATCTGGACCTAAGAAAGCTACGTCAGGCTACCTATTCCGCACAACTCCAAATGAGCTAAAACTTCATGAGGAATTTTTATGGAATAAATAAGAAATACTGGAGCAACTAACTACTGGAGGGAGGCCACCTGGTCAACATAAGACACCAGGGCGCGCCAACCCCCAGGCTCGCACTGGTGGGTTGTGCTCAGCCCAACCCACCTCCAGTGCCCATCTTCTGGTATATAAGTCATTTTGATCTAGAAAAAATAATGAGAGGACTTTCGGGATGAATCGTCATCGTCTCAAGGTGGAACTTGGGCAGGAGAACTTTTACCCTCTGGCGGAGCGAATCCGCCGGGAGAACTACCCTCCCGGAGGGGGAAATCATTGTCATCATCATCACCAACAACTCTCCCATCTTGGGGAGGGCAATCTCCATCAATATCTTCAACAACACCATCTCCTCTCAAACCCTAGTTCATCTATTGTGTTCAATCTTTGTACCGGAACTATAGATTGGTACTTGTGGGTGACTAGTAGTGTTGATTACATCTTGTAGTTGATTACTATATGGTTCATTTGGTGGAAGATTATATGCTCAGATCCAATATGCTACTTAATACCCCTCTGATCTTTGTCATCATTATCATTTGTTATTAGTTACTTTTATTCTTGAGGTCACGGGAGAAATCTTGTTGCAAGTAATCATGTGAACTTGATATGTGTTCGATATTTTGATAGTATCTATGTTGTGATTCCCATAGTGGTGTCATGTGAACGTCGACTACATGACACTTCACCATATTTGGGACTAAGGGAATGCATTGTGGAGTAGTTATTAGATGATGCGTTGCGAGAGTGACAGAAGCTTAAACCCTAGTTTATGCGGTATTCCGTAAGGGACCGATTGGATCCAAAAGTTTAATGCTATGGTTAGAATTTATCCTTAATATTTTTCTCATAGTTACGAATGCTTGCGAGGGGGTTAATCATAAATAGGAGGTTTGTTCAAGTAAGAACAGCACCTAAGCACCAATCCACCCACATATCAAATTATCAAACTAGTGCACACAAATCGAACCAACATGATGAAAGTGACTAGATGAAATTCCCGTGTACCCTCAAGAATACTATGCTTATCATAAGTGACCGTTTTGGCCTTTCCTTTGTCTCAAAAATATTGGGCTACCTTTCTGCACTTTTGTTACTAGTATCTTTACTTGCTCGTTACAAATTATCTTGCTATCAAACTAATCGTTACTTACAATTTCATTGCTTGCTGAAAATACCTTGCTGAATACCACTTGTCATTTCCTTCTGCTCCTCGTTGGGTTCGAAACTCTTACTTATCAAAAGGACTACGATTGATCCCCTATACTTGTGGGTCATCAAGGCTCTTTTCTGGCGCCATTGCCAGGGAGAGAAGCGCTCTTGGTAAGTGGAAATTTATAAGGAAAATTTATTTCTAGGTGCTGAAATTTGTTGTCACTTTTTACTATGGAGAACAATCCTTTGAGGTGCTTGTTCAGGGTATCTTCACCTCGACCGGAACCACAATTTATTGAATATGAAATTCCTTTGGGTATGATAGGACAACTGCTAGCTAATACTTATGCAGGAGATGGAACCGAACATCCTGATATGCACTTGATATATGTGGATTAAATTTGTGGAATGTTCAGGCTTGTAGGTTTAACCGGAGATGAAGCTAAGAAGAATGTTTTCCATTTATATTTGAAGGGAAAAGCACTGGCATGGTATAGGCTATGCGATGATATTGGATCTTCGAATTGGAATCGATTGAAATTGGAGTTTCACCAAAAAAATTATCCTATGCATCTAATTCATCGTGGTCGGAATTATATATATAATTTTTGGCCTCGTGAAGGAGAAAGTATCGCTCTAGCTTGGGGGAGGCTTAAGTCAATGTTATATTCATGCCCCAACCATGAGCTCTCAAGAGAAATTATTATTCAGAATTTTTATGCTCGGCTTTCTCATAATGATCGATCCATGCTCTATACTTCTTGTACTAGTTCATTTATGAAGAAGACTATTGAATTCCGGTGGGATCTTTTAGAAAGAATTAAACGCAACTCTGAAGATTGGGAACTCGATGAAGGTAAAGACTCGGGTATTAAGCTTAAGTTTTATTGTATTAAATCATTTACGAATACCGATGCTTTTCAAAATTTTAGCACTAAATATGGACTTGACTCTGTGATAGTAGCCTCATTTTGTGAATCTTTTGCTACTGATGTTGATCTCCCTAAGGAGAAGTGGTTTAAATATCACCCACCTACTAAAGAAGAAATTAAAGAACCAGTAATAGCTAAAGATGAAACTATTATTTATAATGTTGATCCAGTTGTTCCTACTGCTTATATCGAAAAACCACCTTTCCCTGTTAGGATGAAGGAACATACTAAAGCTTCAATGGTGGTTAATAAAAGTTATATTAGAACACCTAAACTAGCAGAACAAATCAAAGTAGAACCTAGTATTGCTATGGTTAAGGATCTACTGGTTGAAAATATAGATGGGCATGTTATTTACTTCTTTGATGAAGCTACTAGAATTGCTAAACATGATGAAAAAGATAAACATAGACCTGTTGTTGGCATGCCCATTGTCTCGGTTAAAATAGGAGATCGTTGTTATCATGGTTTATGCTACATTGGTGCTAGCGTGAGTGATATTCCTTTTACCTTATATCAAGAAATTATGAATGATATAGCACCCGCTGAAATAGAAGACATAGATGTTACTATTAAACTTGCTAATAGAGACACCATCACACCACTCGGGATTGTTAGAGATGTTGATGTCTTGTGTGGGAAAATAAAATACCCTACCAATTTCCTTGTTCTTGGTTCCCCACAAGATGACTTTTATCCCGTTATCTTTGGTAGACCTTTCTTGAACACCATTAATGCTAAAATGGATTGTGAGAAACAAACTGTCGGTGTTAGCTTTGGTGATGAGTCTCATGAGTTTAATTTTTTCAAGTTTAGTAGAAAACCTCATAAAAAGAATTGCCTGGTAAGGATGAAATAATTGGTGTTGCTTCTATTTCTGTACCTCCTACAGATCCACTAGAACAATATTTGCTCGACCATGAGAATGATATACATATGCATGAAACAAATGAAATAGATAAGATTTTCTTTAAACATCATCCTCTGCTTAAACACAATTTACCTATTGAAACTCTAGGAGGTCCTCCTCCACCTAAAGGTGATCCTGTGTTTGAATTGAAACAATTGCCAGGCACTTTGAAATATGCTCATATTGATGAAGAAGATATATCATGTTATTATTAGTGCTAACCTTTCAAAACATGAAGAAGAAAGATTATTGAAAGTTCTAAGGAAGCATTGAGCTGCTATTGGATATACTCTTGATGATCTTAAGGGCATTAGTCCCACTCTATGTCAGCACAAGATTAATATGGAACCTTATGCTAAACCTGTTGTTGATCACCAACGTCGGTTAAATCCAAAGATGAAAGAAGTGGTAAGAACGGAAATATTAAAACTTCTGGAAGCAGGTATAATCTATCCTATAGCTGATAGTAGATGGGAAAGTCCTGCCCATTGTGTCCCTAAGAAAGGAGGTAGTACTGTTGTTCCTAATGATAAGAATGAACATATTCCACAAAGAATTGTTACAGGCTACAGAATGGTAATTGATTTTAGAAAAGGTCATTACTCTCTGCCTTTTAGATTATCTAAGCACACACATTTTTGCTTCCTTGATGGATATTCTGGTTTTTGATAAATTCTTGTTTCTCAACCTGGTCAAGAAAAGACCAGTTTTGCTTGTCCTTTTGGAACTTATGCTTATTGACGTATGCCTTTTGGTTTATGCAATGCACTTGCTACCTTTCAAAGATGTATGACTGCTATATTCTATGACTTCTGTGAAAAGATTGTTGAGGTTTTCGTGGATGGCTTTTCTATTTATGGGAAGTTTTTTGATGATTGTTTAAGCAATCTTGATCGAGTTTTGCAGATATGTGAGCAAACAAATCTTGTGCTGAATTTGGAGAAGTGACACTTTATGGTTAACGATGGTAATGTTTTGGACCATAAATTTTTTAAAGAGGTATTGAGGTGGACAAAGCTATGGTTGATACTATTGAGAAAATGCCATGTCCTGAAGATATCAAAGGTATTCGTAGCTTCCTTGGTCATGCTGGTTTCTATAGGAGATATATCAAAGACTTTTCTAAAATTTCTAGGCCTCTTACAAATCTTTTGCAAAAGGATATTCCTTTTGTTTTTGATGATGATTGTTTCGAAGCCTTCGAAACAACCAAGAAAGCCTTAATTTCTGCACCTATTGTTCAACCACCTGATTGGAACTTGCCTTTTGAAATTATGTGTGATCCTAGTGATTATGTTGTTGGTGTTGTTCTAGGACAAAGAGTGGATAAGAAACTAAATGTTATTCACTACGTAAGTAAAATTCTAGACAGTGCACAAAGAAACTATGCTACTACTGAAAAAGAATTTCTAGTAGTGGTCTTTGCTTGTGATAAATTTAGATCTTACATTATTCACTCTGAAGTAATTGTTCACACCGATCATGTTGTTATAAAATATCTTATGGAAAAGAAAGATGCTAAACCTAGACTTATTCTATGGGTTCTCTTGCTACAAGAATTTGATTTGCATATCACTGATAGAAAGGGAGTGGAGAACCCCGTGGCTGATAACTTTTCTAGGCTTGAAATTGTTCTTGATGACCCACTACCTATAGATGATAGTTTTCCTGATGAGCAGTCAGCTGCAATAAATGTTTCTCATAACACTCCATAGTATGCTGACTATGCTAATTACATTGTTGCTAAATATTTACCACCTAGTTTCACATACCAACAAAAGAAAAAAAATCTTCTATGATTTAAGACATTACTTTTGGGATGACCCACATCTTTATAAAGAAGGAGTAGATCGTATTATTAGACGTTGTGTACCTGATCATTAACAGGGACAAATCCTACAGGAATATCACTCTAAAGCTTATGGAGGACATCATGCGGGAGATAGAACTTCTCACAAGGTATTGCAATCTGGGTTTTATTGTCCTACTCTCTTCAAGGATGCTAGTAAGTTCGTCTTATCTTATGATGAATGTCAAAGAATAGGTAATATCTGTAAGCGTCAAGAAATGCCTATGAATTATTCACTTGATGTTGAACCATTTGATGTTTGGGGATTTGATTACATGGGACCTTTACCTTCCTCTAATGGGTATACTCATATTTTGGTTGCTGCTGATTATGTTACTAAGTGGGTAGAAGTTATTCCAACTAGCAGTGCTGATCACAAAACCTCTATTAAAATGATTAAAGAAGTTATTTTCCCAAGGTTTGCAGTCCCAAGATATTTAATGATTGATGGTGGTTCACACTTTATTCATGGTGCTTTCCGTAAAGTGCTTGCTTTGTATAATGTTAACCATAGAATTGCATCACCTGATCATCCTCAGTCTAGTGGTTGATACGTCTCCAACTTATCTATAATTTTTTATTGCTCCATGCTATATTATCTACTGTTTTGGATGTTTATGGGCTTTATTATACACTATTATATAATTTTTGGGACTAACCTATTAACCCAGAGCCCAGTGCCAGTTTCTGTTTTTACCTTGTTTGAGGGTTTCGAAGAAAAGGAAACCCAAACGGAGTCCAATTGACCTGAAACTTCACAGAACCCATTTTTGGAAGGAAAGAAGCCCAGAAGACTTGAAGTGCACGTAAGGGAAGCCTCGAGGAGGCCATGAGGTAGCGGGGCGCGCCCACCCCCCTGGGCGCGCCCTCCACCCTAGTGTCCCCCCTGACGTACTTCCTATGCCTATATATCTCCATATACCCTAAAAACATCCGAGAGCACAATACATTGGGAGTTCCGCCGCCAGAAGCCTCCATAGCCACCGAAAGCCAATCTAGACCTGTTCTGGCACCCTGCTGGAGGGGGCAATCCCTCTCCGATGGCCATCTTCATCATCCCGATGCTCTCCATGACAAGGAGGGAGTAGTTCTCCCTCGGGGCTGAGGGTATGTGCCAGTAGCTATGTGTTTGATCTCTCTCTCGTGTTCTTGAGGTGATACGATCTTGATGTATCGTGAGCTTTGCTATTATATTTGGATCCTATGATGTTTCTTCCCCACTCTACTCTCTTGTTATGGATTGAGTTTCCTCTTTGAAGTTATCTTATCGGATTGAGTCTTTAAAGATTTGAGAACACTTGATGTATGTCTTGCCGTGCGTATCTGTGGTGACAATGGGGTATCACGTGATTCACTTGATGTATGTTTTGGTGATCAACTTGCGGGTTCCGCCCATGAACCTTTGCATAGGGGTTGGCACACGTTTTCGTCATGATTCTCTGGTAGAAACTTTGGGGCACTCTTTGAGGTTATATGTGTTGGTTGAATAGATGAATATGAGATTGTGTGATGCATATCGTATAATCATAACCACGGATACTTGAGGTGACATTGGAGTATCTAGGTGACATTAGGGTTTTGGTTGATTTGTGTCTTAAGGTGTTATTCTAGTACGAACTCTAGGGTTGTTTGTCACACTTATAGGAATAGCCCAATGGATTGATTGGAAAGAATAACTTTGAGGTGGTTTCATACCCTACCATAATCTCTTCGTTCGTTCTCCGCTATTAGTGACTTTGGAGTAACTCTTCGTTGCATGTTGAGGGATGGTTATGTGATCCAATTATCTTAGTATTGTTGAGGGAACTTGCACTAGTGAAAGTATGAACCCTAGGCCTTGTTTAAACGCATTGCAATACCATTTACGCTCACTTTTATCATTAGTTACCTTGCTGTTTTTATAATTTCAGATTACAAATACCCATATCTAGTATCTATATACCACTTGTATCACCATCTCTTCACCAAACTAGTGCACCTATAGAATTTACCATTGTATTGGGTGTGTTGGGGACACAAGAGACTCTTCGTTATTTGGTTGCAGGGTTGCTTGAGAGAGACCATCTTCATCCTACGCCTCCTACGGATTGATAAACCATAGGTCATCTACTTGAGGGAGATTTACTACTGTCCTACAAACCTCTGCACTTGGAGGCCCAACAACGTCTACAAGAAGAAGGTTGTGTAGTAGACATCAAGGTCTTTTCTGGCGCCGTTGCCGGGGAGGTTAGCGTTTAATCACTAGTTTAGTTTATAAAAGAAAACTATAAAAAATGGAATTGAGTTTGTCTCATACGCTTCACCTTTTTAATATCTTTTGTGAGTATGATGGAAAGGATAATTGTGCTCATGTGCTAGAAGAAGAAATCTATAAAATGTTTGGCACTAAATATTTGAATGATGAGCATGATTGCAATGTTGTTAGTATGAATTCCTTGAATATCCATGATGCTAATGATATGCAAAGCCACAAGCTTGGGGAAGCTATGTTTGATGAAGATGATATTTTTTATCCCCAATGTTATGATGAGCAAATTTATTATGATGAAAGCATGCCTCCTATCTATGATGATTATTGTGATGACACGTATGCTTTAAAGAATAATAATAACAATGAACTTTGTCATCTTGATCTTAATTTTCAATAACATGATAGTTATTTTGTTGAGCTTGCTCCCACTATTATGAATGAGAAGAATTTTGCTTGTGTGGAGAGTAATAAAATTTCTATGCTTGTAGATCATGAAAAGAATGCTTTAGGTTCTGGTTATATTGTTGAATTCATTCATGATGCTACTGAAAATTATTACGAGGGAGGAATATATGCTTGTAGGAATTGCAATAATATCAAGTTTCCTCTCTATGTGCTTAAAGTTTTGAAGTTATGCTTGTTTTACCTTCCTATGCAAGATGATTCTTGTTCCCACAAGTTGTTTGCTCACAAAATCCCTATGCATAGGAAGTGGGTTAGACTTAAATATGCTAGTCATATTCTTCATGATGCTCTCTTTATGTTACAATTCTTATCTTTTACTAGATCCTTGATGGCGCGCGTTGCTGCGCCCGTCTATTTTTAGTGTTTTATGATAGAGATAGGAATTTGTTTAAGTACACAAAGACAAGATCAACTATGGAATATTATACATTAGACTAATAATTTTTTTTTCACAAATGCTTCCCTTTTTCATTTGATATGAAAGATACTTCTGTAAGTAGTAAGTAAAAAAAACTAAAAGATACTAAGCTATGATGGAGCAACATCTGCTTTCACTCGGTGAATAGTAACCTTAAGCAATATTGCAGGGAATTTCAAGAATGCATAAGAGATAGCATTGATAGGCAGCTATCATTTGCAGTGTTTACCCAGCTACAGAGACGAATATCTGAAAATGCAACAATTAGTGCGAGGATGAAAGCAAAATCTTCATATTATACTCTTAGCTTTGCATACAGGATACATCTTTTTCTGAGAAGCATGTCCTCTATCGGACGCTCACTAAAATGATAAAACACATTTTTAGCACAAACAAAGCAAGACAAAATCCTTTACTATTGAGGTCTCAAACATGCCATTTTTTGCAAGAATAACAAAGTCACTAAGTTACACACAAGAGGGAATCAAGTCTTAGGTAGATATTTTCTCTACCTTCTTCAAGTGCATAATATGAATGGAAGCCCTATGGGCGCTCGTACCAGTGAATTCCATGGACATCCGCTGTTAGATCAGTAGCAATGCAGGCAGCAGCTCAATGGAAACAACAATCCACCACTGCATCCAACACTGATGGGAAAGAAGACAGCCAATCATCACATATTTTGTGCTAGAAAAAAGAACAGTATGATTTTGCTACGAGTACGACCTTCCGCACACCAGTATACATGAAATGCTCATAAGCCATAATCATCGTCATCTAGCGATCAGTGCTGTAAAAAAATCATTTGCAAGTACAACATGATAAAAGAAAAGCTACATACTAAGAGAAGTTGCATAAAGCTTTTGTTCATTTCTTCACAAGCCATTTCAGGACCATGGATTGTCGGTGAAGATGGATATTTTCCCCCTCTTGACAGGAGATGTAAGTACCAAAAACTTGCTGAAAACTAATTACACATAAATGTACTAAACAAACCCGCTGCACTTGCACCGAGATTTCCTTCCCCGTAAATACTATGAAACGTTCAAATTAATTTACTAAGGGTTTTGGATCGCCAAGGACATTAAAGTGAAATCTAACATAGACACCAATATAGAGCCAGATAATCATATTGCTTATCAAGATGGATGTATGGTTCAGAAGATACAAAGAGGAAGATGTCTCAATCCTAAAAAGTAAGTACATTGATGCATCAAAAAAGGACTAACTCATATATCGAAGGTCAAAAATAACCAATATATTTATGAGCAAGCCAGCCGGTGCCATGGTTTTACACTAATTAACTACTTCATTAAGAATGTATTTATATATATGTTCTAAATAAGTTTTGAGTTTTATTTCCTAGCATATAAAAATTTCGGCAAATCGGCTATGGGGTTGACCATTCTAGCAACAAATTTCATCACAGGTTTCCAGATCTCTAGTGACAACATGTGTACTGAAATATATCACAACTAAGCATCAGAATTAGGAGATGAATAATAGCAACAAAGAAGGAAGATAAGAACAGCCGAGGGTACAAGTACAACACACTGACCTAACTTGCTGATTTTGTAGCACCATATCTTGGTGGATGCATGCTGGCCTCCTCATGACCAACCAACAGATGCGATGGTCTTATTAAAACAGGGTGGCAAATGCAAAACCAAGGAAAGGAAATCAAGGAGCCAAATTAAATTATGAAAAAAGGGACCTCGCAATCAAACCTTGCAAGGGGCCGAGAAGTGCAGGAGGATGAAAGATGGGACACATCCAGATTTTGGCTGATGGTGAAGCTGAGGGACACAGGGTGCGTCAAACCCATTGCCTGGAAACAAGAGCAAGGCAATGGCCATGGTCATCGCAGTCTGTTGCAACCGAGGTGACCAGATGCCCCAGCCGATGAGGCACCCCAGCGTCTAGTGGGAGGATCATCTCGAGGATCTTCTCTCGCCCATGGCAAAGGAAAACGGGGAAGAGAAGTATAATCTGAACCCAG
This sequence comes from Triticum dicoccoides, assembly GCF_002162155.2. Classification (NCBI taxonomy): domain Eukaryota; kingdom Viridiplantae; phylum Streptophyta; class Magnoliopsida; order Poales; family Poaceae; genus Triticum; species Triticum dicoccoides. The sequence goes on from NC_041380.1 coordinate 173,015,451, forward strand.
CCGGGGCGACCTGACTATCAGCGACACCTCCTTGCCCATGCGGATCTGTCGCCCTCTCATCTTCGCTGCTGATCATGGGAGTGCAAGAGGCTTGGCGATTTTCTGGTGGAGGAGGAGAAGAGGGGCGCGGCGGTGGCTCGGGAGATTGGAACGCAAGCAGAGCGGATGGTGATGCCGCAACGCCACCTGCGGGCCTGAATCAACCCGATAGTTCCGATTTTTCTATGGGAATAGCGGCCCTCATGGCGTCAGCCCAGTCCGTTGCCCATTCTAGAGCAGATGATCCGCGGCCCATGTGCGCATTGACCAAGGCATCTAACGGCAATGAACGCCTAAAACAGCCGATCCAATGGCCGAAATTGCTACTGCCCTGAGATGACTGGATTAGTGCTCGGTTATAATGTATTTAAATGTGAGCATCATCAAAATCATCATGCCTAGCTAGGGGCGTTAAACAATAGCGCTCGTTGGGAGGCAACCCAATTTTATTTTAGTTCCTTGAATTTTATTACTATTTAGTAATAAATAATTCATCTAGCCTCTTTTATGATTGAGTTTTTATGCTTCTAATTAGTGTTTGTGCCAAGTAGAACCTTTGGGAAGACTTGGGGAAAGTCTGGTTGATCTTGGTGTAAAAAACAGAAACTTTAGCGCTCACGAGAATTGCTGCCATTTTTATTTGGAAAGTGATATTTAGTTAATTATTTTTGCAGACGATTAAAAGATAAATTCCTCAGGTCCAGCAATTTATTTTAGAATTTTATGAGTTCTAGAAGTATACGTTTGATCCAGATTACTACAGACTGTTCTGTTTTTGACAGATTATGTTTTCATTGTGTTGTTTGCTTATTTTAATGAATCTATGGCTAGTAAAAGAGTTTATAAACCATAGATAAGTTGTAATACAGTAGGTTTAACACCAATATGAATTTAGAATGAGTTAATTACAGTACCTTATGATGGTGATTTGCTTTCTTATACTAACGGAGCTCACGAGTTTTCTGTTAAGTTTTGTGTTGTGAAGTTTTCAAGTTTTGGGTAAAGATTCGATGGACTATGGAATAAGGAGTGGAAAGATCCTAAGCTTGGGGATGCCCAAGGCACCCCAAGGTAATATTCAAGGATAGCCAAGAGCCTAAGCTTGGGGATGCCCCGGAAGGCACCCCCTCTTTCGTCTTCGTTCATCGGTAACTTTACTTGGAGCTATATTTTTATTTACCACATGATATGTGTTTTGCTTGGAGCGTCAATTTATTTTGTTAGGATTTGATTGATTTTATTTAGAACATTGTTTTGCATCTTTTATTTCAATAAAAGTTGCATTAATAGTCTTTAACATGCCTATGTTACAAGTCTTCATGTTGCTGTTTGAAAACAGAAAGTTTACCGCTGTTGCAATAATTCCCTAGAAAAGTAAGATTGTGATAAAATGTTGAAACCTTTTGCATATTAAGCTCTGATAAATTTACTACAGTGGGAATTTTATTTCATAATTTTTGGAGCTAGGGAAGTATGGATGTTGCTGCATTCTTTACATACTGTCCTGTTTAGGCAGATTGCTCTTATGTTTGCATATGTTTGCTTCTTTAATGATTCTATTTGAGGATAGGACTATTAAATATGTAGAGGAATTTAGTATGCAATGTTGAATAATAATTTTAGTGATTTGCTACAGTAGAGTATGATAAGGTTGTGGCAATGGTTTATACTAACTTATCTCACGAGTCCTTGTTGAGTTTTGTGTGGATGAAGCTTTTGAGATTTAGGGAGACCGTGTTATGAGAGGAATTAAGGAGTCACAAAAGCTCAAACTTGGGGATGCCCAATGAATCCCAAGATAATATTTCAAGAAGTCTCAAGCTTCTAAGCTTGGGGATTCCCCGGTTGGCATCCCACCTTTCTTCTTCAACAACTATCGGTTAGTTTCGATTGATACTAAGTTTTTGCTTCTTCACATGATGTTTGCTATTCTTAGATGTCATTTTATTTAGTTTTGCTTGCTGTTTGAATAAAATACCAAGATCTGAAATTCTTTAATGAGAGAGAGTCTTCACATAGTTTCATAATTATGCGACTACTCATTGATCTTCACTTATATCTTTCGGAGTAGTTTGTCATTTGCTCTAGTGCTTCACTTATATCTTTTAGAGCATGGTGGTAGTTTTATTTTGAAGAAATAGATGAACTATCATGCTTCACTTAGATTATTTTGAGAGTCTTTAATAGCATGGTAATTTTCTTAAAATCCTAATATGCTAGGTATTCAAAGTTAGTAAAATTTTCTTAAGAGTGTTTTGAATATTAAGAGAAGTTTGATGCTTGATGGTTGTTTTGAGATATGGAAGTAATAATATCAAAGTTGTGCTAGTTGAGTAGTTGTGAAATTGAGAAATACTTGTTTTGAAGTTTGCAAGTCCCGTAGCATGCACGTATGGTAAACGTTATGTAACAAATTTGAAACATGAGGTGTTATTTGATTGTCTTCCTTATGAGTGGCGGTCGGGGATGAGTGATGGTTTTGTCATACCAATCTACCCCCCTAGGAGCATGCGCGTAGTACCGAGGTTTTTGATGACTTGTACATTTTTGCAATAAGTATGTGAGTTCTTCTATGACTAATGTTGAGTCCATGGATTATACGCACTGTCACCTTTCCATCCTTGCTAGCCTCTTCGGTACCGTGCATTGCCCTTTCTCACATTGAGAGTTGGTGCAAACTTCGCCGGTGCATCCAAACCCCGTGATATGATACACTCTTTCACACATAAACCTCCTTATATCTTCCTCAAAACAGCCACCATACCTACCTATTATGGCATTTCCATAGCCATTCCGAGATATATTTCCATGCAACTTTCCACCGTTCCATTTATGACACACTCCATCATTGTCATATTGCTTTGCATGATCATGTAGTTGACATCGTAGTTATGGCAAAGCCACCATTCATAATTCTTTTATACATGTCACTCATGAGTCATGGCACATCCCAGTACACCACCGGAGGCATTCATATAGAGTCATATCTTGTTCTAAGAATCGAGTTGTAATTATTGAGTTGTAAATAAATAAAAGTGTGATGATCATCATTATTAGAGCATTGTCCCAGTGAGGAAAGGATGATGGAGACTATGATTCCCCCATAAGTCGGAATGAGACTCCGGATGAAAATAAATAAATAAAAGAGGCCAAAGAAGCCCAAATAAAAAAAGTGAGAAAAAAGAGGCCATAAAAAAGGGAAAGGCCCAAATAAAAAAAAGTAGAGAAAAAGAGAGAAGGGGCAATGCTACTATCCTTTTACCACACTTGTGCTTCAAAGTGGCACCATGATCTTCATGATAGAGAGTATTCTATGTTGTCACTTTCATATACTAGTGGGAATTTTTCATTATAGAACATGGCTTGTATATTCCAACAATGGGCCTCCTCAAGTGCCCTAGGTCTTCATGAGCAAGCAAGTTGGATGCACACCCACTTAGTTTCTTTTGTTGAGCTTTCATACATTTATAGTTCCAGTGCATCCGTTGCATGGCAATCCCTACTCCTTACATTAACATCAATCGATGGGCATCTCCATAGCTCATTGATTAGCCTCGTTGATGTGAGACTTTCTCCTTTTTGTCTTCTTCACATAACCCCCTCATTATTCTATTCCACCCATAGTGCTATATCCATGGCTCGCGCTCATGTATTGCGTGAAAGTTTATAGGTTTGAGATTACTAAACTATGAAACAATTGCTTGGCTTGTCATTGGGGTTGTGCATGATGAGAGAATTCTTGTGTGAGGAAAATGAAAGATGACTAAAGCATATGATTTTGTAGGGATGAACTTTCTTTGGCCATGTTATTTTGAGAGGACATAATTGCTTAGTTAGTATGCTTGAAGTATTATCATTTTTATGTCAATATGAACTTCTGTCTTGAATCTTTCGGATCTGAATATTCATGCCACAATTAAGAATTACATTAAATTATGCTAAGTAGCACTCCGCATCAAAAATTCTATTTTTATCATTTACCTACTCGAGGACGAGTAAGAATTAAGCTTGGGGATGCTAATACATCTATAACGTATCTATAATTTTTGATTGCTCCATGCTATATTATCTACTATTTTGGATGTTTATGGGCTTTATTATACACTTTTATATTATTTTTGGGACTAACCTATTAACCCAGAGCCCAGTGCCATTTTCTGTTTTTACCTTGTTATAGGGTTTCGAAGAAAAGGAAAACCAAATGGTGTCCAATTGACCTGAAACTTCACGGAACCCATTTTTGGAAGGGAAGAAGCCGAGAAGACTTGAAGTGCACGTAAGGGAAGCCTCGAGGAGGCCACGAGGTAGGGGGCACGCCCACCCCCCTGGGCGCGCCCTCCACCCTCGTGGGCCCCTCGTGGCCCCCCTGACGTACTTCTTCCGCCTATATATCTCCATATACCCTAAAAACATCCGAGAGTACAATAGATCGGGAGTTCCACCGACAGAAGCCTCCGTAGCCACCGAAAGCCAATCTAGACCCGTTCCGGCACCCTGCCGAAGGAGGCAATCCCTCTCTGACGGCCATCTTCATCATCTCGGTGCTCTCCATGACGAGGAGGGAGTAGTTCTCCCTCGGGGCTGAGGGTATGTACCGGTAGCTATGTGTTTGATCTCTCTCTCGTGTTCTTGAGGTGATACGATCTTGAAGTATCACGAGCTTTGCTATTATATTTGGATCCTATGATGTTTCTTCCGCCCTCTACTCTCTTGTAATGGATTGAGTTTCCCCTTTGAACTTATCTTATCGGATTGAGTCTTTAAAGATTTGAGAACACTTGATGTATGTCTGGCCGTGCGTATCTATGGTGACAATGGGATATCACGTGATTTACTTGATGTATGTTTAGGTGATCAACTTTCCGGTTCCGCCCATGAACCTTTGCATAGGGGTTGGCACACGTTTTCGTCATGATTCTCCGGTAGAAACTTTGGGGCACTCTTTGAGGTTCTATGTGTTGGTTGAATAGATTAATCTGAGATTGTGTGATGCATATCGTATAATAATACCCACGGATACTTGATGTGCCATTGGAGTATATAGGTGACATTAGGGTTTTGGTTGATTTCTGTCTTAAGGTGTTATTCTAGTACGAACTCTAGGGCTGTTTGTGACACTTATAGGAATAGCCCAACGGATTGATTGGAAAGAATAACTTTGAGGTGGTTTCGTACCCTACCATAATCTCTTCGTTCATTCTCCGCTATTAGTGACTTTGGAGTGACTCTTTGTTGCATGTTGAGGGATGGTTATGTGATCCAATTATGTTAGTATTGTTGAGGGAACTTGCACTAGTGAAAGTATGAACCCTAGGCCTTGTTTCAACGCATTGCAATACTGTTTACGCTCACTTTTATCATTCGTTACCTTGCTGTTTTTATAATTTCAGATTACAAATACCCATATCTACTATCTATATACCACTTGTATCACCATCTCTTCGCCGAACTAGTGCACCTATACAATTTACCATTGTATTGGGTGTGTTGGGGACACAAGAGACTCTTTTTTATTTGGTTGCAGGGTTGCTTGAGAGAGACCATATTCATCCTACGCCTCCTATGGACTGATAAACTTTAGGTCATCCACTTGAGGGAATTTTGCTACTGTCCTACAAAGCTCTGCACTTGGAGGCCCAACAACGTCTACAAGAAGAAGGTTGTGTAGTAGACATTAGTGGTCAAGTTGAACTTAGCAATAGAGAAATGAAATTAATCTTACAAAAAACTGTCAATAGGCCCCGGAAGAATTGTTCTAAGAAATTACAGGATGCACTTTGGGCTTATAGAAAAGCATATAAAAATCCTATGGGCATGTCTCCTTATAAAATGGTTTATGGAAAAGCTTGCCATTTGCCTCTTGAGTTAGAACATAAAGCTAGGAAATTAAAGAACTCAACTATGATTTCAAACATGCTGGTGAGAAGTGGTTATTTGATAGTAGCTCCCTAGATGAATGGAGAACCCAAGCTTATGAAAATGCCAAGTTATTTAAAGAAAAAGTTAAATGATGGCATGATAAAAGAATCCAAAAGCGTGAGTTCAAAGTTGGAGAATATGCTCTTTTGTATAGCTCTTGTTTCAGATTCTTTACAGGAAAACTCCTCTTCAAATGGGAAGGACCCTATGTTATCGAGGAGGTTTATCGATCTGGAGCTATCAAAATAAACAATGCCAAAGGTAGTAACCCGAAGGTTGTTAATGGGCAACGAATAAAACATTATATCTCAGGTACGCCCATTAATGTTGAAAGCAATATTATCCAAACTATGACACCGGAAGAAAACATAAAAGAAACCTTCCGGAACACTCCAAAATCAGGAAAAAAGAGGAGGTACGTGATATGGTAAGTCAACGGACTCCGAAAAATCTACAAAAATATTTTCTGTCCGTTTCGGAATATAAAAAAATTTAGGAAAATAAGAAACTACCAGGAAGGTGACCCTGGGGGCACGTAGCTGTCGTCGCTCGTCTCCGGAGACTCCACGAGCTCGGGAGCGTCGCTGGACCACCAGGAGTCGCCACTGTCACTGGAGGAGCTGTAGGCAAGGCCTGCGGCAGGCCCACCGCCCGCCGCTGCGTCGTCCTAGCGACCTCCTTCAGGGAAGCACTCCAACCGGTGGCTTTCCTCGTCGAAGACCTTGAAGAGCAGCACAGAGGCGCCGTCGTACTCGAAGTGGATCGCGAGGGCGCCCTCCGCGCGGCAGACTCGGGCAATCTCGCCCCAGCCTCAGGTTATGAAGATCCTCCCGGAGGCGACGGCTTCAATTTCCACTCCAGTTGTCGGGGCGTCGCAGTCGGCATGCTGCAGCCAAAGCTCGAGGGGTCCCCTTGGCGGCATCTCTGCAAAGAAGAAGGAAGGGAAGAGAATCCAAGTGCTTGTCGGCCTCGCCGCCCACAGCACGAACTCGCGTGAAGAGTTCACGGCAAGGACCCCTGGGGCGACGGAGCTTGCCCCATGGCACAGCTGCCTTGGCCCTGGCGCGGGCATCGGCGCTCACCGCTCCTCCCTCCGGAATCATCAGCGTGAGCATACAAGGGCAACAGGTACCCAGGAGGCGGCCTCTCGTACCACAGCTGTGACCCCACCGGCCTCACCACCATCTTGCGGCGATGGGACCTCCTCTTCTTTAGCAGGAGCAGCTTGGGCTCGTTGAGGGGAGCCTTGCCTTTCTCTGCGGCTAAGAACCTCCAAATCGGCGCCATGACTGCACCAGCAAGGAGTGGAGCAAGGAAGGAGAAGAAGCGGGAGCGGCAGAGGAGAGACGGGTGATGGGGCTCCGCCCCCACCTCCCATTTATAGCCAAAGGGAGGCCAACCGCCGGCCTCCATGATCTAAGGTAATAATGATGGTTTTTCCTTGTGTGCGACAGGGACTCGTCAAGTCGGGTAGTTACCGAGGCTGCGTGGGGAAGCGGAGACTCCCACATCCAATCAACCGCCACGCGTCGACCAAGGCCGCTGACTATTGGGGCCAGCGGCGCTCCGCACTTGCCCCTTGGCTTTGCCTCGAAGCCAAGCCTAAGCGCGCCTTGGGCCCGGGGGCTACCGGCGTTCTGGGAACGAGGGTCCCCAGACTTGCCTGCCTGCAGGCCACGGCGTGGCTCTGCAAGCGGGCCCATACGGCCCATCTTCACGAACAAGCATTCAAGACCCTCACGAGGGGCCAAGCCTCACGAGGCGGACGACACAAGACCTCCTCAGGAGTGGCCTCACCAAGCTGGCCCGCGAGGGGCGGAGAGATCTAGGCCAGGCAAACCTCACGAGGTTCCAGTGACGTGAGCCATGACGATCGAGACCAGGAGGGCGCCAACTCTCACAGTGTCCTTGTTTCCTCTTTGGTGCTAAGGAAGCAAGCGCAGAGGAAGAGTACCGAGGCATCAAGCAATGGTTTCCATATCAGTGCAATGAGACCAAGACCAGCAGGATGGAGGTCACCATGGAGCCCAAGACGGCGTCGCCACTAGAGCTTTTGGCAGGCGAAGACTACTTTTGTCAGGATAACTTGTACTAGTTGTCCCCTTTCAAATTGGTCGTTGTTGGCTCCCTTCCCACTCAATATTTGGGGAGAGGACCAGGGCCTCTATAAATAGGATTAGCCACCCCAGCGGATAGAGGACCGACCTCATCTGAGCCATTCCATCCTTAACCACACACCAACCAAGCACAAGAACACCTCACCTCAGGTGGTTGTTCTTCCCCTTGTACTGTTCATCATCAGCCCAAGAGGCAATCCACCACACCTCACTAGAGTAGGGTATTACACCGCAATGGTGGCCCAAACCAGTATAAATCTTGTGTCCCTTGTCTTGTGAGTTCGTCGAGCTAGCCTTTGAGATCGCGAAGTGCTTGAGGGCTGATCGGTGAGGGAGAGATCTTCGCGCGCACCCTAGTGTTTGAACCTTAAGGGTTTTCCCGGAACTCGAAATCTGACACCTGGCTAGCGCCATATTCTAGGATGGGTCACTGAGGCGTCTGCGGCAGCACTGATAGACATCGTAGGAAGAGGACGAAAGATTGAACAAAATAAAGAAATACAAATGGCCAGGTGGTTGGTCCCAAATGTCTGTGTACGAGACCTGCTGGGTCCACCTGTGAAGGGGAATATGTTGGGAGGAAGGAGATTCAAAGCAAGACAGCCTAGTGAAGTAGTTACATACATATGAAAATAGCCACTCAAAAAGCAATCAGGTTAATGGGTTCTTAGATGAATATTTCGGACAAAACGGATAATTATGACACATAGGCTAATGCATGAAACACTCATATGATAAAGGTGCTTAAACAGATATTGTACATCATGTAGACCTTCCTGGAACGCTTGATCATGACATTTCGGCTATTTGTGAACTCGTTGGTCACGAGAAGCAGACACAACCTCATGTCCATGATCCGCATATACATGTCGTAGCATGCATATGCATCCTTTACCGCATAGGTTATGTAGGGTAGATTCAGAGGTACCTCCCATGTGTTCAGGTCCTTGGTATCGACGTCTTCTTTCCTATTGGTGTAGCAGGGGTCGAGATGGTCGCGGCGAGGTCAACCACGGAGTCCTTCTCATGTCTGTTGCCGACGATCTTGTACTGCTTCTAGATGTCGACAAGCTTGTTTCACAAGATGGCCGAATCGTAAAGCAAAGTCGTGTTCTTCCTGCTCTCCACTGTAGTGAAGGTGTAGACTAAGGTGCCGATGAAACGGGCGAATGCTCCAGAACCTTTGATGGCCCTACAGTATTTGTGGATGAGAACCTCCTCCTACACGCATACCTGGGGGACTGCGATCCGCTGGTCCCTGTCAGGAGATGAATGGTTGGGTACAAGGTCTAGTCCCATGACCTTGTGCTTTCTCCTCCAGTAGGTACTGCTTGAACTTGGCGAGGAAGAGCTTCAACGAGTCCGGATCGTTGGTGTACATCACATTCAACTTGGTGCTGCCATTGGTGAACTCAAAGGTGAACTCCTTACTGAGCTCCATATCCAACAGGCTCACCCCTCGGATCGCCATTGGAGTCTCTTCTCACGTAGAGTTGACGTGGCGGTTCCCATTTTGTGGGGATTGGAGGCATGTAGGGGGGAGGGGGAGACGAAGATGATCGGTATGTTTTGGAGTAATGGGGGAAACACCGCGGCAGCAGCAGTTTGTGTTTCCAACTGTAAGTGAATGAGTGGGTAGGCGGCGGCAGTTCATTTTTATGCCCTTGGGGAATTGCATTCAACAGTAAACTGAGTGTGTACAGGTGGCAGCAGTTACTACCCCTCCCTCGCCCACTGCATGTCTAACAGAACATGCCCCCTCAGGTTCACGAGCGGGTCTGTATTGGTACAGTAAGAGCAAGTGTTAGTGGTCACTTTACTTAAATTTATTAGCTTTAATTAAAATTTATTCTTAAAACAGGCAAAGCATTGGCTCGTTCTATCAGTTCCACAGGATCAACATGCACAACAATTAGAATTATTATTCTCAGGACGCACACGGTCATCTCATTTGCCGCACTTTCACATAGAAAATACTACCAATTTTGAACAACTTGTTATTGTTGTTGTCCTCTGCATCATCATGCGTGTCTCCCAGCTTGCAAGATTCAGAACCAACCAATAAGATTCAAATAATAAGTAAAACAAACATGCCTACATATCACAATGATTCTCAGCTTGCAAGACTTAGAGCCAACCCATTAGATTCAAATAAGAAGTACAATAAAGATGCCTACACATCCCAATGATTCATAGATCAAAGCCAGTCGTAACTGTACAACTCAATCATTGTGAGAATGTGAACAAATAAATAAAAATTGATTGATGCTTCATGTAATCAATTTGATCCAAGGATTTTCTTGAACATTGAAACCAGTCCTTTTAAGGCCACGCAGGTCAAACATAGGCAGCTGAAATATTCTGCATCACTGGTGGCACTACCACTTCCAATATATGCACAAGAGGGCCTTCTAGATTTTCTAGTGTGTATAGAGCCTCATCCTTAGTATTTAACAAATACATATAGCAGAATCTAGTGGAATCATCAATCAGCGCCTTGAAATACCTCTTTCCACGTTGCCCACACGCATGGCACTTTTGAGCCTTTTGATAAAGTGAATCCCAGGATTAAATCCATCTTTCCTAGCCATGTCATACAACCCAAGAACTTGGTGAATGCTTTTGACCATCACAACATCCGTAGTTGAGTATTCGTGTTTGCATAGATAAGAAAGAGCATGATTACTATAATAGTGGCACTAATTAAAGCAACTTTATTTCCAAAACGAGAAAAGATTGCGATAGAATTGCTTTATTAAAAAAATACAATGTCAGTACAGTATGACAAAGCACAACCATGTTGATAAAGGACAATACTGACCTGTGTGAGATGACTTTGGGAGATCAAGTTATTCTTCATGTCCCCATATCTTGCCATGAAGGCAATTCGTTGACCTCCATTAACACCCCAGTGTGGCAGTAGAAGCACGAGCGTCGACTCATTTCTATCTCTTTTTTGTGTAGTTAACCTAAAATTATGGCGCCCGCCAGTTAGAGAGGGGGCCTGCGCCACCTCAACTTTATGCGTGATGGACTCAACTTTTTCAGTGCAGGTATGTGATTGATGCAGTGTGCATCGACTTGATTCTGTCGGATAGGCCTTGCGCAAGTTATCTACATTGGAAATGAAATGTAGATAAGATAGTAGCTCTATTTTAAATGTATTATTACTTCATTTTGTGTGGCAGGTGCGGTGCCAAAAGATTGCCTCAAATTATTAGTGGCATTAAATTAAGATGCAAAAACAATATCATTATTGCTTTCTCTTAGCAGTGCCAAAATAGTAGCACGAGATCACTAGCTGGATGAAGAGTCAAAATCAACCAAAAAGGAACATACCCAGTCATGGGAACCATTACTGAGAGAGGGGCCCTACGCCTCCACGACTCAATGTGGTGAACCTACATATCTACTCAGATGATTCAATTCATGGGAACTTTTTTCACAGTCCAGCTGAAATAAAGCAAAGATTGCATCATGCAGAAAGCAAAAAGAACTTGTTCTCATGAGCTAGTAGGTTCTTCTTTAGTATTTGTACTAAAACTAAGCAACATTAAGGTTGGCTGTCCTGCTCATGCAAGGTGCAACTATAATTTGCTTATCCTTTTGTGCAGATCCACTAAAATAAAGTGCCATTGTGGTGGTAGTGACGGCTCATCTTGCAAAGGCTAATAAAATGTTGCACGAGAATACTGGCAGAGTTTTACAGAGATGTTGGAAACTCCAATCGCCCTTTGTGCAGTTCAACCAAAATTGTGAGACATTGCCCACGTGACATTTTAGTTGAACTGCACAAGACACTCATTCCGAAAAAAGTGTTTTGTGTAGTTCACAAAAAGGTCACAATAGAAACAAGGTGAAATGGATATCCCTATCCACACAAAAAGATAGAAAGAAAACATTTATTGGTCAATAACAAGATACGAAACATACGTGAAATGAAAAGAAGCATCATCATTATGTTCATGGCAATCAGACAAGGACAGTAGACATTTTAAAACGGCAGCATTGCTTCATGTTATCGAAAGCATTATGATCAAGAATGACATTCGTCAAATATGGGATTACTTTTTTTATAGGAGGATTACCTTCGGCAAATATGGGATTACTTTTATGCTGGCATTGCTTGTTTACCAGATACAGTAGATCAACATCAGCTAAATAGTTGGTTTAATGGCATGGGACAGTGGGGACACCAGGACACTCAACAGCGTAAAGAAGCAACTTACTTACGATAATGGACAAAATAGCAGGAGTACCATTTGTACCATAGTTTAATTGCATCATATTACTGAAGGCATTAGATTAACAATAACATTGGTTAGACATGTCCTTACAGTAACAGTGTGATTGCTTCATTTTACATGCGCCCTTACATTAACAACAGCAAAACGTTGGTATAAGGACATGCGACAGTGGACACATTAGCACAATATACCTACAAGGAGGCATAAAGTGGTGATGCCGAGTTTGTTCATATTATGTGAGGGCAGCAAATCTAATCCTGGACATACTCTGTTGACTTGTCCACCAGCCTCCACTTTCTATCCTTTTTTCAACCAATAATAGATCTATTCCTTATCCAGTTTCTACTGCTTTTTCCATTAATTTCCCTTTTAACCCAAGAGACCGGTTGGATATCCAGTCTACTACTTTCCTCCTGTTATTTCATCTTCGAATAAAGTCCTAGATTCATGCTACAACTTTCCCCCCTTTCTTCGCTGTTTGAACCAAGTCCTATATTCGACTGCATGAAGTAGCTTTACCTCTAATAATACTAAAAATTTAGGTGGCTTTGGAAGAGCTGATGGAAGTAGAAAAAGATCCACATGTAGACACATGGGGAGATGGGGTAGTAGAGAAAGGCCTCTTTCGAAGGAACTTGTACCTGAGGGTCGTTGGGATGTGGCTAGGAGGCTGGCTGTAGGCCGGATCTGCCCAAAATACGGCATGGAGGAAGAAGGGGTCGGAGGACCACCCGAGCCGGTGCTGTGTCGGAGAGAACGACACAAGCAGTGGATGGGGACCCGCCGATAGTTGTGGGTTTCCTCCCTCGCCGCCGACGATCGCGTGAACGATGCACCTAGGCCCCCACACACACCGGCCGAAGGGATCCAGCCGGATCTGTGGCTAGTGGTTAGCAGAGAGAAAATGTCGCTACCGCTGTCTTGTTTAGATCAGGAGAGGATGAGAGAATGAAGAGAGCAACCCTAGTAAACCAAGCGCTCAGGCCCCTGCTTATATATATATATAGTGGAGTGGTTATCTGTTGTAGGGTGAAATCCTAGAGGGGATCTTTTCACACTTGGAGGGGGGAAACCAAGGAACACATAAGAACACAAGGGGGAAATCACTCAAACAAACCCAAATAACACATTCACTAGAGTAGCATACATGATATTCATAAGCATACAAGAACAATTCAAGGGAAATAGCACCAGGGTAAAAAATTCCCACTCCTAGGAGATGAGGTCTTGATGTTGATCTTCTCCAAGAGGAGGCCTTGATAATCTACAAGGATTCTTCCCAAAGTGGGGGCTTGATCTCCCAAAGGAGGGGATACAAGGAGCAAAGCTCCCTAATGTCTATCAAATACTGTGATAAACTCACTAATGAGCTAGGGGAAGAGTTTATATAGGCTTGGGATGAAATAAGATGAAAATGGGGGTACAAGGGTCATTTCTAACCCAAATGCACACAGACATAGCGGAGGTGACCAGGCACCCGGACCGGTAAGGGAGCCGGTTGAAGGTGGACCGGGCACCCGGGGGTCCCATGCTCGGGCACTCGGGGCGGCATTAGTGGCTGGAGGACCGAGGCCGGGCACCCGGGGGTCCAAGGCCCAGGCGAGGGCTGGCGGCTGGAGTAGGGAGGCCAGGCACCTAGGGTTGAGGGCCCAGGCACCCGGGGCGTTGCCTGGGGGGAGAGGGGCCGGGCTCTCGGGGTGTCAAGGGTCTTTGCCCACCCCGCAGTGGCATGCCCGGGCACCCGGGTCCTTATGTCCGGTCACTCGGGTGTCCAGGGAATCTCCGGTTCTCCGCGTCTTGGGGCTCCTTTTCCTGCTCCTTCACTTTGGGTCTTTGGGTGGACTTGGTGATCCCTCCATGCTTCCTCGCGATGATCTTAGAAGTACCTAAGAGTGCATAACGTGTCTCTTTGAGGTAAAACCCAATTCTCAAGTGAATCCAAACGAAAGTCTAAGAGGAAAGAATTGACCTCGTTCTCGATGGCGCGTGCGCGTTCTCTTGTTATTGGTCATCTTGGTGTTTGTGGTCGTGATGGAGTGTCCATGTGGATGGACGAGGGATGGTCCGCATCATCTCCCCCCTTGGGAGAGATCCATCCACAAATCGTTATCTTCATCACCTTGGTACTTGGCCAAGTCCTTGACATTGAAGATATCGCTTACATTGTACTTGTCACATGGAATGTCGATCTTGCAGGCATTGTCGTTGTAGCATGCGAGCACCTTGAAGGGTCCATCGGCTCTCGGAAGTATCTTGGACTTGCGCTCCTTGGGGAAGCGGTCCTTGCGAAGATGTAACCATATGAGATCTCTCGGTTGGAACACTATTGGTGACCTGTTGATGTTGATCTTGGTGGCGAGGCGATGTACTTGATGCTCGATCATGGACCTTGTTTCTTCATGCATCTTCTTGAGGTAGGTGGCTCTTGCGCTAGCATCCATGTTCACCTGTTCTTGTAGCGGTAGAGGAAGGATGTCCAACGGTGACAAAGTGTTGAAGTCGTGGACAACCTCGAAGGGGGACTTGCCGGTAGTAGAGTATCTTGCGGAGTTGTAGGCGTACTCAACAATGGGTAAGCACTCCTCCCACTCCTTAATGTTCTTCTTAATCAACACGCGTAGGAGAATGGAGAGCGTCTGGTTGGTGACTTCTATTTGGCCATTGATTTGAGGATGATATGCCATGGAGAATAGTAGCTTGATGCCGAGCTTGGCTCATAACGTCCTCCAAAAGTAGCTTAAGAACTTGACGTCTCAGTCCGACACAATTTTCTTTGGCACTCCGTGTAACCTCAAGATTTCCCTACAAAAAAGATTTGCAACATGTGAAGCATCGTCTATCTAATTGCAAGGGATAAAATGAGCCTTTTTAGAGAATCGGTCCACAACAACGAATACAGAATCCTTGCCAGTTTGAGTCCTAGGTAATCCAAGAACAAAATGCATGCTAATATCTTCCCATGGTTGATGTGGAATAGGAAGTGGCGGATGTAAACTATGGGATTGAGATTGTGACTTAGCTTTGCGGCATGTAGAGCACCGGTTGGTGAAGCGTGAGACATCACAGAACATATTGGGCCAAAAGTAGTTCTTGGAGAGAATGCCAAAAGTCTTGTCGCGTTCAAAATGTCCCATGAGTCCTCCTCCATGAGCCTCTTGCAAAAGTAACAAACGAAGAGAAGACTTGGGGATGCATAGTTTGTTAGCTCTCATTAGATAACCATGTCTGATATAATATCATTCCCAAGATGTATGCGTCACACACTTTTCATAAGTAGTAGAAAAAGTCACATTGTGCTCATACAAGTCTTTCATATGGTCAAATCCAACAACATTCAATTCAACTGGAGTAACTATCATGCATTTGCGGGAAAGAGCATCCGCCACAACATTTTCTTTGCCCTTAATGTACTTGATCACATAAGGGAACGATCTAATAAATCCACTCCATTTAGAATGTTGTTTATTAAACTTGGTTTGACCTTAAAGGTACTTAAGTGTCTCATGATCAGTATGTATGAAAAATTCATGTGGGAAAAGGTAATACTCCCAAACATGCAATACACGCACTAAAGCATATAATTCTTTGTCATATATGGGATATTTAAGTTGAGCATCAGGAAGTTTTTCACTAAAATATGCAATGGCTTGCTTTTCTTGCATCAAAACTCAACCAATTCCATTACCACTAGCATCACAAAGAACCTCAAAAGTTTTTTCAAAGTTAGGCAACGAAAGAATCAGAGCATGAGTAAGCAAAGATTTGAGCTCATCAAATGTGGTAGATTGCAAGGGTCCCCAAACAAAGGGTGCATTTTTCTTACTCAAGGCATGCAACGGTGTGTCAATAGTGCTAAAGCCTTTCAGAAAGCGACGATAAAAAACCACAAGACCAAGGAAACTAGGCACTTGATGCAAATTAGTGGGTTGAGGCCAAGTTTTAATTGCTTCAATTTTAGACTCATCAAGATGGACACCCTTTGAAGAAACAACAAAACCCAAGAAAACAAGCTTGTCAACACCAAATGTGCATTTTTTTCATATTGGCATAAAGATGTTCTTTTGGAATAGTGTGTAAAACGGCCCTAAGATGATTCACATGGTCTTTGAGGGATTTGCTAAACACGAGTATGTCATCAAAATAGACCACAACCAACACTCCAATGTATGGACGAAGCACAAAATGCATAACACGCATGAAAGTACCGGGAGCTTCCGATCAACCCATAGGCATGACTAACCACTCAAAAAAGCCAAACTTAGTTTTAAAAGCGATTTTCCATTCATCATCTTCCTGAATGCGGATTTGGGAATAGACGGTCTTAAGATTAATTTTTGAGAAAATGGTGGCACCGCTAAGCTCATCTAGCATATCATCAAGGCGTGGAATGGGATGCCTATAGCGAACGGTGATAACATTCACTACAAAAAAACACTTCCATGATGATACGTGTTTGTCATAGTAGGTCACATTTTTTGTCATGCATGTACATCCATGACGATTTTATGACCGAATGAAGATAGTCATACCTGTTCTGTCGTAGAAGTGTTCCATGACAATACAAAAATTATCATCACAGAAGTGTCCACTTCCATGACAATAAATGGTGCGTCATGGAAGTGCTTTCGTCAAGGGTAACCGACATGTGGCATCCGCCGTAAGGGGTCGCCATTAAGCTATCAGGTTCCGGTTTGGATTCGATAACCCTTTGACAGCCCGGGCCAATGGGGTTTTTCCACGAGTATATAGCTAGCTAGGTCACATTTATTTTTCTCTAACAAATGGACGTACACCGACCGATCTCCTTCTATACATATAGCTAGCTAGGTCCTTATAACTCGTTTTTCCCCACACGTCGATCTATCTACCTCATTAGTTATGTCTCTCCCTTCCTCCAACAAAAAACAATTGATCTACCGATCTAGTTAGGTTTTCTTACCAAACACATGGTTCCCCTTCATCATCCATGCATGTGTCCCGACACATGTATCATGCACAGGCACACTCAGGAACACATCCCCACTCTTATTGATAATATTGCAGTTCTACCCCCAGTTTGTCTAGTAGGCCTCTCCCACCATCTTCGAGAAGCAAATTCATCACCCATCCAACACTCTACCCCTCTCCCTCCCCCCTCTCTCTCCTCTCTCTCTCTCTCTCTCTCTCTCTCTCTCTCTCTCT